>NW_024347788.1:13594088-13614652 GCF_902729225.1 Pteropus medius | reverse complement strand
CTCTCCCCTGCCCGCCCCAGATAGCGCAGGACCCCACTCACCCCCGCAGGGTCCCCTCGCCCTGTCTCAGGGACTGCCCCTTCCCGGGGACAGGGCGAGCAAGCTCCTGGGTTCTCTCCAGGCTCTCTCCATGCACGCACTCTCGTCACTGCCCGGTCGTCTGGGCCCGGCCCAGTGCGAGCTTTGAAGTCGGTTTGGCACCAGGGAGGAGGGTGCGCTGGGCGTCCGGGGACGGGGAGCCGGGGGTCCGAGCCAGACCCCACACCGTGGTCCGTTGTTTTGTTTAGGACTCTGAATTCCCAGAGCGCCAGCCATATCCAAGGTCAGATGTAAGTACAAAATGCTCACGCGTGAGTTTTATCTGTCTCTGTTTTCTGGATGTTCACGCAGCTGCGCTCATCCCCGCTGTGTCCTGATCCCATGTGCCAGGCACTCTGCTGGGAGCCCCCGCCCCAGTGTGTGATCCATGGCACCCGTGAGGGTGAGGCTGGGGCCACGCAGCCCAGGGACCTGCCGTGGCCATGGCCGGCTCCCAGGACAGCCAGGCTCGTGCCGGCCTTCCTGGCTCCCAAGCCACATCTCGAGGGAAGACGTGCGACGTTCTCGTGCCGTCAGGTGGCTCTGCGTCCCTGGTGCCCACGCGGCCTCGTGCTCACCGGGCGCCCGCCCCCTTCCCGCCCCCGCCCCCACGGGGCACGTGCAGCTCCGTCTTCACCTGACAGTCGTGGGCACGTAATTCTGAAGCCAGAACATTAGGTCGTGTGGCCGGTAAAGGAACCCCATCTCAGCCTCCCCATCACCCCACATGCTCACGCCCTGCTCCCCGACCCGCGTGCAGCCTTCCCGGGCGCCGTCCCCCCACTGCGTGGTCTGTGACGGCCCGGCCGTGCCTTCAGCCTCCTGACACCCCAGCGCCCAGCACAGTGCCTGGCACACAGCAGGTTCTCGGTAAGCGTCGGGCACGTGAGTGGACGGCGCGTGGCCAGAGGATGCGAGTGAGCGTGTGAGGGCGTGTGCCGTGGGGTCCCCTGCCCTTCACCGCCGCCGAGCGCGGTCTCACGCGAGCTTGTAGCCTGGCCGTCGTCTTGCTAAAGTGCTTCAAAAACCCGGGAGGGAAGCGTCGTCACGGTGACGCCAGTGTCAGGACCCAGGAGTGTGGGCGTGAGGCGGGGGCAGCCGCTCGGGGCCGCGGAGACCGTGAGGGGTGGTCCGGGCAGGCGAGCACCACCGCGGAGGCTCCGAGGGCCCCGGGAGGCGCCAAGGACAGCACACGTCACTGTGCCCGGGCCTCCCGCGGCCCAGGTGCCCTCATTACCACACCCACGTCACAGGTGAGACGCGGAGGCTCAGGGGTCAGCGACTTGCCTAAGGCCCCAGGGCCGTGATGTCCCAGTCCCCGTGGAGGCCGGGAGGGTGGAATCTGCCCGCTGTCCACGGCCGCCCAGAAGGGGGGCGGCCCGAGGCGCCCGAGCCTGCGTGCTCGCTGTCCCGGGCCCTCAGCCGCTGGGACGGTGCCGGCCCCACGTGCTCGACCGCACTCGGTGCCAGGTTCCCGCCCGGCCACAGACGTGCTGCCCAGGGCCACGGCTGCCAGGGGACCGGGTGGCAGCCGAGCACGTGCGCACAGTGGGCGTTCTGTGCGAGAGCTGACGGGCAGCTGTTTGTGCATCTGCCTTGAAGCAGCCGCACCCTTGCAGCGTGACAGCCCAGCCAGCTGTCCGTCATCAGGCTAAAGCCTGCCCTGGTCCCCTGCCACCGCTCCTTGGCAGTGGTGACACCTAACGCTTCTTGTGCTCGTCTTTGTTTTTACATGTGGTTCTCTGCCGTCTCGTCGGGGGAGGGGGGGGTGAAACTGTTGAAAGTGTCACTGTCCCCAGATTCTGCTGCAGGGTCTGAGACCCAGGCACCCTTCAGCCCCATCTTTAAGTGGGTTCTGTCAGCAGGTTCGGCTTGAGCCCCTCACACGGTGCCCAGGGAGGCCTCTGGGTCCCCTGGGGCCTGACCACTCTGCCGAGAGGGGGCACTGCCTCCCCCGCGACCACCCCACCCCCGCTGGGCACTGAGCCCGCACACACCACGCTTGCAGAAAGAGAGGTCGCTTAGCATAAGCGATTTGCCGATGCATCTTCTCCGTGCCTGGGACGTAATGGGTCAGGTAAAAATGAAGATGCGCGTTTATTTCTCAAAACGCTGAAAGCCGTTCGCCTCGTGTCTGGAGTTCTCTCTTGGGAAGAGGCTCCTTGTGCGCCTGCGTGAGGTGGTCCACTGCAGGCGTTGGCGTCCTGGCCCGGGGTCTGTCACACCCCACCTCCGCCCTTCCAGGAAGGGCCGTGCCTGGCCCGGGCGGGGACAGGGCGCCAACGTCCGCCGCGGACGGGCTCACCGGATCCAGCCTCCGGCGAGCGTTTCGCACCAGCCACACGCGCTCGATGTCTCTCGCTTCCGAGATCAGGAAGAAAGGACTCGACAAACTTGGAAGACGCAGGTCAGGGTCCCACGGCTGGTGCAGAGTCTGACTGGCTCCAAGAACCATGATTTCGTCTTTCACTATGAAAATAAGGCACTTAAGATGGAGGAAACGTGGCGACTAGAGAAAGGAGCCCTCTGCTGTGGTTTGGCCGTTCCAGCCCCTCCCATGGGACGCCGACATGTCTGTGAACGTGCGAGCGTTTGGGGCCCTTGGCGTCCATGCCGCCTGCCGCGGCCGCCCCGGCCTGGGCTGCGCCGTGAGCCTCCGTCACGCAGCGTTCATGGCCGTCACCTCAGTGACGGCAGGTGTTCTGTGCCCCCAGTAGCCCCGACTTCGCCGTCTCCCTGTTGTCTGTCCCCTAGGCGTCACCTCATAACTCACGCTGTGCCGACCTCACACATTTATCAGAATTCAAGGTCATTTCTTTAGACTAGAATCCTAACAGTGGGATATGTGAGACAAATGTTCTGAATATTCTTATGAAACTCAGGGCTCTTTCAGTTACAAAAATGTTTCTGAAAGTGTACGTGAGAATCAGTATCAACCACATTGTGTGTCTGTATCGACGACATCTCCCGACACCGTACACGTGCCTTTGGCCCAGCGCCCCCGTCGGCTCTGAGTGGACCCACAGAAGCTTGTGTCCCGTACACATGCAGACAGGTGTTTGTAGCAGCATCATTTATGATGGCAGAAGACTAAAGATAAGCAAATCTCCCCTCCGCAGAAGACAGTAAGTAAATGAGCTTGAAGGCACGCGAGGCAGCTCCGCGTGCCCTCTGTGTGCAGTGAATAGTCTTCGTGCCCAGCACGAGTAGTAAATAAAATTTATTAAAGCGACAACCCACGTAAAACTAGAAAGGGAAATGATGACCACGAGCAGACGTTTCATTCAGGAGTGACCCTCCAGGTGTGCTGGGCCCGTTTCCTCCACAGCTGCTGTGGCTTCGTGCTCCTTTGCAGACTCGCCGGTGACCACGGCTGTGCCCAGCGTCCTGCACTGGCTCAGGAACTAACCGGCAGCTCCGGGGTCCTGACGCAGCCGTGTTTGTTCTAGCCACAGAGGGTCAGTACAGAGCCTGGCTCTGCGATCACCGAGGTCCGGGCCTGAGTCCCTGCTCTGCACCCCCGTGAGCTGTGCACCCCTGGGCAAATTTCTCGCCTCTGACTTCTTGGCTGTTAAGTGCGGCTGGAAGCGTGAGCAGGGGCGTCATGCGGACCCTGTGCAGACGTCCGTGTGCCTTTAGCATGGCGTCTGGCGCGCGGTAAACAAAATAAACAGCAACTGTTCCTGTCACCGTCTCTGGGAGCCACACCCTGGAGCAGCCCTTGGGGGCTTAGGCCCGGCCTTTGCAGTCGGCGAGTGCCCTTGCTCCTAGGACTCACGGAAGAGTTGTAACGACGTGTTCACCGGTGTGCATCCTACCCTTATAGCGATCATCAGTATTTTTAGAAAAGATGTGTTTTACGACTTAGTTATGACATTTTGGATTGGAGTCAGAGTCCTGTTGACGCAGTCGGTGACCCCTAGGGAAAAGGCGGAGGGACAGCCGGTAGCTGGGATGACGCTCACGGCCGAACCTTTCGTCACAGACCCGAGAGTCTGGTGATTTGGGGTTCTTGGTTTGTTTTGTTTGCGGAGCTGCTGCGCTGGAGGTCTCGGTCTCTCACACGTCACACTGCTGGTGACCCTTAAAATGCTTTGTGGGAGTGGGCTGACTTCATGGCAGATACGGCCGCAGCGAGAGTCCTGTGCAGTATGCTCAGTTTCTGCCGTGTCCTGGCATCGCCCTGCGGGGCACAGCCCTGCTGGCAGACGTGGGACCGCTTCGTGTGGGGACAGCGGGGGCGGTGTCCCCACAGCGATGTCTGTGGACGCAGTCGTCGGCTGCCTCTGCTAAATTGCTCGTTGGTTGTGAGCCCTCCCTGGGGGCGTCCTCACTTCCTCTGCTGTGGGCCGTGGTGAGACTTCAAGCCCCGGAGCAGCGCAGCCCCGCAAAGCCGTCCTCTGCCCGAGCTGAGCCGATTCGGCAGCGCAGCGTGGAGCTCAGGTGGCTGCGCAAAGTGTGCCGGGCGGGCGGGCGGGCGCTGCACAGTTTCTGCCCCGTGACCGCGTTGCCGGGTCACGTGCAGCTCCCGTGAAGGAAACGGCCGTGTGACTCACGGCACGGGGGGCGCACGCACGGTCGTCCCTGCCCGGGTCCCCTCCCCTGCTCTAACGAGGACGTTCTGTGTCGGACCAGGTGGAGACCGGCACGGACTCGGACACGGAGAGCCGCGGCCTGCGCGAGTACCACTCCGTCGGCGTGCAGGTGGAGGACGAAAAGCGGTAAGTGGCCCCCTCAGCGCCCCGGGTCCCGGGAGCCCCACGCCAGCCTCCAGCCTCGCCAGCCACCACTGACGCCCGCCACGTGTGGGGACAGGGTCGTATCCGGTTTCCACCGTCCGAGCACGAGTTAACATCTGCTCGCGTCCTGTTTCTGCAAGAGGCAGGGGAATGACCCCTTCCAAAGCGATGACCGCCTGTGAGGCAGAGCGCCGACGGCTCTGAAAGTCAGCCCTTTCTCCAAGGGGACAGCCCGGCTGACGTGAAGCAAATGCGTGTTTTCTCACCTTATTGCGTTAAAGGGAAAACACACACAGAGAAGGAAAGGCTAGCACCCTGAGGTGACCGCCACACTCCCCGAGGACTCCCTCAGGCCCTAGAGCACGGATACCTTGACGGCGCTGTTGCTTTGGGAACAAGAGCGGGGGGTTATTCTACATTCAGGGTAGGATTTTAGTGGCGCATTACACCGTGAACTTAACCAGCACCTAGTCGGTAAGGCCCTGGGTGCCCTCGCCCGTGGCGGGAAGCTTTAAGGCCCAGCGGTGACGCTGCTGACGCGGAGAGCGTGAGACCACAAGCCCATGGCTCCCTGGTGCCCAGGAGACGCTGGGAGCCAACTGCACCTCGGAGGCCAGAGCCACCTCCACCCGCAGGGCACCCTCTCTGCCTCCAGCAGGGGAGACAGTGTCACGTTCACTCAGCTGCAGCCACAGCTGTGAGCCGTCTGCGGGTTCAGTTGGTTGGGAGCCAAAGTGACAGCCAGGGTGTGGTTTAGAGGTGCGACCCTCACGCACACACGCGCACATGCACGCGTACACACACATGCACGCACTGTAGACACGCACGCACACATGCACGCACACGCACACGCACACGCAGCACTCACCCAGTGATACCTGCACTCAGACCCGCGCTTGCTCTCCTCGGCCATTTCAGCAGAGTCTGCTGTGTGGTCGTGGTGACCGTCACATACACGACACAGATGTCTTTAGAGCCGCTGCAGAGGTCAGAGTTCACACTCACTGTTCTGCGTAGAGGACTCGGGGTGCTTCTGAGGTGCTCAGAGGGGAGGAGAGGTCACGCCCTGAAAGGCAGCATGTGGGTGGGGGGCACTCGCCCCCACATGGGAGAGGCAGCTCGAGCTGTCACACACGTGCGGCCCGTAGGGGTCGTGGGTGCTGAGCACGGCTCTGAGAGGAAGCCGTTTGCAGACGGCCGTCACGGTCTGCAGTGAACTCGGATCTGGGGTGTACACGCTGAGACTTAGGCGGGTGTTGGAGGCGCGCTGTTTGTAGGGGAGGCGCGGGGTGCTGGTGGCAGTGAGGTGCCTGGCGCCCTGGCCTCCGCCTGGGCGGTGCGGTGCGTCCCCGCCAGCGGGACTGGGGTGCGCTCGCCCCGTCCCCTCAGAAAGCCTTGGTCTCTCTTCCTCCCTCCGTGCAGACACGGGCGTTTCAAGCGTTCCAACAGCGTGACGGCCGCGGTGCAGGCGGACCTGGAGCTGGAGGGCTTCCCCGGCCGCGTGGCCACGGAGGACAAGGGCCTGCAGTTCGGCCCGTCCTTCCAGCGGCACTCGGAGCCCAGCACGCCCACGCAGGGCGGGGCCGTGCGGACCGTGCGGACCCAGGGGCTCTTCAGCTACCGGGAGGACTACCGGCCCGCGGCCGACGCGGCGAGCCTGCCGGCGCCCGAGCCCTGGCTGGGGCCGCCCCTGGACTCGCCGGACAGCAGCCGCGTGTCGCCGTGCCGCAGGGACGGCCCCTGGTTCCTGGAGCTGCTGCGCGCGGAGACGGCGCGGATGGAGAGCTGGTGCAAGGACATGGAGCGCGAGGCCGAGGACCACGACCTGGCGGAGGACGGTGAGGCACGCGGGCGGCCGGGGCTGCGCCGAGTCCCGCCCACGCCGGAGGGGCCTGGGCCCCATGGTGCTGGCACCGTGCCCGGCCTCGGGCTCCAGGCACCGGCTCCCTGCACCTGGCGGCAGGTGGTTTGGGCGTCTGGACCGCTCCCCAGAACCGGCGCAGCCCCGAGGCTGTGGGCGATTGCTTTGGCTCTTTGCCAGGGGGGCGTCACAGGGGAGTACACGGTTCTCCCGGTCAGCTGGGTGGCGCCGGGCCACGTGGGCACCTGTGTGGCCCTGGCCCGAGCCCTTCACGTCTCAGGGGTGTCGTCCCTGTGTGCGGAGGGACAGGTACCCACCCTCATCCCCGCCGCCTCCGCCCACCTGCAGACACCGAGCAGCGCCTTCACCAGCTGCCTCGTGTGACCAGCCGTGTCTGTGTGTGACTCGGGATGGCAGGAGGGTGACCGCAACACGTCCAGAACGCACGCTGTCCTCACGAAGCCCGGCCACACCAGCCTCCCAGCGCCCGGCCAACAAACGCTCACTCCGTGTTTCCCTTCCCGCAACGCCCTGGGCACGCTGGGTAGGTCACTGAATTCCAGTGCAGGGGACAGCGGCCGTCCTGGGGACCTGGCCCTGACCTTGCGGTTCCGTGACAGACGGCCTGATGGTCCCACACGCAGGAGGCGTTTCGGGGAGCGGAGTGCGTGGACTGTCACTCAGCACGGGGCCTGCAGGCTGAGAGTCGGGGGGAGTAATTGGTGTGCTGATCCCCAGTTCTCAGAACTGGGGCGTTGACCTGTGGAAAAGGCAGAGGTTTTGCCCTCAAGTCCCTGATTCTGTCCTCGCAGAGGGTCCCCTGTTCTTCGGTCCCACATGTCCTCACCTGAGCCCCCTGTCACACGCTGAGCATGTGCAGGGGGGCTGTCGGGTGACAGTGCCCGCCAGGCCGAGTGCCCGTCTTGCGGTCTGCTCAGGGCTATGACACTGCTGAATGGTCACCGTGACCCGCAGCGTCCCCGCCACCGCCTGCTTCAGCCTGGCAGAACGCTTTGCCTCGTACGAGGATCCGTCATCTTTACCGCAGAGATGAAACACAAGCGAGCTGGCCCGAGCTGACAGGACGTAGAGGGCAAGGGTCCGCTCCACGTGCGCGTCCGCTCCCGCGTCGGCCGGCACGCAGCCCGAGGGCGCCCACTGGGGCACACTCGCCACGTGCCGTGGCCGCCGGGCAGAGGCGGGCAGCAAGGACGTTCTGCGGGAGGTGGCGTTTGTCGGGCTTTGCCCACAGTGTGCCCGCGGAGCTTCCTGAATTCGCACCGCTAACGACACGTGCGAGACGTGTGGGCGGCAGGGGGCGCCCGCCGCTGCCGTGAGCGAGGTGACAGTGACACGCATGCTCATCGCGACTCCCACGTTTAGCGCGTCCTTGAGTCATTACCTTCTCTTAAGGACTGTGGTTTTAAAAGATACTTTTCTAAAAGAAACCTCTGCCGGCACGGGCTGACCCCGACCGTGCGCCGCATCCTCTGCTGAGCACCTGTGCCCCGCAACACTTGGGCCATGGCCACCACCGTAAATAGCCCGTGCCCGGAGAGGCGGCGTCCTCCCCAGCCCGCACGAGCAGGGCGCTGGGTCACAGCTGGAGTCGGCCGTCCGGCCCCTGGCCAGTCCGCGGTCGCCAAGGTCCAGACAGAATCCTGGAGCCGAGAAACACACACGTGGGCCGTGCTGCCTCAGCTGTCGAAAACGGTGACAGCTGGAAGGGCACAGACTCCCTCCCTCAGCACCAAAGGCCCAACCTCTGAAGGCTGAGGTGTTGTCACGTGAGTCACGGCTTTCTCATCGCTGGGGGTCGTTCCAGAAATTTCTGAGAGCAGTGCCGTGAGGGGCAGCGGGGCTGGAGGGTGCGCGGCGACCCACATCCAGTGGGAACCGGTCACTGCCTAAATCACAGCTGCCTGTCATTGTCACGCGTCTGGAGATGGGGGTGAGTTCCTGCCACCCGCAGCCATATCTCCCTAAACAAGTTGTTTGAAAGTGTCCTCGCTCGCACTTGTGGGGTCTCCTCTGTGTGACCTCCCACAGCTGTGACAGTGCGGCCGCGATCCCCAAGACTGCAGGCGGGCACAGGAGTGAGCGGGACATGGCGTGGAGGCTGACCGGCCATGGGGGCCTGGGACGAGGCGAAGCCGGGCAGAGCCACTCAGCGTGACGGGGAGTGTGTGGGATCACTCAGAGCTCAGAGGCGTGGCCGACGCCCTCCGGGGAGAGGCCTGAGGAGGCTTCACGGTGACGGTGGACGTGGCGCCGTGCTGGGCTGACAGGACTAGTCTGATCAGGCGAGCGGGCCGGGCAGAGGAGGGTGACGAGAAAGGAGCCTCGGGGCCCACACGACGGCCACCGGCCATGACTGGCAGCACAAGCCCCTCATGTCCTGACTCCGAGAGACCTTCATTTACTCGTGGGCCTTTCCACCTGCCTGTGACAGAGGCTGGGCCACCGACTGCTCAGAGTTCCTGACTCTGCCATCCTCCACCCCTTGGGGACACGCATTTCGCAAAAGGTTAGGACAACCCGTGTTTTCCCAAAGCTCTGCCCTGTGCTGTCATTTGAGATCGTAGGCTCGCTGAGCATGGTGACTGTATTTGGTAGCCTATCATCTGCCAGCGCGGCCTGGACCGTGCCTGGCACAGCGCCCAACGCCGAGCTCTGCAAGAAGGGTGGGTGGGCGGAAGAGGTGACAGTCCGTGCACGAGGCTGATCCTGATCTGCTCGCACCTGCTGAATCCCAGGGGGCCCTCAGGTGGCCCGGCCGGGTGAGCGTGCGCTGTGCACTGCACTTCGTAGACATCAGCTACTTTGTTTCAATTTCGCTTGGTTTTTTTCTCCACTGCTATTTAATGACCAAGAGTAACTGTTGCTCTAAGTCCTGGACACAAAGAACAGAGAACAGACCCACTGGATGCTCCTTGTCATTGTCTTAATTTCTTAAGTCTCCCCGCCACCCCCGTCTTGACCTCCTCTGGGCAAAGATAACAAGACGCTGAAGTGTCTCTTCTGCATGCTTTGTACATGGAGCTAGTATTGCAGTGGTCGGGTCTAGATACTTCCCTAGTAATTTCTAAAAGGTCAGGTAACCTGATTCTCATCTTGATTTTAAGAGCAGGTGCAGGGTTACTGGTTATGGCACTTTTAGAAAGTGAAGATTAAATCAAATGGCTTATTAAACCAAAACTCTGAGTTCTGAATATCGAAAGTTTTATTACACGGAATAATTTTTTCTGAACTGTAATTTTGCGATCACAGCTCACTGGATGGGTCGAACTAAGTCAGATTCATTCAGCCCTCTGTGGTTAATGAAAACCGTCATGAGAACACGTGAGCACTGGCTTCTTATCATTAACGCATAAATAGATAGATCCCGGAGGAATTGCAAACCACTGCTAGCCTAGCATTTGGGGATTTTCGCATTAATCGTGCGAAACGAAACAAGTAAATGGCATAAAGAAAAAATAAACAAATAAATAAATAAATGGCATAAAAGAGATTGTTCCAAAGCCACAACGATCTTATTTGCTCGGCTCGTGGAGCTAAGACTTGCACGAGGAACTCAGCAACGGGGGCCCCGAAACAGCTCCGCCCAGTAGTCACTAAGCTACCGTCACCTACCTGGTCGGGCGCATCAAACCCCAGGGCTTTGTAGTAGCCACAAGGAACACTGGACGACGAGTAGCCCAGAGTGACCTGAGACACACAGGCCATGTTCTGAATGCAAGGGATGGGGACATGGGCCAGAGGGACAGTGTGCCTGTGTCCGCAGTTTGCCTGGGATGCCCCCGGTCAGCAGAGCAGAGTGAAAACCCAGCACCAACAGCAACCATTCGAGCAGGCCGCATGCTCCGTGCACAGTGGCTGCCACCAGCCTGAGGGAGCAGACAAGCCGGGTGGGTCGGTCACCGCCTCCGGTCTTGTGACAGGGAGACACTCATCCGGACCGGTCAGGCGCCCTGTGGGGATGTCCCCCTCCGGTCTTGTGACAGGGAGACACTCATCCAGACCGGTCAGGCGCCCTGTGGGGATGTCCCCCTCCGGTCTTGTGACAGGGAGACACTCATCCAGACCGGTCAGGCGCCCTGTGGGGATGTCCCCCTCCGGTCTTGTGACAGGGGAGGGCCTCTCAGGCAGTCCCAGGCCTGTGGGATGTCCCCTCGGTCTTGTGACAGGGAGACACTCATCCGGACCGGTCAGGCGCCCTGTGGGGATGACCCCCACAGGTCCAGCCCCAGTGGCCGTGGGAGACGGGAGCAGGAAGGGAAACGTGCTCGGCAAACACGAAAGTGACAGAGTGAGACCTTGAAGGGACAGCAGTGACAGCCCCGTACACCTGCGCTGCGACAGTCTGCACAGGGACCGGGAGAGGGGGGGAAGCGCGCCCCCAAATGCTGCGCAAACCCACTTCGCGAGCCAAAGGGACGAGCGCACGGGCACCACAGCACCTCAGACGGGGCTGGGAGTCACGGGCACGCGCGGGAGATGCGTTACAGGGGTGCGTACGCTCATCAGACTTCTTTGTGCATCAGAGGCGAGGGTTGCATCGGGCTCTTTGTAAATCTGCTTTCTGATAAGATTCGTCCTTATCTGCAGCTCTTGAAAGGAAACATGTCTAAACTATGACAAAATTAGGGAAGTATAGTGGAAAAGAATAAATTGAATTTTCACTTCGAACTCTTTGCAGTCACAGGAAGCCGTTTGCATTCTAGGTGTCAGATAGACCCCAAAATTCTCCCGCCCTCCTCGAGTCATTAGCCACACTCCCTGATGTTCATTATCATCAGCCCTCATCAATTCATGCCCTTTATAGCGACTCTTTGCTACATTAAATCAGCACCAAGTTATTGCCCGTCTATCCACATTGTGCTAAAGATTATAAATTGAAATACTTTATGTTAATACTTCTGTTGAATTAGATTTTAACAACATGAAAATTAGAGATTAAAACTTCCAACTGTATAAAGTGGACCGAGTTTTTAATGACCACTTGGGGAAGCGTGGAGTCTGTGCGAAGAGTGACTGATTGGTCACTTCTCTATTTTCCTCAGCGACAACTCGATTAAAACGAGTCTCTTAAAATGTTTTCTTGAGTCAGGAGGTTCTGGGGGTTTACACCCGGAAAGTCAGCCTTCTGGAGCCAGGGTCCTCCCTGCCCTCGGCGGCAGTACAACCAGAGCTGCAGGACCCTGGTCAGCGGGGCCGAAAGCGGGGCCAGGTGCGGAGGACCAGAGCCGCGCCCCCCAGCCTGACCCGGGCCACACCCCTCACCCAGCACAGCCGTGGGCAGGAGGGCGTGTGTCTGGGGGCAGTGGCCCCCTGGGACTGGATCTGTCGACAACACGGCCCCAAAGGGCAGGTGCACGACGGCCTGCCACCGTTCCTCGTTTAAGCCTGAAAGGGTGCCCAGGTGTCACCCCATCTGGCCACTTCATCAAAAGCTGCGTTTCTAAACTCTTTGGATATTGTAGAATCGATCTAGAAGTAGGTGATGTCAGGATGACGACCCTCGCAGAGAAGATAGTGACTCATGGCGGTAGCAGAGGATGGCAGGTGACGAGCTGGCACAGCTCCCTTCCAGATGGCTCAGAAAACTGAATGCACGCTCGGGCCGTATCCGCTGCTGACGCTCAGTGCGCGTGTCAGGCTCTTGCACATTTGCTCTGTGTGAACTACTTTTCATAACAAACGCTGGGGGACAACCAGCCGTGTCATTGCAGACATGTGAGCAGACGAACGAAAAGTGCTTGAGGCCAGCATGTCACCCCAGGGAACAGCCCTTAAGATGTGTTACCTGAGAGGCCGGACTCCCGTTTCTTGCAAAGCGAGGCTGCCCGCCCCGCCTGTTTGGGACTGACTCCTTCCCGTCCGGAGCCCCCCCACGTCAGGATCCCTTCTGGGGGGCTCTTCAGCAGCCGCACCCCGTCCCACCACGTGGCCGCTGAGGCCCTTCTTCCCCAGAGTGAGGCCTGAGGGGACAGCGGGCACCCTGGACCACCAGGACGTCCGCACCTGTGACTCCAGGTTCTGACGCATGTTGGCCGGGTCTCACAGATCGTTGGTTTGGAGATTGTCAGGTTTTGGGACGTGGGGGTTGGGGCACCCCCTCGGCCTGTGAGACAGTGTCTGCAGCACTGATGGATGAGCCTTGGGCTGGCACACGTGCCCGGAGCACGTGAGAGCCGGGCCCCGGTCAGCATCGGCCTCCGAGCAAGACCCCTGGGGACTCGGGCCTCAGATGGGTCCCTGAGCACTGCCGTCTTCTGCAGACGAAGCCTCGAGGGCCCGGTGCCCCGTCTGCAGGGCGCAGACCCGGGAGAGGGTGAGCTTCGCGTCCGGCGTTGCTTCCCTGCCTCTGCCCGTGACGCCGAGCCCCTGTCCTTCCCCACGACCACCTGGCCCCCACCCCGCACGCGACTGCTGAGAGAGGGGGCCGGACCGGGCCCAGAGCAGCTGGTCCTCACAGTGCTCTGCAGGGGGCCGGAGGCCACACGGCAGAGGCTGGGGTGGGCCGCCCGCCTGCGTCAGGGCGGTGCTGTGCGGACTCCAGGGAGTAAGCGCCCAGGCACAGGGCACTGACCACAGGCGCCGCCCAGCATGCAGAGGCGACACGGGCACCCAGCAGGCTCTGGGGAGTCCCGTGCATTGTGACCGGCCAAAGCTGGCCTTTCCAAAATGATGACGGTGCCACACCAGGCTAAGGACGGCATGAGAGCCGGGGGCAGGGGGACGGGACGCTCGGAGGGACTCGGAGGTGTGCCCGGCCTCTCGTGTCCTCGTGGTCGACACTTGGCCTCTTCGAATCGAGAATGGAGCAGGTTGAAAGGCGCCAGCCGGGGACAAGCCCCAGGCAGCGCGTTCAGAGCTTAGTCTCCAGGAAGGGGGGAGGGTGGTGTGCGCGTTTCAGGGTTGACACGCACGCACACGCATGCACATGCACGCTCGCACACGCACTCACACACACACCCACCCCCGCGTAACGCGCTCGCTTCTGCTTAACTGACCCGCGTGTCCGCGTTTGCTCTTGCAGTTCTCGGCAAGATCAGGAGTGCCGTGGGCAGCGCCCAGCTGCTGATGTCGCAGAAGTTCCAGCAATTCTACTGGCTCTGCCAGCAGAACACGGTAAGCGCGTCCTCGCACGCCGGGCCCTGTGTTTCCACCGCCTCCCTGTTGGTTAAAGAGGCCTCGTGCGTCTGCGATGCTTGAAGACACGGCCCAGCTCCGGGGACGGCTGAGACGTGCGGCCGAGGCCTGGAGGCTGCAGCACGGGGCTAGGGGTGGAGCAGGGGCGGGAGCTGGCGGGAGGCGGCAGTGTCCCCGAGGGCACAGGGCGCTGCCTGTGCAGACGGTCTCGTGGCCGAGCACCTGAGCACAGGAGACGACAGCGAACCGCTCTTACCGCGAACCTCACACGTAAAGATGATGCAGAGTGGCTTGAACAAAAACTCATAAACGGCTACGTTTAGAGAGATTAAGGAGGGATTTTAGAGATAATTGTGGTTTTATATTTTATAATCTGGAGTGAAATGAATGTACCGTGAACTAGGTTAGTTAATACAATTGCCGTTAAACTTCATTCTGATCTTTCTGAAAATCAGACGGAATGAAAAACATCTATATTTACATAAACATGTTAACTTACGTGTTACATATACTCGCATACGTGTGAACTTACGTGCTACGTGTCTCTGTATAAGTACACGTACGGGTGCATGGATACGTGTAGCCATGTCCTCATCTGACTTAGGAAAGTGTTCCCTTAATATTTGGAGAAATAACTAAATAACGTTCACGTTACTTTGTAGGCTATTTCATAATCCATATGCTGGTTTCTTTGAGACCAGACGTTTTCATTCAAATGCGCATGTCTCTGTGGGCCATCCCGCCGTGGCAGTGCTGGGTGATCTCGTTCTGTTTGGTTTAAATTCACAAGGAGGCAGTGAATTTATAGAATGTTTATATATCAAAGGGAGCATAGCACACCAGAGTTGCCAGTTCATCCCTTTTAATTAGGACGGTTTAAAAGTATGTTTTCACTGATATCTTCCAATTAACCCCATATTGTTCGCCATGAATTTAAAGGGTGCCCACCCTACTGCCTGTGACATGGTTACACGTGGGCGCTTAGAAGGGAGACGGGGGGAAGGGCCCTGAAGGAAACGCAAGTCCCACGTCCAGCCGGCGCCTGCCTCCTCTGCCGTGTCCCGTCCCTCACCGCCTTTAAGGAGGTCGGTTTCCTGCTGGAGAGCTGTGAGCCCGTCACCCCGAGTCGGCCGAGCGTGGGCACTCGCCGTCTGTGGGAATTCGTTGTCTGAAGCACCCACACGTAGCAAAGACACAGCGCTCTGGCTTATAAAGTGTCCGTGACCCCTCTTCCAGAGCCGCGCGTTAGACTCAAAACCATCCATCCTAGTATTTTCGATGCCTCACACGTGTCAGATCGCATTTTACGTTCACCTTAAAGGACTCTTTTTGAGTTTTGAAGTATCTGGTGTGATTGCTGCCATTTCTTTTGGCTTCAGTCTAGGACCAGACAGAAGAAGCCTGAAGCCCCGTTGGGGTGGGGCACGTGGCGGCAGGAGAGGGGCCGAAAGCACAGCTGCCTGCTTGGAAGCCGGCCGCCACGGCGCCGGGGGCTGGGTGGCTGGTGGCAGCTCCGGGCCTATAGCGGGATGTTTAGGGGGGAGCAGGCATGCGAGGCGGGGACGAGCGGGTAGCTCGTTGCATGTGCACCCCGTGTGCAGGCGTGCGAGGCGGGGATGTGTGGGTGGCCTCGTCGCGTGTGCCCCGCGTGCAGGCGGTACTGTCAGGGTCTGCCCTTGGCCACGCCCCTCAGAGCAGTGTCCTCGCCCCCACGAGCCGGCAGCTCGGGGAGTTGTTCAGGCCTCTGGGTCTGAGTCTGTGTCTGGTCAGGCCCCGCATCCCGAGTGTGCCCAGCGGGACCTCCCAGCTCCTCGGCACAGTGCGGAATGCTGTGAAGCCCGGGCACCAGGGTCTGTGTCCCCACATGACTGTGCTGTCTCCAGGACATGTGGCTGGGCCGTGTCGTGCCAGGGCAGGAGTGGCCTGGCACACCGCTGACCTCTGCGAACGACTTGTAAACGTATCGGTGTGTCAGACGTCTCATGGGTGAGGGGTGCACCGTCCCCCTCCAAAAGAGGGGCACAGAGCCAGTCCCGCTGTGCCTGACCATGCGACACGGCACAGCCTCTGCTTCTGGGGAGCGCCAAGGACAGCCGCTTTGTCCCCTTGGGGCACGGCAAGTGCAGACAGGCCGCCGGGGTGGGCGTGCGCGCGGACACAGCGCCGGGTCCGCGCCGGAGCTGGCCCCGGCCTCTGGGGTTCGGCAGGAGCAGCGTGACACTGTTCCCCCCAGTCCTCCAAAGAGGACCGTCCTGGGACTGCGACGTCTGCTAGGGACGGGGAGGCACGCGCCCTCGGACGCTCTGGCGTGAGGCTTCCATGGACGGGGTGCTACACTGTCCGTCCCGTCCCCTGTCACCCCGTCACCCCGTCACCCCGTCACCCCGCTCGGCCCAGCAGCGGGGCTGCTCTGCGTGTCTCCAGCCCGCCGCCCGGGGGCCTGCCCTCTCGCGGTTCCCCAGACCCCCGAGGCTGCCCCTGCTGTGGGCATGGACGGGGCAATGTCCGGGCCCTGCCCCCCGTCACTGCGCAGGCTGCTGTCTGAAGGGATCGGGGTCACAACGCGATCCCTGTGACATGGATGCCCAACCGGGTGCTGGAAGCTGGGCCCCCCCAAGTCCACACGCTGCAGTCCCGACCCCAGAGCGGTGGATCGGGAGGTGGGCCCTGGGTGGGGCCTTCATGGCCGGGCCGCTGTCCTGGGGAGGGACCGCGCAGAGCCCTCTGCCACGTGGAACATGGGCGAAGGCGGAAATGAGCCCTCGGCACACAGTCGGCCAGCGCCTTGTCCCCAGCTGCAGCCGCACTTGGTGAGTGACATGGGTGCTGTTTCAGCCCCGTCTGCAATGCGGGGTCACAGCTGCCCGAAGCACCAAGACCAGTCGAAGGACATTTGAACAAGACTGAAATGAAGGTCGCGTCGTGCTCACTGTGACCGACTATGAGTCAGCTGAAAATTGCCTGTTTTAGGCAAATTCAGATAGACGTTTACCTGCCAGACGCCTCCGACTTCAATCTCAGGGAGGCCCGTGAGCCAGGACCACGCGCGGAGAACCGCCGGTGTGAGCCTGGGGTTGTGGAGTCACCCGCCAGAGCATGTGGGCCACGGTGCCACAGGGGCCCGCTGGCTGTGGCCCTCGGCCGGGCAGTGTGGCAAAGGGCCAGCGGCCAGCCCTCTGGTGTAGTCACTGATGTTAAGTGCAGACAGCTCGCTGGGCCCGTCCGCCCTGGGTGGAAAAGTGCGCACGTCCTCAGGCCACGTTCAGACCACGGGCTCCCAGTCCATGCCGTCACCTGTCCCTGCTCCACGCAGGAAACCTGCCCCTTCCTGAGGCCCGGCTGCCTGTCCTCCCTCTCGTGGAGCAGGCCCAATGCCCGGAGCATCGAGGTGTCGCTCACCGTCAGAGTCGGAGCGGAGAGGCAGCTGGCTCCGAGCGCACGCTGGCCACTGGCCCGTGTAGCCCCATCCGGAACAAGCCTCTGCCCCGAACCACAGAGCCCACAGCTCCTGCGAACGGGCAGGCACGCAGCGGCGCGAACGCCGGCCGTCATGGCCGGGCCCTCGGAGAGCCCCGCGGCGTGATGCGTGTGCGGCCACTGCCAGTCGATTCGCTGTGACTTCCTATTTCGGAGCGGTTTTAGGTCAGAGCAAAACTGAGAGGAAGGTGCACAGTTCCTGTGCGCCCCATGCCCCCCACAGCACCCCGACCATCGACACCCGCCACCGCCACCGACACCCGCCAGCTGCCACAGCCGACACACCCGCACTAGCCGTCACTGTCACCGCGTCCACAGGTTTCATCAATACTCTGGTGTCACATCGTGATGACACGTACCACCGGGAACAGACTTGATGGAGGAGTGCCAATGCCCTAAACACACTTTCTGTGCCCCCATTATCATCTGCCCCTCACCCCTGATCCTTTTCTTGTCCCCAGGCCTCCTTCAGACCGTCA
Source organism: Pteropus medius (assembly GCF_902729225.1). Taxonomy (NCBI): domain Eukaryota; kingdom Metazoa; phylum Chordata; class Mammalia; order Chiroptera; family Pteropodidae; genus Pteropus; species Pteropus medius. The sequence continues at coordinate 13,596,863 of NW_024347788.1, read as the reverse complement.
CAGAGCTGCCCCCCCACACATGTTTAACTGCCAGCAGGGAGCCGCGTGAGCCGTGGGCCACGGCGGCCTGGCCGAGGGCTTGCACTTGGGTTTCCCACCCCCGCACTCCCTGAGGGGCACGTGGCGGAGGGGCCGCCACCCCCAGCCCCTGCCAGCTGCCAGCTTCCTGGCCGCAAACTCCGCGTGTGTCCTCAGGACCCCAGCGCCATGCCCAGACCGACGTCGCAGGACCTGGCCGGGTACTGGGACATGCTGCAGCTGTCCGTGGAGGATGTCAGCATGAAGTTCAGCGAGCTGCACCAGCTGAAGCAGAACGGCTGGAAGGCGCTCGAGTCTCCAGAGAGAGAGGTACTGACACCCCGAAGGCGGCCCCAGAGGCCCCTGTGCCGTCCAGGCGGAGGCGAGCGGCCAGCCGCACAGCTCCCACGGGAACGCGCGCCGGGCTCTGGGTAGCAGCGAGGGAGACAAATGTGTGTGTGTCCAGGGGTCTGAGTGTGTCCACGCGTGCCTGCATGAGTGCACATGGGTGTGCTCATGTGTGAGTGCTGCATGCACATGTGTGCACTGTGCTGGTATGCGCATGCATACACACGTGTGCATGCATCTGTGCATGTCTGCATTGTGTGTACGTGTATGCGCATGAGTGCCTGTGTGTGCCTGTGTACTTGTGCACACGTGTACATGTGCACCTGCATGGGTGTGCATGTGTTTGTGTGCATCTGCTTGCGTGTCCTGTGCATGTGTGCATCTCTGTGTCTGCACGTGTACATGTGTTTGCATGTGTTTGTGCATGTGGGTGCAAGTGTGTGTGAACTGGGGTGGAATCCACATCACGGGCCGTGCGTAGCAAGCGCCACCGTCCCAGAGGAGACACTGACCGACAAGCACATGTCAGTCTCCTCTCTCCTGCGGCTCCTTCCCGAGTTATTTTTGTCACGTTTTCTTTGGGTCTGACTAGGGTGACTTCCCGCAGGATCACAGTGACCATCTCCAGTTCAGATACACTTCCTGGTTACGTGGCTGGGGTTGAAGACAGATGTTTTGAATTTTTTCGAACAGTTTGATGGCATAAACTTCCTGTCCATCAGCCTCGTCCCTTAAAATAGGCTGAAGTTCCCCATTAACTGCGACCTTGTGCCATCGCTTCTTCCCCGAAGACGTTGCCGTTAGAGCCGCAGGGCGGTGTGGGCGTAGCTCTCCTGATGCATCCGATTTCTCTGGACAGACATTTTCAATTAAAACAACACAACGAAGGAGACAAATCTCGCTCTCCTTGGGGCCAGTTGTGTCTAATATGTAGCTGAGGGTGATTTCTAGGTAATCAGAGCGAAAGTTGTCATCATGGCCACCTCCTCTGCCCCAGAAGGTGGCACCAACTGTCCTGGTGGCATCCCAGGCTAGATGCACAGGGTCCCGCAGAGACTGACCCCTCCCTTCTCAGCCACAGGTGACAGGCAGGGCATGCAAACTCGCAGGTGAGGCGTCAGCCCAAGTGGACGTGGGGCGTGCAGGTGGCCGGTGGTGTGCTTCGGAAGTGAGGGACATTGCAAGTAATGACCATGTGAAAAAGTTACTCTAGCAAGACACTGAAACAGAGCCTGCCGACACATCTGAGGACGTGCAGGGCCCTTCCCAGGCCTCGTCCGTCAGCCAGTGACAGCCGAGGTGGCCCTTCCTGCCAAAGCTTGGCATGGGGAGCGGTGCCCATGAGGAGATGGGTTTCTGCAAGGACACAGTGCCCGTCAGAAAGTGAGAGTTCTCTGTGCCACGTCCTCCGACCCTCTGCTCCATGGGTCTGCGGGGCCACCCGGTCATGCCCAGGGGCCCTGAGCTCCTTACAGGGGAGACACTTGTGAGCATGTACTCTCTACAGCCCCGTAGTTCAGAGAGAGGACAGGGTGGGTCAAGGCAGGCATGCTTGGTGCAGGAGCCAGCCGTGGACGCAGCTTCCAGGTAACCCCACTGCTGTGGCTCATGCTGAGGAGCCCAAGGCCTCGCCACGCTGGCCCGGCCCATTTACCATTCAGCCGCGGGGACGCTTCAAGAAGACCGTCTTCGTGCCCCAAGCCGGTCACGCGGCACGCGGCCCCCCACAGTGCCGCCCTGTTTGCCCAGCAGCACTGTTGGCCCCCTGCGCCCGCACTCACCCAGCCCCCTGCGGAGTTCGAAGGGACTGAGGGAAGAGAGGCAGGCGTGCGTCTCCCCAGTAAGCAGACACGGGGAGGAGGGGCCGGCGCCTGGCTCCCCTTGCAGCATCCCAGGGGCAGTTGCTGTGTGGCCCACCACCAGCCCCCAGGAGGAGGACGGGTCAGCCCGCCGCTGTCACCTAGGAGTGACGTCGGGGCGCTTCACAGAGGAACGCAGGCCCTCCCCACACGGCTGCAGGCCTTACCCGCCACAGCACGGTGGCTGTGTCGTGTGAGGAGGCACACCTGCATCTCGGGGACTGGAGAACGGGGCGAAGGGTGGCCTTTTGCCCGGCGAGCTTCAGGTGTTCCGTGTAGTTAATTTCGAGGGCTCAGGCACATGATAGAGAGTTTGGCTGATGGTTCCCGGGACACCCACGAGAGCTGGTTCTCATGAACTCCTTAGAACCCGGAGTCTGTTGAAAAGATGGTGGCATATGACAGGGAAGTCCAGTGACATCTTCCAAAATACTTGGAATGCTGGAGAGCTTGAAACTGTGGGTGTGGCTCAGAGGTGACGAGGTCAGTGTCCATGTGACGATGACGTTTCAGGCCCACGTGCAGACTTCAGCCCTGGTTTGTAGACACT
>NW_024347788.1:13574957-13593428 GCF_902729225.1 Pteropus medius | reverse complement strand
GCCCTCGCTCCCCGGGTCGCTTCCGGAGCCCGCCAGCCCGCGGCCACCGCGCGCTCGTCCGTGCTCGCGGGGCGTCCGTCGCTCGTCGCCGGCGGCCGTGGGGCGGGCGGGGGCCTCGGAGGACAGCAGGGGGACCGGGCTGGCCACGCTCGCCGCCGAGCTCCTGCGCTGCGCTGAGCGGAGCGGGGCAGCTCGCCGGGACCTGGGCGCCCCAGTGCGGGCGCGCCCCCCACCCAGCTGACCCATCGCGAGGCTCCTTGTGCCAGGTTTGAGGTCGTGAGACGTCACCTCCGTGGCCACCAAACCCCCACCATGTGGCTCTCCAGAAACCCGGGGGCCACAGGTCTGACCTGTCGAGAAAGTTCAGCATCCGCACAGAGGCCGAGGGACGTCCGTGCGCACGCGGGCGGGACACGCGGAGGCCGCGGTCATCGCGAAAGCCCGAGAGCGCCGCCTCACGCCGACGGTGGTCACGGTCGCTTCCCTTCCTTCATGACGAGAAACGCCACACGGGGCTCTGTCTTTAAGTTTTGTCATTTGTGCTATGTGTGATTTTTTATAGACGTGTGTGTATCTTCGAACTGCTCTGTCAGTTGACTCTTCAGGGTAGCCTTTAAAAATCGAAACAGCCAAGTTTGCTTGTCCGGAACGACAGTCGCCATGTGAAATGCTGGCGTGCGATGGGTGGCGAGTCGAAGCGGAGAGGTGCGTTGACGTCTGCATTTCCCAGAGCTCGTTCGTGCTGTGCCGCGTCGCTAAGGCCGGGGCGTATTTCTGGCCTGTTTAAGACGGGACGGCGGGAAGGTCACTTACTGTGGTTTCCGGCCATGGACTCTAAGGAATTGGTGTTCGTGATTCCGATGGCACCAGAGAGCGAGACTCAGAAAAGGTTTTCCACGTGCATAATTCAGTGTAGACACAGCGACCATCGTTCCCATCTGACTTGTGTGTCACGTTCAGACACAGCCTCAGAGGAAGAGCCTCTCAGAGCGACCCACTGGACCCAGCCTCAGCGTCCCCGGGCCTCGAGGCCAGCAGGGTCGTGGCTGCAGACGGACGCCGGCCCCAGTGCCCGGTCTTCCTTCCTGCCCTCCGGGAGCACTGCCCAGCCCCACGCTGTGGCTCTCTGTTCCTTCCCCTGTGACTCGCACTTGGAAGCCGCCTGCTCTTCTGCACCGAGGACCGTGCCCGTGCGGTCGGCGAGGCGGGCACACCTCTGCCTTTCCTCCCTCATTCTCTACGTTCCACGAAGCATGGGGTTCATCGGAGCACAGTGGGTAGTAAAGCATGTGTAGCTTCAGAGTTCTACTTTTTTAAAGCTGAGTAGTTAAGAATTCCCTATAAGAACAAAACCCTGTAAATTGAACCTCATATCCGGTATATATTTTACCAAACAGCCTTAAAATATATTTGGAAGCAAAAATCAGTACGAATGTATATCCTTGAAAAATGCAAAAAAAAAAATTTCCCTGAAATATTCTTCTATAAATGAATCCTATTTCCCCAGAGTATTCAAAGCATTTTTCTACCTAAATAAATACCTGAATCCTGAGCAGTTCAGCAACGATGCTTCTTCCTGTATCCACTGTCCTATGTTAACAAGAAATGTATTTGCAAATATTGGCATTTCAAACAAAGTGACGTGTTAGTGAAGATGGACTGCTCTCTGCAGATAACCACAGAACGGCCGACGTCCGTCCGTCCCTTCGTGCAAGGGAGGGCATGGGACGCGCACGTGCCAGCCCACTCACGTGTGTGTACCTACTGGCAGCTGATGGGTTTTATCTCATTTTCTTGAACTTGTACAAAACATATAACAAATTATAAACTTAGACAACAGTTACCTATTTTAGATCCCAGATTCTCTGATCCTGACTTGAATGAAAGTATTCACTAGATTTGGATTAAGTTTTTTATGTTTTGTATACTCATTTTTATCTTAAAACCCCCAGAAGTCTTGGCCTAAACCATCCCAAGATGGGCAAATTGACCTACAGCTAAATTTGACAACAGTCATTGATTCGAAGTGGGGAGCGTGTAGGAACCCATTTGGTCCACCGAGTCCCAAAGCAGGTCACGTGACTGGAGCAGACGCCGCGCCGGGTGGAGTGGTGCCTGCTCACGTGACGTGACCCAGCGCGCTGCATTCAGCCCTCACGCGGTGACATTCCATCACGAATGCAGATGATAAGCCACGTTTACATATTTATATGTAAAGAAAAATAAAGCTGTTTAGAATACCTGTTAGTCAATTGAGCTGATTTATTGCAGCCGCTTCGAGCCGGTGCCGCACACCGAGCGGTGGGGCCGTCTCGCCGCGTGAAGAAGGTAGCTTTAATCCGGTCACGCGGTCGAAACGGTAATGCGCAGTGAGCTGTGGACGCGACCACACAGCGCGCAGGCTGCTCGCCACGTCCCCTGGGACATGGTGGCCAGTGCTGAGCTGGACTCTCGCTTCAGAAAGCTGCCCCTCTCACAGCCGCGAGCTGTCACCCTGCCGAAGGTGTCCCTTAGCTGGTGGAATCTGAACACAAGTGTAATACACAGGACGCAGAGACGGCGAATGGCACTGAGTACTGGCCTCATTTATCTCATACACTTCCGCTCACTGTCGAGTTTCACGTAGAACAGGACACCAGTGACAGCTGTCACGCTGTCTTAGCCACTGACATGACCGTCCTGTGTGTGGAGACTCGAGCTGCAGTGTCACGCCAGAGTCACACTTCTGCTTGAGAGGAAATGTGGCTGATGTTTGCAGCTCGAGGTCGGCTCCGAAGACCCAGCGCCGAGCAGAACAGCGTGTTGTGCAGAAAAGACCACACCGCAGGTCCCCTCTTTAAAAAAGGAAATAGCCACAAATCCGGTGACATGAAGTGTGGAGGGGGCCGGGCCGTGAGGAGCAGACGGCACGGCCCCAGCACTCATGGGGGGGTGGGGGGTGCTCCAGGGGGGTCTGGGTCCTCGCCCTGTCCTTGTTGCCTTTCTCAGTGCCTTGCTGACCTGCCACTATCTCTGCCACTTTAGCTAAAAGGCCCTGCATTGTCGGGTCACTCAGCTCCCCATGGTGTCAGCCCCCGGCCCCCAGGACAAACTCTGGATAGGAAGTTGTCAGGTCCCATTGAGGTGCCCAAACGTTGGGGGCCTCTGGGTCCCCAGCCCTCCAGTGAGGGGTGCGGGACCTGTCCTCACCGGGAGTCACCGTCCCTCTGCAGTAACGGACCCAGGCAGGCAGCCCACGCGGCCCCGGGGGTCAGAGGCCAGGGAGCATCCCCAGGGTACACTGCCAGGTGTGGTGCTTTCGCCTAGGAGTGCCACCGTCCTCGCTCGGAGTCCTGACAGGCTCCAGGACCTTCTAAAAGCAGGAGGCCTCGCATGCCATGTGTGCAGGTCCCAGGCTGGCCAGAGCCACAAGTGCCGCGGTTCGTGAGTGGGGACCCTGCGAGTCTGGGGGTCTGGCCCAACTTGGCCACCGACGAGCTTCTCGAGGAGCTGGAGATGGAGGAACACTGCAGGGGCCATTCTCCGCTTCTTCCGACCTTGAGTCCACGTGTTTCTAGAAGCTTCCATCAGCAAGCAGCAGGCACCACCAAGTCAGGCAGGGTTTTCGCCACCGCGTTAGCTCAGCCGCGTCTCAGGGGAGATGGAGAGATGTCAAGCTAAACATCAACGTGCCCAGGAGAATCCTGCTCGGCGGCCTGAAGCTGGGCGCGGGGTGCATCCGCCCTCTGACCTCTGACCCCAGCCCACTCACCCGCCTCTTCCCCCGGATGCCAGGGGGCTCCACGGGGCTCCCGGAACGGCGTGCGCCCTGCTGGACGCTGGCTGACCGCCGGGGGCGCAGCTGCTGGCCAGCGCGCTGAGGACGTTGCCTCCGGGCCTGCGCCGAGCCCTAGGCGGCGGCTTCTGTGCAGAGGGGCGGCCCGCGCGCCCCTCTCCGCGTGGCTTCTGCGCGGCGGCCACCTGCACCCCGCTGCCACGCATCGAGGCGGGGCTCCGCCTAGCGTCCTAGGCCGGTCTCAGCACGGTGTCACCGCCTTCGGGTGGGCCATCGTCCCTGCGGACAGTGCGACGCACTGACGCGAGCGCCCAGGCTGCCGAGCACGTGACGGAGCCTGCTGCAGCCACGGCGCACGGCACCCGCACAGGGCCCCGCGTGCAGCTCGCTCCTGCACCGCACAGCGGGTGGCGGCCTCCCGCTCCCAACGCGGCGCCTCCCGCCTCCCCGGACCGGCTCCTGCAGCCTGCGTCGCGGGCCACGCACCCAGGCCGGCCCGGGCCGGAGAGACGCCTCCCGCCGACGCTCAGGGAACGTCAGACGCTGTGCAGTTACGGCGTTAAAAAGCTCGTGAACGCAAACACATGGACACGCGAATCCCGGCCGCGAGCAGGGGGCCAGCGCAGGCCGCAGCTGGACCAGCCCGCGGCCCCGCTCCCCGTCCCCCGGCAGCCCCACCGCGTGGGGAGCGCAACCGAAATCGGGGTGCGCGGCGCCCCCTTCGCCACCGCTCCTGGCCTCTCGGTCCAGCCCCGAATCGGAGCGTGGTCCCTTCCTTCACGACGTCCTCCTTCCGAGCTGCCAGGAAGGAAGACACCTTCGCCATCTCCTCCACCGCGCCCTGGGGCAGCCTCCCGTGGCCTTCTGTACTGCCGAGTCACCTCCTGTAAATAGCTGTCTGATTAAAGTTTTTGAGAAAAGTAATGTCTACTTTTTATTGGAGTGAATTCTCATGTTCCTCAATTTCTCTATCTACTAAGAATAAATGGATATTTATGAAGACTACAGTTTCATATGTATGAAAATAATAGCATTAAAATGACTAAAATTAGTAGCACCGTGGTATCTAGTTAACGGTCGTTTAGTTAACTTGCTATTTAGTTAATGGCCGCTCCGGGATCTCTTTAGTCGCAATGAGAAGAGGCGCGTCAGGCGATCAGACGTCCCCACATCCTGGGCGGGGTGAGCCCTGGCCCTGGGGGCCACCTCTGGGCTCAGGGCCCTGGGCCTATTCCCCTTCCTGTCAACGTGACGGCTCCTGCCTGTCCACCGCATTTGGGACAGGCTGCATCTTAGAGGCCCCCACTGCCTGCTTCGGCCTGACCCTCAGCTCCCACAGCGGCCACTGCCGGTGGCCCCCTTTCCAGTCCCTCCCCTCAGTCCCCTGTGGAAGTGTGAACAGAGGTCTTCGGAAAGGACAGCCAACAGCCCTGCCCGGGCCGGTGGCCTCCTGCACATCCCCGCCGGCTCCTCGTCCACCTGCTCTGGCCTCCATGAGTCTCGAGGGGCTACGAGGTACGAGGCGAAGAGGGATCCCTGTGGATGCGGGGACCCTCCCCGCTGGCTCATGCGCGCCAGTGTCACCGACAGCATGGGGATCGGCTCACAAAGGGGTCCTTCCCGCTGTGACTCACCAGAGTCTTCAGTGAAGGAAGCCACTTCTGGACAGGAAGCACACGCCCGACGGGTCCAGCTTCCACTGACCCCGCCCCTTGTCACCGTACACGTGAAACGAGCAAAAAGAAAGCTTCAGACGATTTTCATTTTTTTTCCAGACTTTCAAAGAAAGTTTTAAATTTCGTGGCATTTCTCCGAAAGCATCCTACGTTTATCCACATGTGGTCTAACGCTATGTCCCCAGGGGTCAGTACTAGGACAGTCGTATGTGTTCGGCCTAGATGTGTTCATGCTGGCTCACCGAGGGTGACAAGTGCATCACGGCGGCGTGATGCTCAGGTAGGGAGCCGGTGCCGGGCAGATGGGAGCTCTGTCACCCCCGCAGACCAGGACGCCCCCCAGCAGCCTACGAGTTGAAAACGGCACCCAAACGAGAAGCGATTTAGGAAAAGCCAGCCACCCCAGTCCACGTTCCCGCTGGCTTTCCACAGCGCTTCAGCGAGCTCCCTCTCAAAACTGGACGTTGCAAGGTTTCTGCTCCTGGTTCCTGTGAGCGTAAGTGCACACCGCTGAGTGTGCTCAGGGGACTGTCACTTGCTTCTTCATGAAGGTGAAGAGGGCCACACCTGCCATCCCCAGAGAGGAGCGGCCCGCCCTTGGGAGAGCAGGTCGCTGGGCAGGTGTCCCGCGAGGCCCTCTTCCCACCGCTGTGGTCTGTCACAGTCCGGGCGTGGGAACCTTAACATGCCGACCACACACCTGGCAAGCGAGTTCCGTGACAGAGACCCGTTCCCAGCTCGCGGCCCAGGCCTTCCTCTTCCCGGCCCTGCCCCCACCTCTCCTCGGCCCCTGTCACAGACACCCCTGTGCTGAGAAGCCCTGGCACCACTGTTTGAGCCTTCTCTGTCCAAGGTCCCCTCCAGTCCCTCCTCCCCCTCCCCAGTGACCCCAGCTACGCCTCCTCCAACTCGTCACAGTGCAGACGAGCGTGAGGCACAGCCTCTCTGGGGCTCAGATCCTGGCCTCTGCTGCAGGCGCTGGGTGCCACCGTGGGCTGATGGCGTCCAGCCCTGACTCCTGTTTACCTCCATTGTCACGACCGAGCACACAGTCCTCCAGGATCCTCCCCGTGCTCACGAAACATTAGTTTCCCAAGGGGCCAAAATGCCACTTCTAAAGGTCAGCTCCCCAAAAGGTGGCCCCTGACCATGGCGGTCAGCTCCCCACCACGTCCGCAAGGCTCCGGGGCACCCGCCACCTCTAGCCGCGTGCCCCACAGCCGCTGCATCCCCAGCCCAGCTGCAGATGACCAGCAGGTCCCAAACCTGGCTGCCGTCCAGTCACCAGTGTGGCCGTGCGGCAGCCCCTCACTCTGGCCAAGTGCCTCGCTTGGCCTCACTGCCCCTGCTGGTCCTTCAAGGCACCAGCACCTCAGGGGGCTCCCGAAACGACGCTCAACCTTGTACCTACGTCACGTGTCACACTGAGCAGAGTGCACTGGGTCGCTGGTTTGGGGTCAGACTGAGGCTTTCTGAGCACAGAAGTACGTTGACTCCCTCCTCCTATGTCTGGCCCCCCGTGAGGAACGGTACCCGAGTTGCTGGGTGTTTAGTCACAGTTTTCTCACAGGTACTTCCGGTGACCAGCCGGTGAAGGGACGGTCCAGCTGCTCTGTGTCCCTACTGGTCACTCACAGATCCGTGGGATATTTATCGCATAGCACGTGTGTCCCATCACTTTTTAACTGGACTCGCAGGCGGACGAGCCGGCCCGCCGCTGTCGCATGGGTGCTGCTCAGAAGTGTGAAATTCTAGGATCAGAGTAGGTGTCTCTCACTGCACAGGAAACGGGGCTCCCGTCTCAGGTAACCGGGGACCTTAGCTCCGCCCCTCCAGGTCTCCACAGCGATACCAGGAGGGCAGCCAGGTCAGCGAGGAGACGGAACCTCCCAGGATGACCTCCCAGCGGCCGGCGGTGCTGCCGGGACCTGCAGAGGCTCTGGGTGCCCTGCTGGGGGAGCCTGCGACAGGCTTCCGAGCCTCCGCCTCCTGTCACGTTTGTTTCCGGCCACTCCTCCCACAGTCACCGCCAGGGCCACTGGGTCCGAGCTGCGAGGGGGCTGGGCCCTCCCACTGTGTGCTGGGCCCCTGGGCCCCCAGGACAGGCGGGGTTTCCTCGCACGGGGTCTGCCGCCCCCAGGTGAGTTCCCGCTGTGTGTGCACATTGTGCAGTGACCCTGACTCACCTTTGACCTTCTCTAGCACTCCCTAAATTCGCCCTTTTTCTCTGGGGCTCTGCTTGGTGAGGACATGTGACCGGTAGCTGTGTGGAAAGCTTGTGGAATTTTCCAAACGTTTAGCTCCAATAGCTGTCTCAACCCTACTCAGAGGGGGTGGTTTTGTGACATGCTCCAGACAAGCAGAGGTCCCTGGGGGCTGTCGCGCCCCTCATCCAGTTGGGCAGTTGCCTGTGACGTGCCGCCGTGTCCCTCTGAAACACCGCCAAGAGTCTCGCGGGCCGCGGTCGCTGCCGGCTCTGCGGACATCGCCGAGAAGATGCTGGTCGCGGGCCTGCATTTGAACGAAGCAGCTGATGCCCGGCAAGTGTGTTTGTAGGTTCACACATTAACTAGGGGCTGCGAGCGGCGGCTTCAGAAACAACTTTTTTAAGGAAAACACATGTTACAGTTGTTGGGCCTTTGGGCTTCTGGCGACGAAGTTAGAATCACCTGCAGCTTGAAGGTCGCTCACCAGAGGGCGCACGGCACCAGGAGCCCCAGCTGTGACCCGTCAAACACCCATTTTCAGTCACCGGACACATAAGGTCAGTGCGATTTCTACCTATTGGTTTCTGTTGGAGGATGTTGGTTAAACAGGGATTTGGCAAAGCAACAGTGTATTTCCAAATGTGAGCAGCTTGATACAAGTTTTCACAAAGTTGCCGCTGCTCTGCTAAACGTGAAATAATCATTGTGTTCTGTAACTAGAAATTACTGAACTAACGGGGCCAGCTCAGAAACAAAGTCTACGTTGCGTTAATAACGAAACAGATACAATAACATGGGGTGGGAAGTGACAAATCTTTTCTTTTTAAGACAGGAGGTCACCTGAGACAGTCCCCACCCTAATTTTCTGTTCTCGTGAAAGAAGGAAAAATGAAGCTCATAAGGAGAGGAACTGCTGGGCCTTAGTGTGTGGCGCAGCTCGGGGAGCCCGTGGGAGCTCAGCTCTCTCCCACGGCGGGCCCCGCGCCCACGCCCGCCCCCACGTCCGGTCGCCAGCTGCAGCTCCTCCCACGAGCGCCCCAGGCCCCACGCACGCACCCAGGATGGCCAGACACCGGCACCTGGTTTCCGCTGACTCATTATTTGCTGCCGCAGCTGGAGAACTAAGCTCTGAGCCCCTGTTTCTGGAATCGGTAGAGCCAATCGGCGCTAAGCAATTCATGGCTCTACTCACAAAACATATCGCTCTCCGATCGGGGGCCAATTACAGTGAAAAAATGGCAGAAACCCGGCTCCGGCCCCCCGGGCTCCATCTCCGATTGCATTAAAGACAGCCACTGGTCTGCGGAGGGCAAGAGGTGCTTCCTGGGGGCCCCCTCGCTGTTTCATAGCCACAATCAACACTTGCACAGAAATGATCTGGCAGAGATAAGAGAAAAGATGACCGACACCCCAGAGATAGAAACAGACAGGAGAGACAGCCCCTGAGGCTGGACCAGGAGATACGTTATTTAAAACTCGAGGTGATCGCGGGGTTCAGCAGCAAAACCAGCAGACGGAGGGGTCACCAGCGGTGCCAGCAGCGCCCAGGCCGGTGAGCGGAGAGATCGCACCTGGGCAACCTCAGCGCAGGTGCCGACGGCCAACGGCAGAGGAAAGCGAGGTCAGCGGTGGCATCCGCAGGCCACACCCAGGGCAGGAGCCCACCTCTCAACAGGACCCCGGAGCCAGAGGAGTGTTGCGGGGGTTCTCACCTCGTCTGCTTCTGTCTCTTCTGCCTCCTCCTTGCCCCCCGCCCCCACAGGGGCAGCTTGGGGCTGGCACGTCACGTTGCAGCGGTGGGCTCTCTTCCCCGTGTGGGGGAGCTGGCTGTCTCTGCACGCGCAGAAAGCTGGCGCCCGCTTTGGGCATACAGGCCCTGCAGAGGAGCTCTGAATGCTGGCCTCCCCCCGCCCTTCCCTCTCCTTAAATACGCCCCCTTAGATGAGCCACGTGCAGAAGTGACCTGTGGGCTACGACCCTCTCCTAGGGTGTCAGGAGGAAGGAATCTCAAGAAAACCGGCAGCGTCCTGTGGCCACTGGGCCTGGCCCATGCAGCAGACCTTGGAGGGACGACCCAGTGACAGGAAAGTCACTCGTTCTTCTTTCCAGGATGAAAAATACTTCCCCACATAGACATGTGTCCTGAGGTGGACAGAGGGTGACGGAAACTAGTTCGACTACTGATTCTAATACACCTGAGACGGCTCAGGTAGAGTCGGCCACAAGGGCCCCGCTGTGCAGTCAGCGTGGTGGGTGACGTCCTCCTTCCCGGGGTCTTCGTTGTGACATAATCGGCCCACTGCATTGTGTCACAACGACCTGGTGCTTGTCAAACGGTCACACCAAGTCTGTGAACGCCCGTCAGCTCACACAACTACAAACTTTTGTGCTTGTGGTGGGAGCTTTGGAGAACACAAACGTGCTGCTCACATCTCCGGGCTGAGTGTCACCCCAGCACCCCCTTCTCTTATAACTGGGCAGGCCCCGAACCTCGATACTGGCGGTGCGTGGCTCTAGGACCCTGAGGAGTGGCCATAGGCCTCTTCTGCGTGATGCATGAGTGGGCTGAGTCTCCCAGAGTTTACACCCCACAGAGCCCGCCCACCTGACGCCTTCTGCAGAGCCGTGCTGACTTCCTTGGTTACAAACATTTCTCAAGGGTGACTGCAGCCTTGGCTGAGGCCTTACCTGTCACCCTCAGCATTTTGGGTTATCCCAGTCAGCTCATGAGTCCCTCGCTCCCGGTGTCCTAAGCAGAGATCCCAGCATTTGTCACAGCAGCCAGAGGCCGCGTGACTGGATGAGGCATGCCCACGTGGGACCCAGCATCCTCACCTCTGGGGTGTCAGCCTGGCCAAGGACAGCCAGTGCTTCCCAGTGCTCCCAACGCACCTACCCAGTGGGACTGGGATGGGTGGGGGACAAGTCCCCAGGACACTGGTCACAGCCGAGTTCCATCCCTGGGCTTCTTCCTGCGGCCTACCCTTTTCCCTTCTGCTCCGCCCACAGGAAGAATATCAGGAAAACAAGGCGCTTGAGGCAAATACGCAGGGAGGGAGGACAGGATCCCCCTCCGAGTCAGAAATGACAGGAGGTGGCAGGGACGCAGTTAAGCCTTGTTTTCCGTGACTCAGCAGAGTGTTCTCAGCGGGTCTGGCCTCCCAGCCCCACGGTAAACACAGGGTGATCTGAGGCCCCGCGAGCAGGGCGCCCCTCCCCCTCCCAGGCTGGCGACCTGAGTCGGTCACCTCGGCCGCCCCCCAACCCCGGTCTGGGCTCCTGGAGAGGAGAGCCCCACCCGCTGTTCAGAAACGACGTTCAGCCACTAAACGTGCAAATCCGTGGACCCGACAGCGGGAGGGCGGGGAAGGGGGCGGGACAAGGCCAGACTGACAGCAGGGGGCGGGGCGGGTGTGGGCGAACCTGGGGAGGGAAGTTCTTGCGGCGCTGGGCCCCCCTGGGGGCCGGGGCGGGGGCCGGGGCGGGGGCGGGGGCGGACGGGGCCCACGGGCTGGTGACCGGGAAATTCCAGGCCGGGCAAGATGACGCTTCGGGGAGAGGCTGAAACTGGTCAGACCGGGTCCGAAATGCAGGTCCGGTCTCGGCCGCGGGTGCTGCGCCGCCGTGCCCCTCCCTGCCCGGACCCTGGCACAGGACACCGCGCGGCTCTGCTGAGCCCGAGGGCTAATCGACCACCAGTGTCAATGCGTTGACTTGTAAAACACATTTATATAAAACACGAAGTCCTGGGATAGTTGACACCTATGCAAATTCCGTGTGCTCCAGGGTGTGGTGCGGTGACTGTGTCAGGGCAAAATCATAAAACCCACAGCGACGATGCTGCGCGGGCGGCGGAGGCGCCTCTGCGCGCGTCAGCTGGTGACGAGCCTCTGGGACTAGGCGTCAGGGACGGCGTGGGGCCAGCGGGATCGCTGGGGTTCCCGAAGGGCGAGGACTCTATTTCGGGGCGAATTGTGCTCACACCCCCCCCCCAAATAGACATGTCAGGAGTCTTAATGTCCAGCTCCTCAGAATGGTCTTCACAGAAGTCGTCAAATTAGAACGAGGTCACCAGGCGGGGTCCCCGTGGAATACGCCGGTGTCCTTAGGAGACGGTATCTGGGCGCAGGCAGAGCGCAGGCGGGCGGGATGGCTCCGGACGGGCGGTGCCAGGGGCCGGGAGAGGCCGAGAACGGGCCCTTCGGGCGCCCGCCTGCCAGCGCCCACAGGACGGGGCGCAGGGCGATCGCCCCAAAGAGGAGGGGCCCTTCGCGGCTTGCGGCCCCGCCCTCCTCCCCGCCCCGGCCCCGTCCCGGCCCTGCTGCTCCGGCGGTCCGGTCGCCCTGCCTCTCCCGGCTGTGCCAGCTCCACATCCTCTCCCAGTTCCCGCGGGACGGTGGCCCTGGAGAGCTGGATGTCCCTCACCGCAGCTGTCATCCAGACGTGAGTAGGACGCGGGGTTTGAGTCCACGGCAAGGGTGGGTGGGGACCCAGGCGGTCCAGAGGGACCCTGGCTGGGGCTCACAGCTCCAGCCGCCGCGAGACGGACCGGGCAGAGCAGCTCGCATCAGGGGTAGAGTCTCACATTGGGCACAAGGGCCCGGAGGTGCTGGGGACGGGCCCTGCACACACGCAGGCACACACACGTGTGCACGTGCACACGCGCGTGCTTCGTTCGATCCCACCACACTCGGCACTTGTTGAAGAGACCAGGCCACAGGGCCGCAGCTCATCTACGTTCCGGATTCGTCTGGCCGTTTCTCCGTGGTCCTGTCCACTGCCCTCTATGCCCTGTCCCTCCGGGGCTGGATGCCTGGAACGCGGTGTCCGGGTGACGCCGTGACCCTCGGCATCACACACGAGACCGACACGCCGGCCGCCTGTACCGAAGGCGTCTTGACGGGAGTGGGCGTGGCTGATGAGAGCCGTTCTCGAAGATTCCGGAGCTGGCAGCGCGCTGCCCCTGGAGCCTGCGTGCGGCTGAGTGGCGGGGTCGGCGGGGCAGGGCGCCGTCAGCGGGGAGAGCAGAACGTCACAGCTGTCTGACGGCGGAGCCCGCCACGAGGTCTGGGCCCGGACGGGGCTCTGGGCCCGACGCGTTTGCCGGAAGTAGGTGACACTGTCGGAGGCCAGTCTGCCTGCTGCCCCCTGAGCATACAGCGGAACGCGGTGGGCCAGTCGCCTCCACCTTATGTACCGCCCTGGGGTCCCTTCCGACTTGCCGGCTCGGGCTGTTTCTGGGGGCCGTCGCCTCTCACAGGGTCGGGAGGGGAGGCTGCAGAGAGGAGACAGCTCAGGGGGCGCCCCCGGGAGGTCCCCCCACCCCGGCCCTGTGAACCACGCTCTGGGGCGCGTCCTGCTCCTGTGGGGAGCACGAAGGCCTTGTGACTGCAGGTGCACAGCCAGCAGGTCACGAGGCAGCCTCCCCGCCCCCCCCCGCCCCCCTGCCCGCCCACACAGCAGGTGGCTGGGGCAGCAGCAGGCGCTGTGAGGCCCTCAGCGATGCCGGGGGCGGGGCTGGCCTCCGACCTGTCCCTCCGGCAGCTCAAGCCGCCAGCGCCCAGTCCTGGCTGCCACTCGGCTAAGGCGGCAAACGTCTCTGTCCGCGTCGTCTCGTGCCCGAGAGCTTGACGGAGACGCCTTGTGGATCCTGTGTTCTGCTCTTGCTGCCGGCTCTGCTTTTCTCATGGTCCGCGTTTCTCCGCCAGGTGTCAGCAGGGCTGACGGTGCGGTTCTGAGTCCGTAGGTACAAGCTCTAGCAAACTGCTTTGAGATGAGCCTGCGATTTGCGTGAGCGCGTGCGGGGAGACGCAGATGCGGGATCGACGTGTGTGCGGGAGGAAGTGTGTCTTCGGCCCCTGGACGGGGAGCCACAGGCCCACGCGGGCCGCACGCGCTCGGTGGGCGGGCAGAGCTGTGAGGGGCCGGGGGGCTCGTGGGGCAGGGGACGGCGGGCAGGGCACAGGCTGAGCATGGCGTGGGGGCGCCCGGCCCTCCCGCCTGGCCTGGTGCCGTGAGGCTGGGGCTGGGGGTCACAGGCTTGAAGGTGAAGTGGGGGACGGAGGCGGACCCTAACTGGGCCCAGCCCCTAGAGGCGCCCTTCCTTCAGCCTCTGTTCTTCTGGCTCACACTCAGACAAAATGGGGCTTACACTACATGCCCCACAAACCGAAGCTCGCAGACGCGGGTGTGCCTGTCCTCTCCCTATGACCCCCAAGACGGGCCCCTGTCTCTTTCCTAGGCCTTCCTGAGCTCGCAAGTCCATTGCCTTTGAGAGGCGTGTGGCCTGACCGGCGTTTTGTGCCCAGGGCTTGGCGGTCAGAAGCTCACGGGTTTGCACGCTCAAGCTTCCTGGCGGACAGGACGACGGGCTTCTTGTCCCGTTTGCTCGTTGGTTCCAAAGCTGTATTTCTTGACCTACGTATCCGATGGCCACAGTGTCACACCCCTGTGGCCTTCTACCTGGTGAGGGTGCGTGCTCATTGAGGCTCCCTGGAGGATTGTCACGGTCTTCTGGTTGCCCTTGGTGGTCTCTCGAAGTGACTTCCATAGTAACAGGATCGCCCCTGAAAGTTCACGTGGCGCATTTCACCCAGCCTCACACCACACGTGACGCCGGACCTCACCGGGCATGTGGTCGTCCCACGGGGACACTGTGGTGGGCGGAGGGCGCTTGCAGCCCGGCTCCTGCTCGGCCGTTTTTATGAAGTTACTTTGGGGGAGGGGCGAGCGTGGAAGTTGGGAGTGTCCCCTAATCACTGGTTCAGGGGATCTACAGCTTTGCGCTGGCTTGAAGTCTGAACTCGGGGCGGTGGCCGGAGCGGGACTGGCAGGAAGCTCTCAGGCGAGTGTCACTGGCAGCTTTGCAGATCCTGACCTTGGGCCACTTTCAGACTTGGCCGCCTTGTAACGTCCCGCCGGGCATTCTAAAATTCTAGAAGGCCACTTCCTCGTTCACGTGCCATGGAGGAGATTCGTGTATCACATGATGCTTTGTGTTGTGGGGAGGCTGAGGTTTGAGCCTGTGGATTTGTTGCTACACAGCACACTGGGGTGAGCCACAGGTGGCATCTCCGTGGGTGGGAATCTGCGCCTGACAGCTGCACTCGATCCTCAGACCACCTGAAGGCCATTGGGTCCATTCCTGCACAGAACTGGCCAGACCTGTTTCGGCAGGAAGGGCTGCTTAGTTTTGGGTCGTGACTGGGGCGAGCGAGTCCTTGATGTCCCTGTGTTGTGGGCACAGCTCTTGCCGGGAGGACCAGTGGCAGCCCCGCCAGCCCCACGCCTACCAGCACGAAAGCCCAGGGGCCAGACTTGACCGGAGGCCCGAGGAGGGGGTGGTCCAGGTGACGAGGGGCTTTGGCGACCCCGAAAGAACAGCTGGCTCTATGGCCCTTGCTCCAACATGACCCCATCACAGTTGTTACAGTAATGTGTTTGGCCAACCAAGACCTAGGGTGTCCCTGTGTCCCAGGCAATGTCAGCCATCAGTTTCCAGGCTACCACGCTGAACAGAGAACCTGCCCTCTGCGGGTCAGCGGACAGACACGCAGCCTGAGCCTCGGGCCACAGAGCTTTGGGGCCAATCTCATGGTTTTACATGTGACTCAGAGAGCTCAGCCCACCTGGCACGGTCACGAAGCCAGCAGCGGCAGCGCCTTGGCGAGGGAGGGTGTCCAGCGCCCTGCTCGGAGCTGCCAGAACGTTCTGGGGCGTGCACCCCGCCAGGATGGGACGCAGAGGGGGCACGGCGGGTGCTCGTGGGAGACGAGCTGCTTCGAGAAGACTCCTGTTTCCACACGTGCCCTGTCCGTTCCGAGAGGCAGTCCTGCCCCAGTCATTAAAGAACACTGAGGCAGGTTTAACTTCTGGCATGCGAGGGATGGGCCACCGGCGGGGTGAGGGGAGCACAGCAGCAAGGGCAAGTGGGATTTGCAGCCTAGGAACGTGGTGGTGGGCGGCGGGCTGCCGGGAGGAATCCTGGAGTCCCGGCGTTTGCACTAGACCCGCCGAGCAGGATTCTTGCGGGGGGCGGGCCCAGGGCAGGGTGGTGCCAGTGCTGGCTGTGGTCAGATGTCCAGGTGGGGGACCAGCCAGCAAGCACTGGGCCCACAGGCAGTCGCAGGAGCCAGGTCGGGGGTGAGGTCAGAGCTGGCGGAGAGCCTGGCCACTGAGTGGCAGCGTCATGGAGTGTTTGTTCTGCCCCGCTATCTGCTGCGAACTTGGTCCTCAAGCTTCAGTCTGTCCTCTGGAGGCACAGTGTGGGGACCACCACCCCGAGGGAACATGCTTTCTGCCTAGTGACACTGGACTGAAAAAGGGAAGTTCCTCCCCCCTCCCCCCCACCTCCACAATGCTTAGTTCTTAGAAAGAAACAGGCAGAAGAGAAACACCTCCGGCCCTTGGCTAACATCCTTTAAAAATCTGTCTTCTCCAGAATTAAACAATGAACACGCATCACTTACACGATCGAGAGGAAAGATACTGTCAGAACTGTCCCCGCCACCTTCTCTGAGAAGTCCACCTCCGTCTGTGGGCTGCTTTGGAGCTTGCCTGTTCTCTGTGGGTGCAGGCTAGGTGGCTTGCCAGCCGCCATCCCGGGTGCACAGAACCCTGGCTTCTGGACCGCGAATGTGGGTGAGGCGCCCAAAAGCGGACGAAGGGAAGTGTGCATGGGCCACCGCGGAGCGCCCTGAGCCTGGGCTGACACCAGAGCCCTTGCTGCTGTTCCCTCGGGGGGAAGCAGGAGGTGGGAGCTTGCGTTAGAGGGAGGAGCTGGCACCTGGCCTCCGTCAGGACAAGGGCGGGTGAGCAGGACTCAGGCTGCGTTTCATCCAGTTCCACCTGGGTGTTCATCGCCAGTCAAACCTCTCATTTTTCAAAATGATTGCTTTATTACTGTGTTTTAAAGATGGCAGCGTAAAAACACAGTCCTCGAAAGTTTTAACCCAAACTGAGGAATTTATCCCATCTGTCGGAGCCAGTATGACTCATCTAAGTCTCAGTTCCTTACTTGTAAGGCAGACTTAATGACACCGCCCACGCAGGGTGACAGAGTGCATGGAGGAACTGGGAAGGCTATTGGCACGAACCTGGCACACAGTAGGCGTTCTCCGTGTGTTTATGCAGCACTTAGGGCTCAGGGCGTCACCCAACCTACGTGACACACCAGGAAAACAGCCCGTCCTGAGTGCGGTGACCCTTCTCCCTGATGTGCTGAGGTGTAATAATTTTATAATACTGATTTTCAAAGGATGTTCATAATTTAAATCTCTCATTCCGTCCCCACGGTAGTTCTGGGAGGTGGACGAGGCAGTGGTTCTCTTCACCATGTGACAAAAAGCATGTGTTTCAGGGTCTGTCATCTTTTCAGTTTAATTCCTAAAGGTTCTGACTGCCTCACAGAGCAGGCAGAGTGGGTGGAGGGCGTGTGGGTCAGGTGCTTCTCACACGTCGTCTCATCTGCTCCTGCAGGACACACACTCTCTGGTCACCAGGTCCGTGCCAGGGGCCTTCCTAGGTGCTGGGGTGAAAGGCCCCCATTACTCTCATGCAGCTTCCACTTCAGTCAGAAGTCACAGAAAATAAACAAATAACCCAAACGAACGTGGAAAAATACAAAATGTGCAGGGGTGCAGAGGGCAGCAGAGGAAGAAAGGGATCGGGGCAGAATTCCTGGGTAAGGTCCCTGCCGTGCGTGTGCTGACCCCTGAGCAGTCCCCCCAAATTGGACGTCTGCGGCCCCCCTTCCCCAGAAGCACCCAGGAAGTCTCAGCGTAGCCTTCCAGGTGTGCCCGCCACATGTCACAGCTGAGCCGGGTGTGTCTGGCTCCAAGACTACGCTCTTGACCCTTGGTTCTTGAAAGCCTGGCAATCTACACTCAAAAACGAGCCCCCCTGTGCCATCTCAGCCCCAGCTTCCGTGGGCAGGGTGCAGAGGAGGGCTGCCCTGGGAGGGGGAAGGGGCAAGACACTGCCTTTGGCCAGAACAATTCCTCTCGGGAGGTAAGGGAAGGTAGGACGCCCAAGGTCCCAAACCTCATTCATAGTTCATAAAGCTGTTTCACATGCAGGGTGTCAGGGGGTTGTGGGGGAAGTCAGCCTTGGGGTGTCCCTAGAAGTTTGCATGGAGCTTTCTCATCAATTGTATGTGTCCAGGGAGTTGGGGGGAGTGTCAGTGGGGTGTCAGGGGATTTGGAGGCGAAGATTCTCGGCAGGGGTGTGTTATCCGGGGTTGTGGAGAAGTCTCAGTGGGTGTCGGGGTTTTGTGGCTCTCCAGTGAGGATGTCCGAAGTGTGGAGAGGGCTCTCATCGGGGTGTCAGGGAGTTGGGGGTCTCAGTGGGGTGTCATGGGATCTCAGTGTGGGCTCTGTGCGGTGTCAGGGGTTTTCAGTGGAGTGGGTTCCACGCCGGTTCCGGTCGGCACTGAGGCATCGCCTGGGCCGCATTCCCCGCTTCCCCGCGCGGGTGGTTCCGCCCGCGTCCCCGCGCCCCCGCGTCCCGCGCTGGTGGTTCCGCCCGGCCAGCGCGCAGGCCCCGCCCACTGGGGGCGCGCATGCGCGACGGCGTCTGCGGCGCGGCGGGGACGGCAGTGGTCGCTGAGGGCCGGGCCGTGGCGGCGGACGCGCGGGCGGTGACGGCCGGGCGGGGCGCGGGCTCAGGTGAGGGCGCGGGGGCGGGAGCGGGGAGCCGGGCGCGGGCGGGGCAGCCCGGGGCCTCCGCGGGGAAGCGGCGCGCGCCCTGGGACTGTCGCCGAGAGCCGCCCTTCCCCGGGCCCGGGCCGGCGCGGGCGCCACCTGCGGCGGGACGC
>NW_024347788.1:13556942-13574917 GCF_902729225.1 Pteropus medius | reverse complement strand
AGGGCCGGGCCGTGGCGGCGGACGCGCGGGCGGTGACGGCCGGGCGGGGCGCGGGCTCAGGTGAGGGCGCGGGGGCGGGAGCGGGGAGCCGGGCGCGGGCGGGGCAGCCCGGGGCCTCCGCGGGGAAGCGGCGCGCGCCCTGGGACTGTCGCCGAGAGCCGCCCTTCCCCGGGCCCGGGCCGGCGCGGGCGCCACCTGCGGCGGGACGCGGGGCGGCGGGACGCGGGGCGGCGGGACGCGGGGCGGCGGGACGCGGGGCGGCGGGACGCGGGGCGGCGGGCGGGTNAGAAAAGGTTAATTTGGGTGACACAGGTGGCCCCGCAGGCACCGAGGCAGCCATAGCGCTCGGAGCCGGCGGGCGTGGCGGGCTTCGTTGTCGGGGCTTGGTCGCCTGAGCAGCTGTCAAGAGTTCTCCGCAAACAGCGCGGGCGGCCTAGCTGACTGATGGGCGGCCCGGCCCGAGTGGTGGACAGAGCCTGACCAAGCGGGTCCCGAAGAGCCGGGATGACTGACAGGGATGCGGAGATGAGCGCCCCGGGTGACTGCCGAGGGTGACACCCCGCCTGCAGTGACACCCGCAGCGACAGCCCGGCGTTATCTCTTCTGCTGGGTGCAAAGGAGCCTGCCGCCTGTATCAGTGTCGCCAGGTGGCCTGCGGCTCCGCAGACTGAACCGTCTGGGTCCCACCCCCGGTAAACTGTCATCCAACCCCCTCGGCAGGTCACCTGAGCCTTGGGGGCTTTGCTAAGCAGGAAAGCACACAACCTTTTTTTCTCTGTTTTCATTTCCAAGTTTCGGATCGGTTATCTTAAGCAAGCAGAACGTGCTGGCGTCCACAGCGGTTTGTCCCCCAGTGAACTCACAGATGCGTGTCAGAGGGCCACGGTCCTGAGGCTGCCCAGTCACACTGCAGCGCAGGGACCAGCACCCTTGTCACTCTAGGGAAGGGCCTGGTCCGTGCACTGGGACAGTGCAAGCCACAGAGTCTTATTAAAGAAAGACTGGGGTGAGGTCTGTAGCAGGTTTTTGCAAGGACAAGGACGTCCTGAAGAGAGCCAGGATGGGTCACTTCCCTCTGGGCTGCGGCGCCACCAGGGTTCCTCAACTCGAGATGAAGGGGCTGGACGCCTGGGCTTTAGACAGCACGAGCCCCACCTGTCCCTGGGGAGGGGGCGGTGACTCCAGTTGTGAATTACCCGTTGGGTCCTGCGGTGAGGGGCATGGCAGTGACTCCTGTCCCCTGTGTCACTTAGGACAAGAGGGATGTGGTTAGGGTGAGCGACCCAGTGAGAGGACAGAGGATGAGCTCTGCCACCCCCACCTGTGCTGCCTCTCTGGGGTTCCCGGCTGCACTCCCGTGGGAGCGGGCCTGGGACGCGGGGTTCAGGCAGCCCTGGGACCTCGTGGAGGGGACGCAGTGCTTGAGAGCCACAGGGAGGTCAGAGGAGGGGATGAACGAAAGGATCCGCCGTGGTCTGTTTTTGGGGTTTGCCCCGGGATCACGAGGGCGTGCTGTGTTTGTGTCTGGCTCACCCTTCATCCCTCTTAAAGGACTGGGGAGGATCCTTACCTGCTATCTGGAAGGGGGTGACTGAACCGTCCCACCTCGGAGCCATCGGGTCTAACAATGGGGACACCTTGGCAGGAGGAGGTGCCATGCAGCAGTGTCACACCTGCCTTAGGGCCTGGGCACCAGGTACTGCCCTGCCGCTCCAGGGCTCCGAGGGCAGAACATGTGCAGTGCAGGTGGCCCCCGCCCAGGCAGCTTCCGCAGGTGTGGAGGATGCGGGACAGGGCGGTGCCGAGGCCCTGTCCTCGTTCCCCCTCCCCCCACCGAGTGAGCAGCTTCCTGATGCGGGCACGTGACTGAGCCTGGGCGCTCCACGTCAGTTGGAGACTGTCATGTATTCGTGAAGATGCAGTGACCTCGTTGCGTGTGCCTGGCACGTAGCTGGCGCTTCACGTCAGTACCCAACACCCACTGTTCTGTATTTCTGTAGATGATGATTCCCACGCTCAGATATTGGGCTTCGTGTGGTTAGAGACTAACTACCAAATAGCAGAACCAAGGTCAGAACCCACTAGCTGGGCTGTTCTGAGTCCTTGGTCCTAGCACCTGGAGTGCCTCCTGCCCCCACCCCCAGACCTTCCTAAAACAGCACAGGAACTGACCGCTCCACTGGGCCAACTTGGGCAATTGTCTTAGTAACAGTCACGGGGACTCTCATCTGACGGCAGAGGCTCCACAGCAGTGAGGTGGCTGGGCCGAGAGCATGGTGATGCAGTCGTGGCGAAACGGGAACTGTAACTGGTCTCCTGTCTCGTGACCAGCTTGAGAAGCACAGGAAGGAATCTTATCAGGAGGCCACATTTTAGCAGAGGTCACGGTTTTGTGCAGAGCAGCACTTTTGATGGGTGACTGTTAAGTTCTTGATGGCAAAGCTGCTTTCTGCCCAAACGTGACGGTGCGGCTCATCTCCCGGCACTTGAGTTCACGGGAAGTCAGTCTGCCCTGTGGATGTCACAGTGCCCGGCCGGGGGCTGGGAGGTGCTGGCCGCAGAAGCAGGCTTTTCTGTGTTCTTTATGAGCCGGTCAGGTGCAGCCCAGCGAGACACAGGAGCACTCAGGAAGACAAGGTTGATTCCGTTTTCAGCTCCCGGGCGGGGGACCGCACCAGACCCCACAAGGCAGCACCAGGGTTCTGGGAGGCAGAAGACAGGAGTGGGGCGATGTGGGCCTCGGCCTCCTGGGCTCCCACGGGCAGGCAGGCCGGTGCACACTCGGGGTCGGCTGCCCTGGGTCATGCTGGGTGCTCCAGGCTACGGGGTGGTCACTGGGTGCTTGGCCTTGGTGGCTCAGAGGAGTGTCGCCTGCTGGGTGCGGGGCAGGTGGGGGAGGGCTGGCTCTGGTGGGTCGGGCCCTGTGCCGTCCGTAAGGACTGGCTCGCTGAGAGGGCCGTCTCTCCTCAGCCAGGACGGGTTTTAGGATGTCAGAGCATCATAATAATACGCAGGAAAAATGACACGTCCAGATATCCAGAGTCAAGTGCTCTTGCCAGCCTCTTACTCTCGTGTTGAACTTGACCTGTGTACACATTAATGCATAAGTGCACTCTGAGGGGCGGGTAAGCCAGGGTATTGGCGTGACATGGACAGAGAGCACGTCCTCGTCCTGGTTGGAGGGCCTGCTGGGCCTCGGTCCTGCTCTCACAGGAGCAGTCGTGTGGGCGGACACATGCGGTGGGCGCAGGGTGACGAGAGCCACCAGCACCCGGGGTGGGAGCCAGTCCTCTGCTCCCCAGTCAGCTTCACGCTCACACACAGCTGGGCGGTGGCCGAGACACAGGAGAAATACCTGTACCATGTCGCCTGTGATGACACGGCCGGCTGAGCTTCGCGAGTTCGCGGCTGGAGCAAAGGATCCTTGTGTTACAGGAGCCAGCACTTCCCGCGGAGCAGCGGCCGAGGTCCGGGTGCCGGCGTCGAGGTTCAGTGGGGCGCTGACGCCCGCGGGACGGAGGTGGAGCTGTGTGGCTCGGCCCCTCTCCAGTCCCATTGCCCTTCTCCGAGTGGGGTGCTGACGAGGGGCCCTCTCTGCGGAAACAGCCCCTGTTGCCTGGGATGCGGCAGGCGGGGGCCAGCGGGGCCCCGAAGGTGCCTTAGGCTGCCCTGCCAGGGCCGGTCTGGGGGCCCGGTCTGCGGGTCCCCACCTGGGGTTCTAGTCTGGGGACCTGGTCTGGACAATGGTTTCCGGTCTGTGAAGTGCGCGTGACTTCAGAGGTTCCTCAGTTTTGGACACTTGAGAGTCTGGTGTTTGCCGTTTCACAAACGAAACAGGCCCGGACTTAGGTAAACGTGAGCGCCGCAGCATGATTTGAAGCCTGGCCGCACCTGCCGCGGGTTCTTACCTGCGTCCCCTGTGCCTGGCTTGGAGCAGGCAGAAGCCGGGTTTGGTGGCATCAGGGTTATGCTGGACGTCAGGGGTACGTGAGCAGTGAAGCGTGCTTTAGGGTGTTGGATTCAGAGATGCAGAAACGGAGCCTGCGTCAGGGGCACGTAGCCAAGGCACTCGCCGAGTCGGGCACGTCCCCTGGTCTGGGAGGGCCTCTGGCCGAAGTGACTCTGTAGCAGGGACCCAAAGGGGGAGGGTGGGGCGGGGAAAGCAGGGCCGGGCCCAGAGGTCAGGAGATGGGGTGTGAGGGGGTCAGTCCTGTGCCACAAGCTCCAAGCTCTGAGCTCAGACCTTCGGGTCGCAGGGAGAGTGGGGGAGCAGCTCTCTGCTCCCCTCGTAGGCTGGCCACACTGCGTTCTGTGCTGCCGCGGGGACACGAGCCGGGGGACCGGTGGGCGGGCCGGAAAGTCTTCAGCACGTTGGGATGGAGCCCGACGCCTGCGCTCTGTGGGCCCCACGTTGTGCGGAGCCCAGTTGGAGGAGGCAGTGGAGGGCGTGACGAGGACGGCGTGACACGGGCAGCGGAGGGGCCGGCCGCCTCTTCCGCGGCTGCAGCGAGGTCGGACGTCTTTTAATTGGGCCAGTTTCGTGCACGAGTAAGAACGTTCACGACGCTTCGCGGGCCTTGGGCAGCCGCGTGAGTAGGGTAGGGGCGAGCGGGCGTCGGAGCAGGGACAGGTGGAGTGTGTGCGGCCCAGGCTGGGTCGCCGCGTCCGCGCTGGTGCAGGGAGGTGGAGCTGCCCTGTCAGATGCGAGAGCGAGGGGGGCGGTTCCGGTGGGGCGCCCCGTGGCCCTGACGGGCGCAGCCCTGCGGTCGCCGCCGCTGTCCTGTCCGAGGCGGCCGTGCAGGCGTGGCGGTCTCCCCCGTGGGAGCTGGTCAGCGTGCCCCTGGCATACGAGATTCTGAGGACAGAGGCCACACCGCTTGCAGATTCACAGACCAGACTGTGACTGGCTTCCTCCTCCTGTGTGGGAGGACATCCGAAAGGCATTGAGTGACGGTCACCCTGGTAGCACGCCGCGTACGTGCCAGGCCTGTTTGGGGCCGTCTGCATGCATCACGTCCGCGGCGCCCACAGCAGTGCCCCTGTGCCGCAGCAGCCCCGGGGCGGGCGGGGCTGCAGGGCTTCGAACCCCGAGTGCCGGGCCTGCCGTCTCTTCCCGGGACGGTGACCGAGGTACGGTGCCGCTGGTCAGCAGCTGTGCCACACAGACTGGGCCGAGTTCTCGTCCCATTTCTGGAAGTGAACAGCATTTACAAAGCACACATCGGGGGACTCATCCGCGTGGGCGTAGCCTGGGAATCCGAGTCGGGACCGACGGCCTGGAGGCTGGAGGCTCTTGGGACTGTGCGCTTAGGCCTTCCCGCCGCCCGGACGCCGCCCGCCCGGCCTTGATCTTACTTTCTTTCTCCTGTCCGACTGCCCGAGCGATGGATGTTTTCTTGCCTGTTCACGCGTCTTTGGATCTGCGTCAGGAGGAGGCAGAGCATTTTTAGAAGTATTCTTTATTGCAACGCCATCGTGGTCCTGGGGGCGTGTTGTGTCCTGGCTTCAGTTCCGTCAACATGACGTGACTTATCTTTTCTTCTTCAGGTTGAAGATGGCTGCGTGACAACCCTGGAGACTGTCGCCCGGACTTTGTTTTCTCGGACACGACCCGGTGTGGGCCCAAAGCCCCGTGTTGGCCGTGGGGCGCCTTTGCTGTACAACCCAGGACGATGGCTCTTGCGAGTGGTACAGGGGCCTCAGAGAGCATTTTCGATCTGGACTACGCTTCCTGGAAGGTCCGCGTGACGCTGGTGGGCGCTGGCTTTGTCTTCTATCTGGGCGTCTTCGTCGTCTGCCACCAGCTGTCGTCCTCCCTGAATGCCACGTACCGTTCTCTGGTGGCCAAGGAGAAGGTCTTCTGGAATCTGGCGGCCACCCGCGCCGTCTTCGGTGTGCAGAGCAGCGCCGCGGGCCTGTGGGCCCTGCTGGTGGACCCCGTCCTGCAGGCCGATAAAGCGTGCGGCCAGCAGAGCTGGTCCTGGTTTCACATCGCCACGGCAACCGGGTTCTTCTTCTTTGAAAATGTGGCGGTCCACCTGTCCAACTCCCTCTTCCGGACTTTTGACTGGTTTTTGGTCGTCCACCACCTCTTCGCCTTCCTTGGGTTCCTCGGCATAGTGATCAATCTCAAAGCCGGCCACTATCTCGCCATGACCACCTTGCTCCTGGAGATGAGCACCCCGTTCACCTGCATCTCCTGGATGCTCTTAAAGGTGAGTGCACTCTGCAGGCCGGGGAGTCCATGGGCGCTTCCGCCCTCGGCAGCAGGAGCTGAGAGCTGGCGGGGCAGCGCAGGGCGCCCTCCCCATGTCCTGCGTGCCTGACTGCGCGTTGTGGGCAGTGAAGTCATCAGCCGACTGAGTTACGGCCTACAACATCGGGGACAAACTCACGTGGGCCGAATTCGGTTTTGTTAATTTTAAATAACTCTTTGGGCCGCTGGCTCCGTCACCCTAGGGGAGTGTAGCAAGGGCTCTCACCCTAGTCGGTGGCAGGAAACTCAGTGGCTCCTCTGACTCAGCAAGCAGTGTCTGAGCCTTTGGAAGCCTGATTTTTTTTTTGTTCTTTAAATGCTTTTTTAAAAATTGAAGTCGTATACATGTCTGCATACGTATCTCTTAAAAACTGTGTTACGCTACTTTGTACTCAACCGGAGACCCACCCTCTCCGGCAGCTCTTCAGTGCCCGACGCAGTGCCGTTGGCTGTGGGCCGCTGTCACACGCGGGTCCCCAGAGCTCACTCTTCTTTGGCTGAGACGTCTGGCCTGGCGGTTAGGGTCTCCCTGGCCCCCTCCCCTCCGGCCCCGTCCCACCCCCCCGCCCTTCGCCTCTGTGAGCTAGATCTGGGCGGGCCCTCAGGTGCGGCCGACACGCAGTGTCAACCCTCTGTGACAGCTCGTTTCTCTCAGCGTCGCGTCCTCAGGGTGCATCCGTGTTGTGGATTGTAGAACCTTCTCTCTTCAGGCCACATGGTTTGTCACTACACACCACCTGCTTGTCCGCCACGCGCGTTCAGGCCGTCTGCACATCTCGGCTGTTGGACGATGCTGCAGTGGGCGTGGGGGCGCGAGTGACACTCCAAGGTCCTGGATTCAGTGACCGTGGGTCAGTACCCAGAGGCGGGGTTACTGCGCCATGCGGCAAAAATCTCTGCTGTTCCCACCGCAGCTGCTGCTTCCATTCCCACCCCCGGGGCCGGCGCTCCAGGTTCTCCGCGTCCTCGGCGACGCTTGTCTGGTGTTTTCGACGATGCCATCCTGGCAGGTGTGAGGCGATATCTCATTTGGCTTTTGATTTGCATTTCTCTGATGACTAGTGGCTTTAAGCATTTTTCATGTAGTCGTGGCCATGTGAATGTCTTCTCTGGAAATCTGCGTTTTCAACTCCTTAGTCCATTTTTTGATCAGATTCTTTCCTCTTTCGATATGGAGTTGAAGTTCGTCATGTACGTTGGGGATGAGTCTCTCCCCCGATGTGTGATTTGCAGCCTCTTCCTCTCACCTGCGGTTTGCCTGTGCCCTGATTCGGTGGTTTTCTTTCGCTCTGCAGAGTTTTCCAGTTTGATGTTGACCAGTTGTTTACTTTTGTTTCTGTTGTTTGTGCTCTTGGTGTTACAGATATGAAATCATATCTAAGACCAATGTCACGAAACTTTTTCCTTGTTTTCTTCTGGGAGTTTTACAGTTTTGGGTCTTAATGTTCGAATCATCAGTTGATTCTGAGTTGACTTTTGTGTGTGGTATGAGATACAGGTTTAATTTCATTCTTTTGCATGTGACTGTCCAGTTTTCCCAGTGCCATTTTTTGAAGAGACTGTCCTTTTCCCTTTGTATATTCTTGACTCCTTTGTCCTGAATTAACTGACCATATGCGTATGTGGATTTATTTCTGGGTCTCGATTCTGTTCCATCGGTCTGTATGTCTGTCTGCATGTCAGTGCCATGCTGTTTTGTTTACTATAATTTTGTCATATGTTTGAAATCAGGACATGTGATGCTTTTAACTTTATTTTTTCTCAATTTTGATATGGCTGTTTGTGGTTTCCTATGAATTTTAGAATTATTTTTTTTTATTTCTGAAAGTACTGTTGGGATTTTGCTAGAGAGAGCATTAATCTGTGGATGGCTTTGGCGAACCTCCTTGGTGAATTTTTCAGTTTAGTTATTGTGTTCTTCAGCTCCTTGAATTCTGTTTGGTACTTTTTAAAAACGATTTCTGTCTCTGTTGAAATTCTCAGTTTGTTAATGCCTTGTTCTCTTGACTTCAGTGAGCATCTTTACGACATGATTTTAGCTCTGCTGGGTGAATCGTGCAGCTGTTTTATTAGAGTCTCTTCCTGGGATGTTTCTCGTTCCTCTGTCCAGAACATCTTTGAGTCTTCGTTTTCCCTGACTCTGTGTTGGTGTCTCTGCGTGAGGCAGAGAAGCACCTGCTCCAGTCTTCACATCCTGTCCTGGTACCGCAGACATCCGCTAGCCGGCTCGGCCAGCATCCTGGAGGTCGTCAGCCCCCTCCCTCCCCAGGGAGGCGGGCTGCACCAGCTCGCTCAGCCTAGCTGGGGGTGGCACAGAGCAGTGGTGTCTGCCAGCCCAGGTCTGTTCCCCACTGGGCAGCCAGGCTGTGGCCGGCCTGCCCCAGCTCCAGGACTGACAAGACAGGAGGCCTTCCTCTGGGAACGCCTCGGAAGAGTTGGGCTGGGCGCTGGACTCACGAACCGGCTCCTCCGTCTGCTGGGTGGAGGTGGGAGCCCTACCTGGCCGGGGCCCCTGGCGAGTCTGCTGTCACACTGTCCTGCGGCGCGGGGGCCTGACCTGGTCTGCGATTTCTCACAAAGGGTCCGAGTGTGCGTTGTCGCTGGTTCGGGGTGTCCGGAGGGATGTCTTGCTGACGTCCGTCACCCACCGTGTTCGTTTGCTTGGCTTTTGTTTTGGAATAGGTCATGTCACGAGCAGTTAGACGTGTTGGGACCTGGCGTCACTGTTTATCTAGAACCTGTTTCCTTTAGGTTTTTAAAAGTATCATTTTTTAAATGTATATCTTTATACAATCTTCATTCTCATTTTGATGTCAAAATGTTCTTCATGTTAAAGTTCTTAAAGTCGCGTTTTCAGCACAGATTTCTGCCATCTTTCATGACACGTTCGCAGGGTGTTTTCACTTGAAACCTTAGTGTCACCACTAAGTCAAGACAGGTCCATACCGCAGAGTGGTGGCTTGTTCTTATAACTGCCTTCTTGAATTTGATTCTGAAAGATTGTTTAGAATTGATAATAAATGAATTACACTGGACTCAAACGACTAAGTCAAATTCATCCATAAAGAGACCAGCCCCTGCTGTAAATCAGGTGATGGTAAACGGCCACTCACATTCGCACTGCGCCCTGCCACCCACCGGCCCCCAGGGCCGCACGTGTAGCCTGAGCACATGTGGCATCGCAGGTTGTGTTCCTGTGCCATGGCTCCCCGAGCGTTTGGTGACGTCAATACAAACGTTTTAGTGCCCGAGTAAGACCGAAGAACACTCAATGCTCAAGCTTTCTGTTTTCTAAAAGCGTAATTACTATACGAGTAAACACTCGTGTTTCTGGTGTGAGTAGTAATAATTAAAACCACTTTTAGTGAGGAAAATAATGGAAAATTGGCCAAAATTTCTCCTAGAAAGGTAGTATGCATTTATACTCCCACCAGAGGTATGGAAAGGTCCTATTTCTGCAACTTCAACATTAGCTATGATCAATCTTTGTAATTGTTGCCAATCTAAGTAAAAAAGAAAATTGAGTTTTTATTTATTTGGTTGTATTACACTTTTTCATGTTTGACATTCCTATTTGTTTTATAAATTGCTTTGCTCATTTTTTTTTCTAGTGAGGATTAATTAGCCTTTTATTTTGTGCGAGTTTATTTGGTGATTTGTAAAAACATTAAAAATAGTCTGTTATTTGTCAACTATTTTGCCACGCAATCTTTAAATTTTTCTCTGCTGTTCGGAAACTGTTTTATGTAGTCGGACCTATCAGTTTTCACGCGTACGAGTCGTGATTCAGTCGTGTTTACGTGCCCTCGCCCACACAGTGATGGCGAAACCATTTCCCTGTGGCCCTTCCTAGCATTTTTGTGGTTTTCTTTTTCTTTCAGGCATTGATATTTGATCCATTCGAAAATTATTTTTAAGTGAACTGGGATGTCAGCTCCAGCTAATTCCCCAGGAGTTAGCCAGTGGTCCGGATACAGTCACTGTCCCCTCTGATCTGAGTGACCAGGATCAGTGTTTCCTGTGTTTTTATTTATTTACGCATTTTATGTTTACTGGTACCACCTCTTACAGTTCTGCTGTGGCACACGTCATTATTTGGTAAGGCACATCGTGGTCCTTTTCAAATCTTTCTCATCCCTTGTAGATTTACTCTGCAGCTTTGAACTAATTTTGTTCAGTTGGTGAAAATGGTAACGTGTCCCATCCAAGGACATAACGTGCCCGTCTCCACCCGGGGCGTCTTCAGAGTTCCTCCGCATTAGTGGCCGCCGGGACTGAGCCGCTCACACACCGCTAGGGGTCAGGGCAGTGCCCATCAGAGCCACGGGGAGGTGCACTGGCAGCTGTCCCAACAGCCTCGCCCGGAAGACCGGGAGTCAGCGCGTGCGCGCGGGCGGGCCTGAGTCGGGCCGGCGCAGTGGGGAATGGCAGAGGCGCGGACACCACCTGAGTCCATTCATGGCAGAGGTGGCTCATGCATCCAGTGGGATGTCATTCGGCCATTGAAAGAAGGAAATTCTGCCATTTGCAAGAGCGTGGATGGACCCGGTGGGTATTATGTCACGTGATTGAGTCAGAATGACAACTGCTGAATGAGGTCGCTTATACGCGGATTCTGAAAAAAGACGAACCTTTAGATAAGGAGAACAGCGTGGTCGTTGCCGGGGTTGGGGGACAGTGAGGATGAAGGAAGTCACAAGGTGCAGACTTCCAGTTATGAAATCAGTGACTTAACGTGTGACTTAAGTTCTGTAACTTGTGAGTTTTGATTGCAAAGTGACGTGACTGCACGGCGGCGGACGTCACTGACACTCGCAGCAGTCACTCTGCAGCGCAGACGGCTCGCGGCCTGCGTGGACAGCCGCGTGATGCCACATCGTTCCGTACAAACTGGACTTTGAATTTTGATCATTTCGGGCCAGTGCCACGCGTACGACGCTCTCAGGTGACACTGGGCAGTGGCAGCCCCCGTCAGCCAGGCGGTCGCAAGGGGAGGTGCGTGTGTTCCCCGCGCACGTGCGCTGCCGGCGTGCCTGGGTGTTGTTGGGAGCCCCGGGCGGGCGAGGCTAAGCTGTGGTGCCAGCGGCATCCGTGCGTCCCGGCTGACGCTGGCCTTAGCAGAACGCAGCCCATGTGCCTGGAGGCGAGGCGCATGCCGCGGCCTGACGCGTCCTCTGCACCTGGGGCAGGCCGAAGGCTGGCTGCGTCTGTGACAGCCAGCCGCACTCCTCAGGGGCCGGTGCCCAGCGCAAGCCGGAGCCAGTCCCGCCCACACAGGCCGGGCGCAGGCCACAGCGTCACCGACACCGAGCGTCCGCCCCCTGCACCGTCAGCCACACCGTCTCTCGTCCCCACCTGTCTTCGTGCGTGTGTCTCGTCCAGACCTGGAAGGGCTGGCACACCTGGACTCGTTAACGTCGGAGCTGCACAGAGGAGGCGGGGCGCTTCCGTGGGCTGCCGCAGCTCACTTGCTGTCACCGGTGCTAGAAGCGCGTGTGGGCCCGCCACGTGCTTCGTGTTCCCGTTTTGCTTACGCATTTTTAAGGCGGTCTCTACGTCACTGGTTCTTGTTTCCCTTGCTCAGAGCCGTGCGTGCGTGTTCTGTGCCAACATAAAGTTAATCGCAGTCACTCTCGGGGCGCTTTGCTGTGTCCCCTTCGCGGCCGGGCAGTGCAGCTTGAGTAAAGCTCAGCCCCTCGCCGGACCTCAGGATGGTCCCTTCGTGCCTGTGCCTCTCTCTCCAAGGACGACTTCTTTCTGCAAGTGCAATGCGGTGTCCCATCGTGGGAGGGGACGCCATGCTATGGAACTGCTGAGGAAGGTTTTGCAGCTTGAGTTTGGCAGAGAGGAGACCGAAGAGCAGAGTCCGCACGCTCCCTGGTCCAGAGTGGCCCGCTGGCCTGGGGCCGGACTGTCCTGGGGCTGGACTGGCCTGGGGCCGGACTGGCCTAGGGCCCGCTGGCCTGGGGCTGACGAGGTCCCTGCCATGAGGTCACCACTTTGTGCCCACAGTCTGGTATGTACCATCTTCAAGTTGGAAACTAGTTTTAAAGTACATTTAGAATAATTTTAAGTCAAATTCACTTCGGCTCGTGTCCAAGGACCACTGGGATGAAGGTATGAAAAACCGCACAAACCAGGGAGCGTATCTCGTCCTCAGCTGCTCTGTTCTGAGCCACTTTCTGCCGTCGCGGTCTGGGAGCTCGGCGCCGAGACCAGCACGTGCTCTGTGTGTTCTCGCCAGCACCGCCTGTTTACTGACCACGTGCGAGATCCAGGCAGAGAGGAGAAAGGCTGAGTCTCGCCCTGAAGCTCGAGCAGATCCAGTGTCGGGGTGGGGGCTCCTCCAGCAGCGGCGTGAGGGGGACCTTGGCAGGGCATCGCTGGGCGGGGCGAGGGCGCTCTGGTGGCCGTGTTGACAGTGCATCTCTTTTGTCCCCACAGGCTGGCTGGTCCGACT
Organism: Pteropus medius; assembly: GCF_902729225.1. Taxonomy (NCBI): domain Eukaryota; kingdom Metazoa; phylum Chordata; class Mammalia; order Chiroptera; family Pteropodidae; genus Pteropus; species Pteropus medius. Next base: position 13,562,201 of record NW_024347788.1, on the reverse strand, counting down.
CCCTGCTCTGGAAGGCGAATCAGTGGCTGATGGTCCACATGTTCCACTGCCGCATGGTCCTGACCTACCACATGTGGTGGGTGTGCCTGCGGCACTGGGCCGGCCTGGCGGCCAGCCTGCACCCACCCCACCTGGCGCTCTTCGTGTGCGGCCTGGGCCTCCTGACCCTGCTCATCAACCCCTATTGGACCCACAAGAAGACTCAGCAGCTCCTCAGTCCGGTGGACTGGAACTTCGCCCCACCAGAACCCAAAGGTGGCCGGTCCGATGGGACCAGCGGCCAGGCGCTCCAGAAGAAGGGGCAGTAGCTGCTGCGGACCAGGTGCATGTGGGACCCGGGCCTGCCGGCGACGGCCTCGCGGCGAGGGCCAGTGGGCGCTGTGCCCGGCACCGTCCCCGAGCAACACTGATCTGTGTCACGCCGTTCATCTCTAAGTGGCCCTGAAGTATCTCAGAGGCCTCGATGTGCCTCGAGGAGCAGATTTTTGCCTTCCTCCTTCCGTGGTCTCTCGTGGCTCATTTCCGCGAGCCCCCCAGGCCATCCGTGCCCATCATCGGGAGATGGGCTCTGTGGGGCGCCGGCCTCGCAGGCTGCTGGGAGGCGGCTTCGCGGGAGTGCAGGCGTGCCTCTCTCTTGCCCTCGGCCTCAGTGCGCCCCACAGAGGAAGGCACGAGTCTCCGCTGGCAGAGAGTCCGACTCGCTTTTTCGGGGCCGGCTTCGCCGCGGCGGTCTGGAGCTGGGCCTGCACGCCCCTGAGGCCGGCACGAGAAGGGCCTTTGTGTGGCAGAGGCTGTGTGGGGGGCGTGCTCAGGCCGCGTTCTAGTCACACGGTCAACATTTTGTGTCTTACTCGAAACTTGTATTCTTTTTGGTTGGAAACAATTGCCCTGTTTCCAACAATGTTCTGTTACGTTGTTAAAATTTCTCGAGGTATGAAATTCACGACCAACCGCGCAGCAGTGCCATCTAGTGGCACAGCGGCATGAAGACATCATGTGGGGACAGACCCTTGGAATGTCCTGACCCCATGTGAATGTGGGATGGTAGTTGAGGTTAAATCTTGTGAGATTTCCTTTTTAATCAAAGAAGCTGAATTAAAACAAGAATTTCCTATTCCTGTTGTATTAACTCAAATGACAAAATGAGGTCAATATGTAGTAATCAGAATTGTCTAGATTTTAGAGCCATTTCAAATTGACTAAGTGCCAGCAGGTGCTCAACTTAGACCCCGATTCTCGCTTGGTTTGCTCTGTAGACTTTAAGACGACATAGTGACCGATTTCTCTATGAGCTGGCGGCCCCTTGGGCGCGTGGCTGCCAAGCCCCGACGTCCCTGGACTGTCAGGAAGCGGCCCTCGGGGCGGGCGTTGACCCCTGTCCCCAGCTGCCTGACACTGAGCCCCAGGGAACATCATTCTCACTGTCGTGCCCAGGTGTAGTCTGTACACTAACCCAGCAGTGTTACTGACACATGTCCATTTTATTCTTGCTACGAGTATGCAATTAAAATCAAAAGTTTATTTTTAGGGAGAGCACCTTTGAACTGTTTGCAAAAAACGTGTTCATTGGTGGCGAAAATCATGTAGGACTCACAACTGTCATGTGGCACGGAGCTCTCAACTGTGGTCTCCTTACGGGTGCTCTGACTTTATAGTGTTTAGCTCAAGATGTGCAATCCCTATTTATCTCATTGTTACAAGTGATTTAAGCTTTAACGATGCCGAGCAGACCACGTTCTGCCGGATGACTGAGACGCCGTCTCCCTGTGGCCTGCACGTCCCCTGGGCTGTGGCAGCGGGGGGAGCAGCTGTGTCCTGCCAGACAGATGTGTAATAAAGTCACTGATGTTGACCGAGCCCGAACGGTGTCAGTTCCTGTCTCCACCGTCTGTCTCGCAGACACAAAGCACAGTGGATCTGCACGTGTTCGCAGGTCACTCAAACGTGTGAAACTTCTAGATTAATTCTCATCCGGCCTTCGCTAGGACCTGGACCGTCCCCGGGCTCCTGCCCATCCCAGGTCTCAGTGAAGACGTTTGCAGAGTCTGCGCGCCCTGGGACACGTCGGCTGGCCCGCGCCCACACACTCTGCCCGGGAGGACCACGAAGGCAAGGCTGCATGAGGCCTCGTGGCCCGGACCCACGCGCCTGTCCTGCCGGGGACGGCGCTGCTCCCAGGGGGCCTGCTCTCGCTAGCTCCTCACCTGGCCCCGGTCACCACCCCCGCCGTGGGCTTGGATGGCAGGAGGGACACCAGCATGTGGACATGGCGCTCCAGAGCCGCAGCCATGCGAGCAGAGTGGCCGGTCCCGCGGCGGCCTGCTGTGCACCATGCTGCCAGCACGGGCACGATGTCTCACACACTGTCTGCCGTGAGTCAATGCCAGATGGGAGGGCTCACGTGAAAGTCAGAAATGCCGGAGCTTCTTGAAGAATGGGGACATTTGGTGGCAACACCAGCCCTAGTTGCCTCCTGGTCTAGACAGGGTCCTTGGGGCCACCCCCTGGTATGGGGGTCAGCGTCACCCCCTGGCCCGGGGTGCCTAGCTGGGACGTGGGCTGTGCAGCTTGACTGGGCTGGAGGCCAGGCGCCGGGTGCTGTCGCTTGGCGCCGTGCTTCCTGTGTCCTGGAGCATGCCCTCTGCTCTGTGGGGCTTGTGCATGTGTTTCAAAGCAGGTGAGCCGGTGGGAAGGTAGGGAGAGTCTAGGGAAGGGACAGAGTGCTCCCAGTGGAGCGAAGCATGTCCTCCAGCCCTGCGCCCTGCAGGCCGGGGGCAGTGGGGCCTGGGTGCCTCTCTGCTCCCATGACCTCAGGGCACAGCTGACCTTGGGCGGACGCTGCAGGCTCGCTGCCAGAGCACAGTGAAGCGAGGCTCGTGGTCCTGCCTCTTTGCCGATGGAGGGTCTGGCCTCCGGTCTGGCCTCCGGTCTGGCCTCCGGTCTGAGCGGCCGGCTGTGGTCACGGACTCTCTGCTGCAGGCTGGGGCATTGTCTGCGGAGGGCGGGAGCCTGGGGGTCCTCGCCGACAACTCCGATTCACAGCAGTGACTTGCCGGTTGGTGACACAGCTGTAAGTAGCCACGTGTGGGCTTGGGCTCGCTTTCGGGGTTCAGGGAGGCTCATACACGAGCGTCCAGCACGAGCGTGGAAACGCTCTGGCTGGTCCCCGTCTGGCCAAGTCAGCCAGATGTGGCCCAGAACCCCGGGAGTGGCCTGCGTCCCTCTGCCTCCCACCCAGCTCCAGCTGCTCGGTGGTACCTCTGTAGGGGCTGGAGGAATGTGTGTTGCGCTGGGGGTGCTTCCCAAGAAGGGGCAGACAGGGAGCTGCACCCCTCAGTCAAGGGCACCCAGCAAAGCTGGTGGCCACAGTGACATTCTGGGAGGAGAACTGAGGTCCCTGAACATGGCCTGGCTGGAAGGGCCTCTGCCCGCGGACGCTGGCGGGAGGCTGGGGAGGCGGCCGTCGGGTCGCTAAGCCTTTTCTTGGCACCAGAGGGGTCGGCGTCTGCGTCTCTGCAGGTTTTTCGGGAACATCGAGGTCCCCATTCAGAGTACCCAGGTGTCGTACCAAGTGAAAACCTGCCTGTCACTCCGTGTGGACCTCACGCAGGTAGAAGTCAATGCAGAACCTGCCCTGTCTGTGTGCGTGCACAGGTGTGCACAGGTGTGTTGGCTGTGCCGTCCCGGGTTCCTGCCCCACTCTGGGCCACGTGGTGTGAGTTCAGTCTAGCGTCCAGCTCAAAAATGGAGGCGGGTCGGGGGGCACCAGTTAGACACACTGGGCGTGTGCGAGCACGTACCCCTGCACTGTGCTTCAGCAGCTCATAGAATGAGGGGTGCAGAGCTGGGCCGGCCATCACCTTGAGGGTATGGTACAAGATGTGAACTTGGGGGTGACAGACACGTAGACCCTAGCGGGATTCCGGCTCACCGCACCTGAAGGCTCCACACTCCAGGCAGGGGAGGGGGCTGACTCCGCTGGGGGGCCAAGGGAAGAGGAGAAGGGGGGGTCCAGCAGAAGGGCCCAGCAGGACAGTGACGTGACGGCCTGAGGCCAGAGCTTGGGGGAGCCCGGCTAGAACAGGGCAGGAGAGATGCCGCCCGGCTCCGCTCCAGCCCACTTCCGCCACCAGCACTCACCCCGCCTGTCTCTTGCCCTTGACCGCAAGCCGGCCGTGTGTCCAGACTCCTAGTCCCAGCCCCTGGATCCCAAACTCTGACGCCTCCCGTGGGGCTGTGGACGGGCCCAGGCCCAGAGACCTTCCTGCACGAGCTCCAGCTCCCTTTGGAAGACGCCAGCTTTGTTAGCTGACCCGAGTGTGATGTTGTCACATAACGTAGTCCCGGCCCTGCCCATTATCCTGAACCAGCTCGTGCCCCGTGCCTGCCCCCCAGGTGGCCTTCACAGTCCCTCCAGGCCCCAGGGGACTGGCCTCGCCTCACCCAGGCTGCTCACCCAGCCTGATCCTCTGCCACAGGCGGGGCTTGCCCAGCACGCCTGGCCCACCCCCCTGAGCCCCAAGGGGGCTCCTCCCCATCCGGCACTGGGGGGATCCCAGGGCCCTGCCGCTGCCGTGTGTCTTCCTGTGACTGTCGGTAGTTTCCGCTCTGGGCGCCTGGACGGGCCGCGAGACTGCTGTCCCAGGCCTGCCCATCACGGAGACAGTCCCCGGAGACCAGCCCCCAGGGAGCCCGAGTCTGTAGCGTCAGGCTCCGGATGAAGTGTGGAGTGAGGGTTCTCCCCGCCAGGCGGTGAGCCACATGTCCGTGAGGCCGTCCAGCCGCGCCCCGCAGCCAGGCTGCAGGCCTCAGGTCATCACAGCGGGAGAGTCACCTGTCTCTCCCGAGCTGGGGAAACCCACATGGGCGCACGCACCTCAGCATCGAATCAGCCGCTGCCTTTTAGACTGTGCGTTCAGGGAAGGACCTGTGTCTAACAATGAGACCCTCGCCCTGGACACGCAACGTGGAAGCCGGGCACGGGAACCACACCCGGTTCTCCATGTCACGAACACCGCCAGGTGGCCGCCACGCAATGGGCTCAGCCACTGGGCCAGGGTCTTCTTCGTGAGCTGCGGCTGGTCCTGACGGTGCTGAGCTGCTGGAAATGCCCAGCCTTCTCCTCCCAGCCACCGCAGGAAGACGGGCTGGTGACGGCACATGGGCTGGTGACAGCACACGGGCTAGTTGGTGACGGCACACGGGCTGGTGACGGCACATAGGCTCAGCTGGGTGCTCAGTGAGGGTCTGTTGACAGAC
>NW_024347788.1:13555587-13556279 GCF_902729225.1 Pteropus medius | reverse complement strand
CCTTGGAGGGCAGAGGGAGTGTCACACCCACTTCCTGTCCCCAGACGCAGCCTGTGACTCCCCATAGAAAGCAGTGCTTCCTCCTGGCTGACCCTTCACGGGGACAGCGGCACTTCAGGGAGTTGGAACCTCAGGAACGAAGTGGCCTTAAAAAGTCACATGAGCCCATCCCTTTCCCGGAGACTGGGGCCTCTGGTCCCCACCTCCCCGGCCCCCTCGGCCTCCTGGGCCCACTCTCCGCGTCCGCCCGTGCACTAGCCCCAGACCGGGCTGTGGCCTCCTCTTGTCAGAGTTTGTCTTCCCCAGTGTCAACAAGCCGGTCGTCTGAGCCGGTCGTCCGGAGGAAGCGGAGGCCGCTGTCAGCTGCGTGTGCAGCCGCGGCTCCCGGAGCTCTTGCCAGTGTCGCTGCTCGTTTTACTGCATTGACAAACTTCAGTCCCAACCGCAACGTCCGATGACGCACGTGACCCCAGCCTTTCGACGGACGGGCGCGTGAGGGCACCTGTGTGTGAGGTCGAGAGAGGGGCTGGACGAGCTACGGGCACGGCAGAGACGGGCAGACCGGTCCCGGGGTCTGGGGTGCGCCCTGCTCCTGGAACGGCTCGTGTCCCCCGGGAGTCGGTGGCAGGGCTGGAGCGTTCTCACTGACCTGGTCACACAGCCATCTATGGTCTATGGATTTTTCTGGATGT
>NW_024347788.1:13539892-13554398 GCF_902729225.1 Pteropus medius | reverse complement strand
TGACCTTTTTTGGGTTCACGGCTTTACTGAGGTGTAACTGGAGTATGACATCCTCTTAGCTTCAGGGGCACGACATGACAATTCGATGTTCGTGTACATTGTGAAATGACCACAAGTCTAGTTACCGTCCATCACCACGTGTAAATATGGATTTTATTCTTGTGATGGGGACTTTCAAAACCTATTCCCTTAACGACTTTCAAGTGTGTGGCAAAGCAACGTGAACTTCAGGCACTGTGCTCGGGTCATGCCCAGGACTGACTTACCTCAGGACAGGAAATGGGCACCTTTGACCTCGTCTCCCGTTCCCCTCCCCCGCCCCGCCCTCGCCCCGGCAGCCCCCCCGGGGGCTCAGCACCCTTCAGATTGCAGGGTGAGGACGTCATGCGTTGCCCGTCTGTCTCTCTCTGACTGGCTTCGCTCAGCCCAGCGCCCTCGAGGTCCATTCCTGTCCATGACTGAACGCTATTCCGTGGTACAGCTGAACCCCGACTTCTTCATGCATCTACCCTTTGGGGGGCACTCGGGAGTTTCCGCGTCCTGGCTTTGCGGATGTGCCGCAGGGGACTGGGGCGCAGCGGTCTCTTTGAAATTCTGTTTTATTTCCTTCAGATAAGGATCCGGGAGCGGAGCTGGGCGGAAGGTACTTGCGTCTTGAATTTCCGAGCGACCTCGGCGTGGCCGTGCAGGCCGCGCCATCGGACGCCCCCGCCAGCAGCGCACGCGGCCGCCTTTGCTCCTCCTCCTCCCAGCGCCTGTTTGGTGATGCGTTTCTTCTGATGCCAGCCTGACGGGTGCACGGTGACATCTCATTGTGGTTTCGATTTGCGTTTCCCTGCTGATGAGTGATGCTGAGCATCTTTTCGTGTGTCCGTTGGCCGTCTGTGTGCCTTTGACAAACATCTGTTCAGACCCGCTGCCCACCTTGAACTGGGGTCACCGTGCTGAGGCCCGGGCGTTTGCTGAGATAAGGACGGACCGGAAAGTCCAGTCCAGCGCGGCTGTCGAGAGGGCCTTGGGCAGGAGCGGGGACACTGGCTGAGGCTGCATGTCACTGTGGGTGTGGCCGGGTGGACACGGGGCCCCCTTGGCCTCTGTTTCTGGGGCAGATGGGCGTCAGTGTCACACTGAGAGGACAGTGAAGCTGGCGGTCAGCCTGGTGGGCTTGGTCAAGGTTGGGGCCAGTGCCGAGGGCGTGAAGATGAAGCAGAGACGCCCAGGAACGGGGCCGCCAGCCGCGCGCCCTCTGCTGGTCCCCGCGCCCGCCCCCTTCGCTGGCCTCCCTGGGCTCTTCCCGAGGGTCCTCAGGTAGCAGCGTGGCCGGGGCCCCCTGCCGAGCCTCTGCCACGTGGGAATGGGGGCCCCGGACGCCTGCGCCTCGCCAGCAGAGAGCCCCGAATGGGTCCCCACCCAGCGGGCCTCACACCGCAGCAGTTCCTGCGGCCGGCGCAGGCGCCGAGACGCCCACGCTCACCGAAGGCCCCGAGAATTGGAGCTTGTTCTGGGCGGGAGCAGGAAAGAGCTTTCTAGATCACCCACACGCCTCCTCCACGCCCTCTGCCCTTTGACATTCCTTCTCAGCTCCGGCTCCCCAAAGGTCGTGCCAGAGACTCTGTGCAGGTGGGGGAGATGGGGGGGGCAGAAGGCCAAGGGGTGGGGAGGGGAGGGAGCTGGCCCAGGGGCCCACCCTGTATGAACAGAGACTTTGCCCTTGGTGGCCCCCCCTCCTCTGGCCCCAGCCTGCTGTGCCCCAGAGGCACCCACAGGCCCCTCACCCCGCCTGCCCTCAGGGTGCCGGGCCCCTGGCTGGGAGCTGCTTGCCCTGGACAGCTCCGCCTTCTCCCCTCTGCCCACCACAAGGAGCACAGCGAGGACACAGCTCCTCATTGTTGCCAGTGCTGGGAACAAAAGGGTCCCTGTGTCCCCGGGGACAATGCCCCTCCCGCACCGGGTGGCAGGGCCATCTCAACCGCAACAGTGCTCTGGCCCTGGGGCCTGGTCCCAGGCCCTCCCCTCTCCTCCTCCGTCTCATCTGCCCTTCCTCCCTCTCCCAGTGCCTCTTTGGTCTGGGTGGGTGGAGGGAGCAGCCTGTCCCCCCCGGGGATCTGAGAAAGTGGCCTCGTACTCAGGACTGTGTGGGGCTCCCCTCCCAGCCACCAGCACTGCCAGCTCAGCAGCCTGACACTCCCTGTCGGTCATGTCGAGAGGGCTCGGAACGTGCCCTCGGTCTTCTGGGGTGAAGGTGCAGCCCCCACAGTGACCTGCTGTGGGACGTGTGAGTGCTAGGGACCCCCCGGGAGCCCTCGTCAAGGACGAGCCCCCTGGGACCACCTGAGCCTCCAGGGAAGGCGGGTGTGGTTGCCTGGTGGGGGCGGCCGCGTCGGACCCACCTCCTGGCCGCTCCCGTCTGTGCACGTCCCGTCCTGGACGCCACACGCTTTCTCTGCCCGGCGTTTTGGCCATGGCGCCCTCGAGGCAGGGGCACAGTGTCCGTGTTCGCGAAGGCCGGCAGAGCCGCACGCCACCAGGCAGCTGCCCTGGGCACGGGCGGGAGACGGGGGGCGGGAGCCTCAAGTCTCCCAGCTGAGCGCTGCCCTCAGCACGGGGCATGGAGCAGGCGGACGGCAGTGTCGACGTCCTGTGGTTCATGGGTTCATGGCAGCCCTGGATCTCACGTGCTTGTCCCCACCTCCCGGCTTCCCACAGACAGTCACGCACGTGGGAAGCTGTTTATAGCTATTGGATCCTAAACCCCAATCCTGCCTCACATGTGAGCACGTCAACCAGAGTCCCCATGAGGCGAGCGTGAAAATCGAGAATCTGCCTGACGAGGTGTGGGAGACGGTGGCTCTGACAGACTCAGGCACGGGGACAGGGGCGGCACCACGGCCAGCCGCCCGGGCTCTTCAGGTCTGTAATTTTAACGGCTTTGTCGAGGAGTCCCTCCCTGCCTACGATCAACCGTGCAGAACCCAAGTCCAGCGCGTGAGTCCGGCCGTCGGCCCGCACCGCAAGGCCAGCGCCAGCCCCTCCACAAGGACCAGCCGCTCAGGAGCTGCTCCTGTCGGCCGTGACAGCCCCTCCAAGTGGAAAGGACCGTACAGCACGCCAGCAGCCGAGTGGTTTGCGGGGGGCGCCTCCGTGAGGGCCGGGCCCCCGGCGCCTGTGGGTTCAGGCCGCGCCTGGTGTGACCGTTCCGAGTGGGCCTGCGGCCTCCTCTCGCCCAGCACGTGCCCAGGTGGCTGCACTGTCTCCTGGCGAGTGCTTTGTCCCTGGGTGCGGTGCGCGGGGCGGGCACGCAGACCCGGGGGCCAAGTCTGCAGGCTCAGGGGACCTGCCGGAGAGGCCGAGCTGGGGCCGGACGTGCGGGAAGGACAGGCCTCGACGGGGCCTGGCCTGTTTCACGGCCCCCCTCGGGCTCCCTCCGTCCAGCCCTGTGTTTGGGGCCGGGGAGGCCCAGATGACGCCTCCAGCCCCGCGGCTGGAGCCCGCAGATGGGGCAGTGGCCCGGCGTCCTGTGACTGCGGCCAGGGGCACCCGGAGCGTCCTGCCCTGCTCAGCAGCACACGTGTCCTCTGCCCGTCTGAAGCCGGCCCTGCCCCAGCGACGTCGGCCTCCCTGGGCTTCACTCGGGACTGATCGAGTGGCCCTGGGTGAAGTCCCGTGTTGACAGTCACTTGACCACTGGCGTGAGTGTCAGCAAACACTTGTACTTGCTCTGGGCAGCGTGCCAGGCAGGCGTGTGCCACAGCCACATTGCCGCCTCACGCCCCAGGGCACCTGGGCTGGCACTGCCATGAACCCTGTTTACAGGTGCGAACTCGAGGCTTGGTGGAGGGGCCACAGCGTCCAGGGTCGCCCAGAGTCCTGAGCCCGGAGGTCCAGTCCCAAAGCCCGTCTGCCCGCCCACCTGGGCGCACCGCGCACTGAGTTCCCACAGCCGGGAGCCGGGCCCTCTCTCCTAAGGCTGTTACCTCAGTTCCAGTGACGGGATCTGTGGGTTGGGCTCTGGGCCAGGGGCACAAAGCAGGGCAGCCACTAGGAAGCACACATGCGAGACTCGTCACGAGGAGTTGGCTTATGGGGGTGGGGAGGCCGAGGCCAGCTCTCTGGGGAGTGGGCTCCCCCGGGCAGGACCGCTCTCCAGGCCAGACTCTCGAGGGCTTGAATCAGGCTCACCACATTGTCTAGAATTAAGCCGTGGTTGTGATACAGAGAAAATCAGAAAGTCTCTAAATGTTTGAATTACGCCTGACTTTTCTAACTACCTCATGGGTCAGAGGGAGCCAGAATGGAAGCCTTGACGTTTGCCATGCCAGGGAGCACGGAAGACGGTGCCACCTCTGTGAGGACACGGGGTCACCTCGGAAGCCGTGGGTCCTTGTGCCCCAGTCCCAGCCGGTGGCCTCGCCCTGTGGTTCCACCCGGCGGTCCTTTCCGGTGGCCCTGAGCCCAGGGCTCGGTCCGGCCGCTGTGGGAAGGCGGATGCTGCACTCCATACTTCTGCTCATCACGGTGCCACTGCATCGTCCCCACGGGTCCAAAAACAATGATTTCTTGGTAAAAAATGATGATGCCATAGCAGCTTCTCAATCTTCAGTTTTTGAAAACAATCTTGTGAGCCATCTATTAGAAAAAGTGATTCAATATGTTTTCTTTCTTTTGAAAAGGAAAAAAAAGGTGGACCCAAATGATTCTGGTGGCTCTGGCCAGACTCCACAGCGGGGTTTTGTATAGTTCTCCCTTTTAAACTTACCTGTGCTCTATTAGTCACATTTTTCTAGATGGTTAGATGGAAACTCAGAGACTTGTGTAAGTCACACAGGGTTTTCTAAGTGTCAGAACCCAGAGTGGGATCCCCAAATTGACTCCAGACCCCTTGTTTAACCCCACGTGGTATGACATGTGCTTCCTCCTGGCTTCTGTTCTTTTGGACCAGAAAACACGCGTGTCGGGATTTTCTTGTGCGGCCATGACCGTGAAGATAACTGACTGGGTCGAAGACCTTAGAGTAAGGCACTCAACCCTGGGAATAGAGACTAAAGTAATTTTTGATATTAAAGCCACTGAGGAGAAATAGCTTTTCTGACTGATTCATGCTCTGGTCTCTTTGCAGCTGTGTGCTGTGAGACAGGTTCAAAATGGTACTTATAAGTCGCTCGGTCCATTTCCATAAAATGAGCAAATGCCGGCGACGAACCTGCTAGAATGTTCCCTTCCCTGCGGTTTCCTAACCTTTGTAGCCTTTACAAGTTAGCTGTGATTTATGTCAGAATTTGCAGGAAAGAACTTTCACAGAGTACAGGAGCTTTAAGGGAGCTTAATGTTTAAGCTGGTTTTGTGACATTTAGCTATTTTGTGTTCTGTGAGCCAAGCGAAGGGAATTAGAGTAGGGGTCCCCAACCTTTGTGGCACCAGGGACCGGTGCTCCTAACAGAATCCAACGCCTGATGACCTGAGGTGGAGCTGAGGCGGAGATTCAGGAGCCGGGGAGCGGCCGCAGATAAGGATGACCCTTGGCTGGCTAGCCCACCTCCTGCTGTGCGGCCTGCTCTACCAGGCACCGACAGGCACCGTCCTCAGCCCCAGGGGTTGGGGTCCCCTGGATTAGAGCTCCCTAAAATTCTGACTTTGAATCGCTTCTGGATTCAGTGATGTGGGCATAAGGGACAGGAGTCCAGTAGCTGCTGACACATCTGTTAACGGTTGACCAGGGACCGGGTGACATTCCTTAGATGTGCTTTGGCTTCTTTGTATTCTTGTTAAAGACGCTTTTGTCTCACATTTGTCCCTTGAGTAGTAACTATAACAATTTCTTGTTTCCTTTTTAAATTACAAAGTAAACGCTCCAGGGCACAGAAGGGCGACTGGGTCCCCGGATCCTGCACACCCGTTTCTGGGCAGGACCAAGCATGTGCACGCACTTCAACCCCACGGGCTCGGCGTCCAGATGCTTTTAGGCTGAGCAGCACTGTGCACCCAAGGGTGGAACCAGGTGAAGCTCTGCCTCTTACAGCACCTTCGGCTCTTCCACGCTGCGAGCTGCGGGATTCTAGGGCTGATGTTCGCTGGACAGGCACCGGGCCCACGATCGCTTCCGGTCAGCAGCAAGCTTCGAAAGTTGTCTCGGAACCGTGTGAAATCAGTGCAATTCCAAACGCCCAGGACTTGGCGCGCCTGAGCGCAGCTGACCTTCTGACCAGCCAGGAAGGCCCCGCTGGCCCGGCCGCTTCGCGGACGGAAGGGGCGGACGCTCTGGGGGTGGTGGTTCCCGCGCCCCCTGCCCCCATCGGAGCAGCCCGAGGGTCCGCGGGGAAGGGACCTGCGCTCGGGCCCGCGCCCCCTGCCCTCGCGTGCGCGGCCGGGCGGGGCGTTGGGCCGGGCGGGGTGGGGGGGCGGGCGCCGCGGGCGGCCACGTGGCCTCGCAGGAATGCGCGGGCGCGAGGGCGGGGCGCGGCCGGGGACGGGCAGGCGCTGCAGCCAATGGGCTCCTGGCAGGGTCCAGGCCGGCCAATCACGGGTGGGGGTGGGGCTGCCCCTCCGTGGGTGGGGCCCGAGCGCATCCTCGGGCGGCGGACGCGGGGCTGGGAGAGGGGCGCTCGGAGGGACGCGGCTGGGGTACCGGCGGGGTGAGTGCGGGCCCGGTGTGAGGCGAAGGCGGGGAAGCGAGGGTCCAGGCCGGGTGAGCGCGGGTCCCGGGCAGCACCCCAACTTAAGCAGGGTGCCCCCTTTCCGCAGGCACAGACGTTGCAGGTAATAGGGTCCACGGGCAGCTTCTCACTTCAGCGAGCTGTCCCCGGCCTCCGAGCACAGGCAGTGCAGGTGACGGGGGGCGCGAGCAGCCCCCCAACTTTGGCGCGTGCCCCCGTTCCCCCTGGCACAGACAGGGCAGGTATTCGGTCAGGCCCTGGGAGCAGCCCCCATCTTCAGCGGGGTGCCCTTGTCCCCTGGGGATAAGGGTGATGGGGCCGAAACTGCGAGGACAGGTAGGAATGTGCAGGAGGGACCCCGGGTAGGGGGCGGCTGGCTGGGGTAAAACCGACCCGCCGTAGCCCCACGAGGAGCAGTCGAATTGTTTGTGTGGGGCGCAGGGGTTCAGAGTTTCCTATAGAGGCAGAAGTCTTGGCTGGCTATAGGAGGAAGACAGCTACGGCTAAAAACCTGGGTGCGTTTTCCTCTGCGGGGTCTACCTGCTGCGGAAGCTGAAGTAGGGGTGCGCTGCGGCCGCTGGTCAGCAGGGGCCTAGCTTCAACCCCTCTGGAGACACTTCTTCCTCTGCGGGACCCTGAGTGTTGAGCTCAGAGTTCTGAGTAAATGTCTTTGCTTTTAATGGGGTGTGAATGTCCTGGGAAGCAGAAGACATATTTGGTGCAGCGCAGTAACCACTTCAGTTACTAACTTTTGCTACAGATAAGAATTCTCTTCACTCAGAGTGCAGGAGGCTTTTATTGTTTTCTCTGGCTGAGCTGCTGAGTCAAGTCGCCGCCAGTAGTTTGGATTTTGTGCAGGAGTTAACTTCCTTCCAGGTGGAACACTGCAAGACATAACATTTTCACTGTCCTTTTATTGCTTAAAAATATATTTTGAACATCTCTTACAGGAAATAACTTACTGTTTGTGTAGTTTAAAAATATTTGTCCCTTGAGCTCAAATAGCAGTTATTGGCCCCAGGATGTGACTTAATGGCCAGCATCTGCAGTTAGGTCGCAGGATTCACAGACACGGATGTCCCTGATTCTTTGCCAGTAAGAAGTCATTGTTCTCAGGTGCTATTTCATAATTGATTGATGTTTCCAAGGGAGTTATAGACAATTAGGGAAGAGGTAAAATTCAAAGTTACTCAAAATAGCTTTTCTCCTTTTCAAAGCTGAGCTCTTAAGTTGACTTTCTAGTTTTACCAATTTCATCATTGATATTTTGGTGTGCATATTTTCTCCGCAGCGTTTTCGTGGCGAAGTAAACTCTGGGAATTCTGGTCAGAAGCCTCTGGCGGCTGGTGGCTCGGCCAGGAGCCCTGGGCTGTGTTCTGGAACTGTCCCCTGACCCCAGGTGAGTCAGGGCAGACCACAGAACTTGAGTTTGCCCAGGAAATTGCTGGAAGGCAACGGTTTGAAATGCTTTTTGAACTAAAATGTGCTGTGTGAGTTAGAGCGAGATGAACGTGCCGCGACTTCGGCTGCTCTACTCTGCGAGCGGCAGTTTTGTCAAAAGCGTCACCGTAAAGCGTTAGAACCCCCCTCTCTCATTGCACAAGGCAATGGAAAATTCTGATCGAGATCTCCAGGGCTGGCGAATGTGTAATTCGCGCGCCGTTTGTGGTTTGCACAGGTTGAAAGGTGAGCGGAGTGGAGCAGGACGGGGTCGTAGGTGTAAGACACTCGTGAGGCTGGAGTGCAGCTCGGTTCAGCCTTCTGGAAGCGTGATTTTGGGGGGACGAGGAGGGAATTCTGGGTCTAGGGAAACCTGACAAGGCCAGCGTGCATTCTGCAGGGGCGTGGGGAAGGGCCAGCTCTAGGGGGTGGCTGTGCATCCCGTGTGACAGGTGACGGCCGTGAGTGGGCCCTGCCTGAGAACAGGTAAGGCACAGGTGCAGAGCTGGCAAAGGACCCCTCCCCCGCCCCGGGCCCCCCCATCACACTCCTCATCGCCTGTCCTTCCCAGCCCCGGTTCAGCCTTTCCGAAGTCACCACGCTTAGACGTTTGTTTTCACTTCTCGATCTGCTTTTGTATGTGAGTTTTCAAAATTTTGATGAAAACGACCAGTCACCGGCATTCCTGTTCTCCCTTCCGTCATGGACGTAATGCCTACCGGCCAGCAGGAAGGGCTGCTCGTGGGTCGCTGATGTTTTACATTGTTATTAAGCGACGTTTAAAAAGACTTTTAAAAGGTATTCGATTTTTTTAAGCTTTTGTCTTCCATCCACCACTTTGTGATACTAGAAGATATTTACTAGAGTCGTTCACTAATTCTACCGGAAGTAAAATGTAGTATCAAAGCTACGACAGCCATGTGATGGCTGTCATCACGGGGAGAAGTGGAGAGGCTGTACTTTAAATTGTCCCCAAGCTCGTGGTGTCTTGTGCTAAGCCAGCTTCCCGCAAGGGGGCTGGTTTACCTGGTGACAAATTCTAGGCTCCAAAATCTGGGCTCAGGGAGTCACTTGGGGCTCTCGAAGTGGGGAATTCGTGAAGAAAGCAAAAGCAGCGCCTGGGTACACGGACGGCTGCGGGAGAGGGTCAGGACCCCGCAGGGCGCAGGCACAGGCGGCTCTGAGGCACGCTGTCCGTGGGGAACCAGACCCTCACGCTTGGACGTCGTCATCGCGATGAGGACATTCGAACGCCGAAGTCAGACACACACCCGGGCGTGTGCCTCTGTGTGCGCGTCGGCATTGGCGTCGGCATCGGCATCGGCGTGGGCATCGGCGCTGTCGGGCGTCGGCATCGGCATCGCGTCGGGCGTCAGCGTCAGCGCCGGCATCGGGCGCGGCATCGGGCGGCAGTTACGGGCTGATGTGCACGCAGAGCGCTGTGAGCACTTTCCGTTTTAGTCTATTATTCGCCTTATTTCTCTGCTGGGGAAATAGATTGGCGACTTCAGCCTGGCTTCTGATTTTAAGGACCACGAGAAAAGCGAACTGGAATGGGAGCATTTAGGCTGACACAGCACCCCTGCCGATCTGAGCGACGGTTCCAAGCCGGGGTGCGAGGGCTGGGTCTTTGGAGGGACATAGGCAGGTTCCAGCACGACCAGCCCCTTGGATGTCGCTGCTGGAGCCAGGCTCTGTCCTACTTCAGCCTGGGGGCAGAGTGGCCTGAAGGCTTGGGCTGTGCGGAACAGCCAGGTCAGGATCCCTTTGGGGGCCAGTGGCATCCAACCCAGGGATCCCGGAGTGGACGATGGCCGCGTTCCCAGGCCAGCAGCTTCGCCCCTAAGCGCCGAGCTCCAGCGGAAAGAATTCGGTGTGTTTGGCGTGTCTTTTCACTTGCGGTGTGGGCAGGTCTGGGCCTGGCCGGCCGGTTGGCTCAGGCAGCTGGGGCGTCGAGGCCAGGCTCCCGCGGGCGGTGGCTCCGTGTGGGGAGGCTGCGTGCTGCGTCCCTCGAGCTCTGGGGCTGGCCAGCCCGCCTGCTGCAGAAGTGACGAAGGTGGTTCCTGCAGTGACTCCAGTGCTGACTCGACAGGGCGGTGGGAGGCGCCTGCTGGGGCCCTGGTTCGGGTCCCACTCGGCTGTGTCACCTGTGTGGGTTCTGGGCTCAGCCAGCAGGAGCACTTTTCTCCGAGCCGCCTGGGGAGCAGTGACTCTCAGCGTCCGTCCCCGCGGTGCAGGGGTGCATGGACGCTGTCACCTGGCACGGAGGGTGGGGGCTGCCGCCGGCTGTGGCCCCCTCCAGGGCCCCGTCTGTGCTGCGACTTTGCGGCTCCCATGCGCACCTTTCCCCAGCTCCGGGCCAGGCCGTCGTTTCAGGCTTCAGCTTCTCCCCCGAGGAAACGGGTTTAATGTCACTTCATTCTCGTCCGTTTTTAAAATGAAGTTTTCACTTACAGAAAAGTAACCTAGGAACAATCTGTTCACAAATGGGACATGTCCATGTGGTCACATGGCACGGCTCTGACGCGTCCGGGATGACTTGCTACTTTGACAGGTGTTCAGGGAGCGTCCAACAGGTGCCCAGTACCAAGCAAGCAGCGGCCTGGGGCTGGGGAGCGGCCCTTGCAGGCCAAGTGCTGTCCGGCATCGGGGGAGATGATAACCCAGAAGGGCAGAGCGAAGAGGAGACAGGGCTGGTGGCCAGGGCCGCCAGCCGGGGAGGGCCCACAGAGGAGGTCATGTTCGAGTGAAGGCGGACGGAGCGACAGGCATGGCAAGGGCGTCTGGGCAGACGGAACGGCGCACACCGAGGCCCGGTGTGTAGGCCTGTCCGGGGCAGTGAGCAGGCCCGTGGTGGAGCCCTGTGCGTGTCGTGGACTGTGGGACGTGACCTCGGGGAGGCAGCAGACCGGCAGGAGCCATCGCATGGCCGTGAGCAGGTCCGATCCCGTGTCAGCGGGCCATCCTGGTCACAGGTTACGGGGCGGGGCGCAGGGGCAGAGGCAGGGAGGCCAGCATGAGGCGTTACTGTGGCTCGGCTTAGCGCGGGAGGCGGTGTGGACCGGGCAGGTGGCCAGGCGGGAGCAAGGCAGCTAGTCACGAGATTCTGGACGGATTCTGGAGGAGGAGCTAATGGGACCTGCCGACTGGGACTGAGAGAAAGGGACAGAGGGGGACTCGCTCTTGCTTTGTCCTGGGCAGGCGGGAGCAGGTGCGCGGTTCCTGCCTGGGCACTGGCGGCCTTTCCCGCTGGAGCTGGCGACGGGGTTGTGTCTGGGGGGGAGTTTGCGACCCACCGTCGTCCCCACGCTGCCCGCCGCACCCCAGGACATGTTTCTCTCGTACCTGGGAGTTCGCACCATTCGGCCCCCGCGCGTGCCCCGCCCGCCTGTGGCGTCCAGCAGCGTGTTCTCCGTGGGCTGTTTGTTTTTTCTGATTCCACGTGTAAGTGACATCACGTGACATTTGTCTTCTCCTGTCTGACTTATTTCACTCAGCATAACGCCCTCCGGGTCTGTGCACGTTGTCGCCCATGGTCGTGGCCGCGTGGTGGCCCGTTGTCCACGTGCACCACCTCGTCCCACGGACGCTCACGTTGTTTCTGTGTCTCGGTGCCGGTCCCCGGCACTGCTGCGCACGCAGGGGTGTGTGCGTCTTCTCGAGGGAGCGCCCTCGTTTCTTACGGACACACACCGGAGGAGGGGCTGCCGGGCCGTGTGGCGGCCTGTTTTCAGTTTTTGGAGGAACTGTTTTCCATTCTGGCAGCGCCAACTTAAATTTCCACATCCTCACCAAAATTTGTTATTTTTCGTCTTTTTCCTGATGCCATTCTGACAGGTGCGAGGCGACACCTCATCGTGGTTTCGATTCGCGTTTCTCTGATGATTAGCCATGTTGAGCATCTTTTCGTGTGTCTGTTGGCCGTCGTACGTCTCTGAAAAACCTCAGTTCGGATCCTCTGCCCATCTTTAAACCGGATCGTTTTTGTCGTTGTCGAGGCACTTCAGTTCTTCGTGTGTTTTGGACGTTGGCGCCTCGTCAGGTCTGATTCGCAGGTCCTCTCCCCATCCAGCGGGCTGCCTTTTCGTTTGCTCATGGTTTCCTTCCCTGTGCAGAAGCTTTTCGGTTTGATGTGGTCTCATGATTCATTTTTGCTTTTGTTGCTTTTGCTTTTGGTGTCAGATCCGAAAAATCATCACCAAGACCAATGCCACGGAGCTTATCGCCTGTTTTCTCTAGGAGTTCTGTGGGGTCAGGCCTCACGTTTGAGTCTTTTGGCCCATTCCGAGTCGATTTCCACGGATGCCGTTTGGGAGGGGTGCAGCTTCATCCTCTGCGTGTAGGTGTCCAGTTTTCCCAGCACCACTTACTAAAGAGACTGTCTTCACCGCACTGTATATTCCTGCCTCCTTTGTCAGAGATTAATGGGCCGATGTGTGTGGGTTTATTTCTGGGCTCTCGGTTCTGTTCCCTTGGCCTGCGTGTCTGTTTTTTGGGGGCGCCATGCTGTTCCGGTTGCTTTAGCCTTGTATGGTTTGATACCAGGTAGCGCGATGCCTCCAACTTTTATTCCTCGAGATTGGCTAGTCAGGGTCTTCTGTGGTTCCATATACATTTCAGGATTGTTTGATCTATTTCTGTGAAAAGTGCCATTGGAATTTTGATAGGGATTACCCTGAATCTGTAGATTGCCTTGGAACATAGACATTTTAACAATACTAACCGTTCCAATCCACGAGCATGAGATCCCTTTCTATTTATTTGTGTCTTTCTCAGTTTATTTCATCAATGTCTTATCGTTTTCAGTACACAGATCTTTCACCTTGGGTAAATTTATTCCTAGATTTTTTCTTTTCGTCGCCATTGTAAATTTTGTTTCTCTTTTCAAAATCCAGCTCTTAGATTCATCGGTGTTTTCTACTATCTTCTGAGTCTCTTTTTATTTGTGTCTGTCCTGCCCTTTGCTGTTGCTTCCCTTCTGCTCATTTCGGGCTTTGTTTATTTCTCTAGATCCTTGAGCTGCGAAGTGAGGTGGTTTGTTTGAGAGGTTTCTTGGTTCGGCATTTATCGCTGCGAACTTCCCTCCTGGGGCTGCTTCTGCTGTATCCCTCGAGTTTCGGTATTTTGTGTTTTCATTTGTCTCAGGTATTTTTTATTTCTCTTGATTTGTTCATTGGCCCTTTGGTTTTTCAGTGGGATGCTGCGCAATCCCCACATATTTCTGATATTTCCTGTTTTCTCCCTGTGTTTGGTTTCTGGTTTGATACCTTTGTGGTCGGAAAAGGCGCTTGGTTTTTCGGTCTCCTTAGATTTATTGAGACTTATTTTGTGGCCCATGGTGCTCCCCGTGGGGAAGGTTGCGTGTGCCGTTGAGAAGGACGCGTATTGTTGTTTTGGGCAGGATGCTTTGTACGTGTCTGTCAAGTCCACGGTCTGACGTGTTGTCTGAGGCTGGTGTTGCCTTATGGACTTCCTGTCTGCTCCGCCTTCCCTCACGGGCCTGCGGGAGAAAATGCTCTCCCTTTGGCTGCGGGCGGGCGCTGCGGTCTCTAGGGGCAGATGAGGACCAGGAGGTGAAGGGCGTGTTCGGAAGGGTGCGGCCTGCGGGAGTTTTGCTGCGGGCACCGTGAGACCCGGGGGCTGAGAGGGCGGCTCCGTGTCGCAGGAGCGGACAGACTTAGCGGCCGAGTGCCGTCGTGCAGGCTGAGCCCTGCGCACAGGCGTCCGGCTTTGTGTTTTATTATGACCGTGTGAGCACACGGGGCAGGCGTGGCCTCTTCTGCTTCTCACGAAGGTGCCACGTGGGCTCGAGGCCCCGGGTCAGAAACTCGGTGTGTGTGAACGGGCATCCCCGGCACGAGGGACACGGTGAACTTTGGTGGCCCCAGGGACCCGTCCTGCCGAGTGCTGAGGTGAGAGGGGCCGGGGGTGCCCTGTGGAGTCGGCAGAGTCTGGGTGGGGGCGGGGGCCGGTGGTGGGCAGGTCATCGTGGCAACCGACCAAGGTGCAGGCCGTGCGCTTCTGTGGCAGAGACCTCCCGGACGGCCCCCAAGGTTGCCTGGCGCAGAGGGCAGCTGGTGGCGGTGGCCACGGTGGTGCTGCTCTTCCTCTGCGTGGCTGTGGCAGCGTCGTGGCCACTAGCCATGGCTCTTGCTCGGTTCCCTCCGGGGGCACCCACCATCCGTCTGACCCACCTTTCCGGTGCCCTGTCCACCCTGATGCCAGGTAACCTAAAAAGGCAGCTCTGGCCACATCAGTCCCAATCAAATGCCTCTGTGGGCCCCTCGGAGCCAAGGACGAGGCTCTGCCCTGGCTGGGGCTGCAGGTCCACACGCAGACGAGTAGTGTCTCCATCCACCACCCACTGGCCTTGTGCTGCCTGGCCTGCCCACCCCCAGCCTTGTGCTGCCCGGCCT
>NW_024347788.1:13500959-13539705 GCF_902729225.1 Pteropus medius | reverse complement strand
CCTGTCCCCGCTCTTCCGCAGGAGGCTGTCCCCACGCTCTGCTCTGTGCTCTGTGCTCCTTCCTCCTCGGGGAGTCTCAGCCTCCCCTGCAGCATGGATGGCCTTGGGGGAGAAGTGACCCTGACACCCCCTCAGGTCACCCCCTCCTCCCGTGGGCCCCAGTGCAGCCTCAGACAGTGTGGGCTGTGTGGGCAGCTCCAGCCCTGGCATTGTGTCTGGGAGGGAGGGGCCGTGGGGCCAGGCTGCCCTGGACAGTGGTGGGAGAGAAGGCCCCGTGCTCTGGGGGACAGACAGTGGCCTCGTCCGGGCCTGACTGACCGGTCACACGTCGCCCAGCACCCTCTTTCTCCTTGGCCGCATTTAGTTGCACTCGCGCTGAATGCGGGCCCGGGCTGGCACCCAGGGGCCCAGCAGGCACCCCTGCCAGCGAGGCAGGGGTCAGACTCCAGCCCCGTTTTCCCACGGTGCTCCTGTTCCAGGGCTCGTCGGTGACGGCCTGCGGCTGCCGTCCCTTGCTCTCCTCGCTCCCTTCTTCTGGTGGCGGGGGAGGCAGGGCTTTGCGCTCGCTCCCTGCGGCCTTGCCCCGGAGCTCAGCCACTTGGTCAGCTGCCCTCTCCTGGTCTGCTCCGCCCGCCCCAAGCCCAGGCACCACGTGGCCTGGGGAGTCCCAGGGAGGCCCGGGCAGGGCGGGACCGGACCAGCCCCAGGATTAATCCGGGAAGGAGACCCTCCCTGCCACAGGGGGCTGCCTGCTGTTTTGTTTTAGGAAAATAATATATCATTATGAAACGTCTCAAAGACATTGCCAAGTGAAGATAGCTTAGTCCTGGGTAAGTTTTGACAACATCGTAACTGTGTAAGTGGTTTTGAGTTTTTTGAGAAACTCCTGGACTGGATGGCTTGAGCGTGGATGCCACGGTTGTGCCCTGGGTGCAGGCAGGCCTCCCGGGCCCGTGCTGGGTGCTGGGGAGGCCTTAGGCTCTGCGCGTCTCCTCGAGGACAGCGGTGACACGGGTACCTGGGCTGAATGTGCAGATTCACCGTGACCGCAGGCCGGAGCAGGTGCTGCGCGTTCCAGAATGCCGGGCGTGGCTAGATTCTCTGGGGACGCTCAGACTGGCGGGCGGCCATGCCTTGTCCAGTGTCTGAGACATGAGGAATGGCTCAGGAGACAGGCAGGGCGGACGGAAGACAGTGAACAACTGTGCACAAGGGCCTGGGGTGGCCTCCGTGCTTGCCCACCAACCCGAGGACACTGTGCGCCTGATGGCTGACCCGCCACGCCGCGTGTGTGACAGGCACCGCATGTGTGACGGGTACCGTGTGTGTGACGGGCACCATGTGCGTGATGGGCACCGTGTCATTCGGGCCACACTGCCAGGCATATGTGTGCATGTGTGTGCGCGTGCACATGTGTGTGTGTGCATGTGTGCGTGCATGTGCACGCACAGTGTGTGCATGCTCGCATGCGTGCATACATGTGTATTGTGTGCATGCGTGTATGCATTGCGTGTGTGCGTGTGTTGTGTGCACCTATGTGCGTGTGTGACCAATGCGTCGTGTATGCATGTGTGCGTGCCTGTATTACCCGCAGCGCAGTGTGTGTGCATGCTCGTGTGTGCATGCACGCGTATTATGTGCGCATGCGTGTATGCATTGTGTGCGTGCATGTATGTGTGCGTGTGTTGTGTATGCAGGTGCGTGCACGTGTGCATGCATCATGTGTGCATGTGTGCACATGCATGCATTGTGCACGTACATTGTGCGCATGCATGCGTGTGTTGTGCGTGCCTGTGTGCACATGCAGCGTGTGTGCATGCTGGCATGCGTGCATGCATGTGTATTATGTGTGCATGCATGTATGCATGTGCGTGTGTTGTGCGTGCCTGAGTGCGCACAGTGTGTGCATGTGTGTTTATGCGTGTGTGAATGTGTGCACACATGCATGTATGTGAATGTGCGTATTTTGTGTGCATGTGTGTGCATGCGTTGTGTGCATGCATGTGTGTGCATTGTGTTTGCATGTGTGTGCCTGCATGTATGTATTGTGTGTGCATGTGCGTCGTGTGTTAATGCATGCATGTGTCTTCACACATGCTACATTATGTCGTGCATGTCGTTGTGCGCTACATGTGTGTATGTGCCATGTGTGTGTATGCATTATGTGCGTGCATGTGTGCATGTGTGTGCATGTGATAGCGCGGCAGTGGTGTGTATGGGGGGGGTGAAGTGACATAAATAGGAGACTCAAGAGCTGAGACCGTGGGGACTAGGTGACTGGCCAGGTGAGAGCAGGTGACAGCAGAGAGAGCAGACGGCCCTCCCGCCAGCTGCCCTGTCCCCGTGGCAGACTGCAGGGCCGCCCTGATTTTGAAGTGGCCTTGGCTGTGTCCCCTGTAAATGCCCGAACACATGGCCATTCTTTTAGCTAGGTTAAAGGGACTCGCTGGGATGGCCGGCGGCCTGGGTGCTGTCATGGAGCCTCGCCGGCCCTCGCTGCTGGTCCGCGCTGTGGGGACTGCAGCGACGTGACCGTGGGTGGTGGCGGGGCTGTCATGCCCTCCCCGGTCCCTTCGTGCTTCTCCCTGACGTGTCTGTGGGGTCCTTGGAGGACCGGGAAGGTCGCTTCTGCTGCGCTGCCTCCGGGGCGTTGGGGGGTCAGCGGGCCCCTTGCAGGTTGGTGGTGAGCCCCCCGGCACACGGGCTCGGGTCACAGGCGGCCACCCCAGGGAGCGAGGGCCCGGGCGTCCCACCCGTCCTGGGGAGCGGGGCCTGCGGGAAGGAGGAATCGAAGGGGGAGCTGCAGGGGAAAGGTCAGCCCGGTCTCGTCCTGCGTGGTCCGTCTTTCTGCAGAGCCCACACTCGAGGAAGAGCAGGAAAGCCATGTGACTCGATGTGCATTTGTCCCCTGAGCTGGGGTCCGACGTGGAGCAGAGGAGACTTGGGGGTGTCGGGCTGGAAGGGGCCAGCCGCAGTCGGGGTGCAGAGCCAAGCCCGGGAGCGGGGACGCGGACTCTGTTCTCATTCCAGGCTCCTTCCGGGAGGTCCCTGTCCTGGGACCCCCGGGTGGCGAGGTCTTCAATGACGCTGTGACTGACAACCTGCCTCCTGCAGGGTTGTCCCCGAGTCCCCTGATCCTGATGCCTGTCCTTCCTTCCCCGCAGGGACCTGGGCTGAGGCCTCAGCACTGCAGCATGGACCCGCCCGAGCCCACTGCACGAGGTAAGGACTCCTCGGCGGGCGCCCTCCCCCGAGCCCCTGACCGCCGTGTGGGCCGCACAGAGGTGGGTGTGGTGCGGCCCGGGGGGCGGAGCTCTGGTGCCCTCCCCTGGGGTGTCCTGGCCGGTGGCCGCCCCATGTGGACCGAGCTGGGCTCCCTACGGCCCCCCTCTTCCCTGAGGCCTCTCCAGGCACCGATAGGCCCATCCCGCGTCCTCCTTCGGTCAGGCTCGCCCAGGGCCAGCAGGCCCTGTCCAGCTGCCCGGCCCATGGGGGCTGCGAGGCTGGGGCCCACACTTTCTTTTCCTCTGCTGCCCTCTTTGCTGGAGGGACCAAGGTTGGGCAAGTCCCCAGGCACCCCCAGTGGACACGGGGCTCCCAGCCCTCAGAGCCCAGGGTCTCCGGTCCCCCAGGGGTCGGCTGGGCCACACGTGTGCAGGATGGCCAGGCACCAAGCTGGGGACGGGACCACGGTGCACGGACACGTTCGTCCCGGCGCATGTGGCCTGCGGGAGACCTGCGGGCTCTGTCCCCGTTCTGCCGGTCACCAGTGCTGCTCTGGCCTTACTCCTGTGCCCTTCGCAGCTGCGGCCACGGTACAGACATGGCCAGGCCCTCGCCTCGGTACAGACACGGCCGGGCCCTCACCCGCAGAGACGCGGTGCACTCTGTCGCGGCCGTCACCTTATCGTGGTGGCTGTGCAGCGTCTCCGCGGTCGGCCTGGGTTTGGAACAGGTGGAGGGTCAGGCTGTTCGCTCCTCAGGCAGATGGGGACGGAGACCGCAGTGGGTGATGGAGAGAGAGGGCAGAGCCCGGGGCGCGACTCCCAGAGACGGCGGGCGCTGGCTCGCAGTGAGAGGTTCCCACACCGTGGACCAGGGTCCGTGGTGCGAGACAGATGCCAGCGGCCGCGTTTGGTGTCCCGGAGCTGCGGGACCTGGCTGAGCCTCGCATCCTTTGGCACCTCTGTTCCCCGTCCGCTCACGTGCTGGGCCCGGCGTGGGGGGCTTGGCGCGGGGGCCTGGGCGCGTTCTCGCGGCGGCTCTGGTCAGTGCAGAAGGCGCGGGCTTCGGGGTCCCCTCGGCTAGGTCCACTGTGATTATTTTACTCGAGACTGAGACAGCGACTGACTGTCGCTCACCTTGTCGCGTCCCTATCGAATGGCACGGGGGCTGTGTGTCCTTCCCCAAACCAGAGCTCTGTGCCCCGGACCGCTGCCCGTCAACGGAGAGTTGACGTCCGAGGACGTGTGGGGAGCGGCTGACGCCAGTCTGCGTGCTCGGGGCACGCTGCATGATGCCTGCCCTCCGTGTGACGCCTGCGGAGGGCCCGTGCCTGGGGGGTCAGCTCCGGGCCCTCAGCTCCGTTCCCTGGGTCTCTGTGACCTTCGTGCTGCACTTGGCTCCGTACTGTGTGTCGTTGTTGATTCATGAGCACGTGGTGGCTGAACGCTGGCAGCCGGCGGCTAGTGCAGGCACAGGAGGAGGCCAGCAGGAGGGGTGCGGACCCCCGGGGGTGGCCCGTGCGGGGGGTGGCATCGTTCTGGGGACATCGCAGTTCAGCGCAGGCAGCTGCAGCCCCCAGTGATGGCAGAGCAGGAGCCGCCCGAAGGCCTTGGCCGTGAGCTCCACCTCGCCAGTGCAGCGGTTGACAGCCTGCCGCTGCTTTTGTTTTAAACAAAGGGAAGAATTAAGTAAACAGGCTCCCCCCACTCCCGCCGCAAGAGAAACATTGTATCTGGACCAGCTTGTAACCACTCGCGGCTTTGTAACCTCAGGAACAAAGTGAGTAACTTGCATCTCTGATCCCGAACAGGAGCATCTTTCACGTTTTCCCTCACCATCTGTGTCTCTGGCACGTCTTTAAACAGGGTCACTGGGTTTTGAGCAGTCTTGGAGGGCTTCTGTTGGCAGAGGAGGAGCGACCTGGAGCGGGCAGCCTCCCGCCCTGTCCCCGTGTCCCTGGGCCCTGCAGCCGGCTCTCCCACTGGGAGGGGACGGACCCGAGCCAGGCCCACCCGATTCCGGGCTCCGTGTCAGCTGTGTGGATGCGGGCAGCTGGGACGGGCTGCAGGGGACGGACCGCCGCTTCCTGTCTCCCCAGGGTGGGGACACGGTTCAGCTCATCATGGCTGGCATCAGAGCTGAGCTCAGGCCTCTCAAAGACACCCACGTTGTGACCTCATCCGATGTCACAGGGCCCACGACCCAGGATGGCGTCGGGGACAGAGTAGGCGCTGTGTGTAAGGCTGGCCGTGAGGACATGGTCTCACCGAGGTGCCTGTGGGAGCCGTGTGGGGACAGTGCTGTTGGGGTGGGGCTGGACCCCGAGGTCCTATCACCACACAGCCTGCTCCTTGGGTCCTGCTGCGGGACGGGAGGCAGAAAGGCGGTCACCTCCCAGGGCTGCGTTTTAGGGGTGCGTCACCTCGGGGACACGCAGCGGAGCTGGGCAGATGCCGTGGTGGTGACAGCCAGGCCGGGGAGTGGCCCTCACACAGCTGGTGACGTCACTGCAGGCGCCGTGCGGGCCGCGTCGTGCGTACAGAGCCCGACCTCGGAGGCTTCTGTGCTGCTCCCGCCCCTCGCCGTCGCTGGGGCCCTGCTTCGTCTTTTCAGGGAGGACGAACGCTTCTGGTGGACAGACGTCTGTGACACTCATCTGGCCCCCTCTCTCGTTCCCGCACGGCGCGTGTGGGGCGGTTGTCAGGCCAGCGTCACCTTGGGCACCAGGACACCTGTCCTTGGACGCCCCCCCGTCCTTGGACGCCCCCCCATGCGAGGCCCTCGGAGGGCCACCATCCCTTCGGGGCGCGGCCGAGGTCACTGTCCTTCCTGAGGAGCACGCCTTCCAGGTCCCGAGGCTCATGTTCGGTGCCATTGTCCCCCGGGCACCTCAGAGAACATTTTCTGCCACACATCGTGAAGCCTTGTTTGTTTTAAAGCACTTTCCGTAACGGTCCCCGGTGGGCGGTTCCGAGCCGGGCGAGCCTTTCCCCAGTCGACGTCCGCAGGGCGTGTAGGGGGCGTTGTCCCCCATCACGTCTCTGCCAAACGTGAATTTAAGGAAATACTATCATCTTCTTGGATGTGGAAAATGTTCTGGAAATTTTTAATTTTCTGTTAAAGAGACTCTGCTCCAACATGCGTTCACCAGCGTGTTTAGCGCGTGAGCCGACGACTTAATGGAGCCTGAAATATGTTCTCGGGTGTGCACTGTCCTGTTGTTTGGGACACCCTGGGAGCTGGTCAGAAAGTGCCCAGAAGCCGCAGCCAGTGGGGACGGGGGCCTCTCGCCCACGTGTGGTTGTCACTCGGTGAGGCCGACGTTCGAGGCTGTATGACATCTTTCTCTCTAACGTGTAAGGAGTGGGGGTTTTTATATTTTCATCAAGCATGGACGCCGTGCCTGGTGCCTGGTGCCCACACCCTCGGTCCTGAGCCACCTCGCCGCGTCTCCGCCTCCCCGTCCAGGACGCCGCGTGTCCCTGCGTGGGGCCGGACGCAGCGGAGCGGAGGGTCGGGCCACAGCGCGGTGTCTGTTGGGGCTGGAGCCCGGTGCCGCCTGACGGGCGGAGGGCGAGCAGGCTCTTTGCTGCGTGGCTGCCCGCCCCGTCTCCGGAGTCACTTCGAGCCTTTCTCTCCCGTGCTCGTGTCTCCCGGCAGAACCTCTGCAGACCCCGAGGGTCCCCGTGGGACCTGCAGGACGTGACGCGGCTCGGCGAGCCTCGCAGGGAAGCGGCCTCGCTCCTCGGGCTGGACGAGCCCACATGACGGAGCACGACTCAGGACGGGTGCCGGGGTGCTGGCCTCGGTGCCGCCGTGGCCTTGGGGGCTTCTTAGCTCCAGACGCCCCTGCCCCGCCCACCGGGCTTGGCCGTCACCATCACCAGAGCGCTGGGGCCTCGTGGGGGCGCTGCTCAGCCTCACGGGCAGAGCTGGCACACGGCCGCCTGGGGCGCTGCAGGACGCGCCCTGTGGGTCACTCCCCGGGTGGCCGTCTTGGGTGTCCCCCTGTGCTAGTGGCCGCCCAGGTCACATCGGCCTCTCTGAGACTCCGCTGCTGCCCTCCGTGCGCGTGTCACCTGGGGGAGCAGGGCCGGACTGGGAGGCCTGCGAACGGGCCTGGCCTGCACAGGGACTGGGGCGCGGGCGTATTTCTCAGGTGACGGGAAGGGGTGAACCGCGAGGGGTGGGAGCCCCGAGGACTTGGCAGAGCCGGCGAGCACTGGAATCGGGGGGCTCCCCTTCCCCTTCCGTCTCTGTCACCCGGACGCCGATGGCACTGAGGCGACGCCTCCCCGTCCCCCGGGGGCCGCATCAGGTCCGCGTCCTGTCACGGTGACCTCCTGTTCTGGGGTCGCAGTGGGGGTGACCGGAGCACCCTCGGCAGTGCACGCTGTGTTTTCCCTTATTTATCGTCCGGTGTAAAATGCCACGGAAAAGAGGGCGGGGTCGTCGCGCTGTGCCGCGGGGTCGCCGTGCTGCGCGTGTCCCCGGGGCCGACGCCCCTCACAGCCGGACGTCTGTGCCTTGGGCCCTTCGCCCGTTTCCTCTCGACAGGTACGAACCGCAGGTTGACGAAGAGGATTTTACTGCCATTCACAACATTTTCATTCCAGTTATGTGTTTTTTTCCTGAAAAAAAAAGTTTTTAAGAAAGTCGTTCTCCAGCGCGGCCCCCAAGCTTGTGAGACTCTCAGGCCTGGGGATCCGAGGCGGAGCTGGGGAGCGACCGCAGATGCACACGGAGCGTCCCCCGCCCTGCTGTGCGGCCGGGTCCTGACAGGCCGCGGCTGGCACCGGTCCGCGGCCCGGGGCTTGGGACCCCCGCTCTAGTGGTCTGGGGTGACGGCCAGTACAGTGCGCTGTCCTTAAAAGTGAGTTCCGCTGACCCATCTTTCCCTAAAGGTCTGCACGAGGAGTCGCCCGCGTGTGCCGAGAAGGCTTTGCGCCTGCGGGTCTCTGTCCGCGTCCCTGCCCACCTCCCACGAGAGCAGCCTTGGACAGGACTGTCACGAGCGGCGGCGGCCGCTCACAGCCTGGACGCGGCCCGGCCGCCCTCCCCCTCGCGCTCTGGCCGGGCTTCGGCCTCCCCGCCGGCGCGCAGGCCCCGGTGCTGGCTCTGAGTGTGGAGGCGCCTTTCCTTCTTCATTGTCCTCAAGCCGCGACGCCGGGTCCCGCGAGCACAGTGGCCGCCGTGCTCGCGAGGTGGCGGTGTGGCCCCCGTGACGCGTGTCACCGTGCCCCGTAGGGACCGACGTGCCGTGCGGGGCCCGTGGCGGACAGGACGACGGGGGCCAGCACTGCCTGGACCGTGTTGACGAGGCCCCGGAAGCCGGCCGGGGGGCAGATGCCGCCGCCCGCTCCACCTGCGCCGACCCAGGTAAGGCCCACCTTGTCCTCCGGGATGGGCACCGTGGGGCGGGGCCCGGGAGCGAGAGCCGTGACGTTCCTGCGGGACCCATGACGAGCGAGGGACCCGTGACGAGCGAGGGACCTGCACCTGCACTTGGCCGTTTCCCACGACTCTCGGGCTTGTCACTTTGCCGTCTGTTCACGTTTTGGAAGAACGGCCTCGTCAGCGTGTCACTCTAGTATGCGACGTAGTTTTATACTCGTGTGGTCCGAGGTGCGACCCTGTGGCAGCTTGAGTTTGAGCGCCCCGTGGTGCAGCTGGCTGCCCACTGGCTGGCCGGAGGGGCTGGCTGGACCCAGCTCGCACCCTTGGTCCGTGACAGACGCCGGCCTGGCTCGTGACGGTGCTCCCCGCGGCGCGCGTGTGCTCGTCCCCTCGGACAGCGTGCGGGGAGCCGCAGGCCGCCTCCCACCTGCCCGACGTCGGGCGCCCCCGGCCCGCCCCCCAGGCCCTGGCCTCGGCCGGGCGGGGTCGGCCTCACACTTCCTTCTTCCCCCAGCCCTGGAGCCCGTCGCCCCAACGACTGTGTGCCCACCCGCAGGAGGTGCAGACGGTGCGGGAGCAGACGTGGTCGTGACGGGGGAGCCAGCGAGTCCGGTGATCCCGCCCAGGGTCAGCCCCTACTCCGTCATCGACATCGCGCCCTTCCAGGAGGACCCGGGCCCAGGCCCGCAGGCCGTGGAGGAGGACAGCGCCGGCCCGCACGTGCCCAGCGGGTACTCGGTGCCCGTGCCCTGTGGCTACGCCGTGCCCTCCAGCCTGCCCGCGCTCCTGCCGGCCTATTCCAGCCCGGTGCTCCTGCGCCCCGCATCCCCGGATGGCGAGGGTAGGCGCCCCCCGCCCCCCCGTGGCACCACGCGCGGCGCTGCCCATCCCGTCGTCCTCCCCGCCCTCCCCGTCGCCCTGTGCCCTCAGACGTTTGTTCCCGAAGTCACGGGGCCTGGCCCGTCCGTGGGTGGGAGCCCGTCTTCACAGGCGAAGCCTCCACGCTGAGCACAGGGAGCCAGGTTCCCAGGCCCTGGGGTCAGCCGTCCAGCAGGGCGGGACAGCTCCGGATGGTCGCTTAGCGTAAACAGAATTCCCGCCTCAGGCCTTTCGTGGACAGCTCTGCCTCGGTGGCCGTGAGCAGCCGGTCACTGGCTGGGCACCAGGCCTTCGTCCTGAGCTGGGCAACACCTGTCAGACTGAGCGTGTGAGCACGCGTGTGAGCGTGCGTGCACGTGTGTGCGTGCGCGTGTGTGCACGTGTGGGTGTCGGAAGACGTTTGGTAGTCAAATGCCACAAATTTATGTATTTCTCCCTTGAAAATCTTTAGATGTTGCTATATAGACACACTTTCAAATAAATCACAATTATGATTTCCCATGAAAACTTAAGAAATGAAGGAGGATATGAGTTTTTTCTTTTAAAACTCTAACTCATTTTATTTAAGTGTTGTTTTATTTCTAGCTGTTTCATAAGACGTCAGTTAGGATGTCACTATTGTAATCCTATTTAATACCTTTTATCTGAAAGCTAAAAACTTTAAATCTATCAATTAATCATCTTTATGCTAGGATAAACCTATCGATAAAAAAGCAAAGGGCGGAATCGTTTTAAAGATGAAAGTCAGTCTCCTAAACATTTTTAGCGGGCAGCAAACAGCGTTTCTTTCTCTTGTAGCGGAGACGCCAGAGGTAGCGGACGACAGCCGGTGCAATTCTTTAAGCTCCGAGGACCCAGCAAACAGGTACTGGTCGTCATGTCACATGGAAGCTCCGAGCCGCGGTTCTGGGGCGCCCGGCCCGTCCCAGCCTCTGTCTCCCCTGCCCCTTGCCCGCCCCACACGGCGTCTCCTGAACCCCAGGACCCTGCAGGACGTTCCCGTGGTTCTGTGTGGGGAGCAGGACGTTCCCGTGGTTCTGTGTGGGGAGCAGGCCGCGTCCGCAGCCAGGCAGGGCCGGCAGACGCTGGCTCCTCGGCCTAGGCGCGGGGACGTGTGGCGTGCTCTGGCGTCGTCAGGTCCTCGGCCCTTCGGTGGGAGAAGAGACATTTGCCTTTGCCCGAGCCAGGTTTCACCCAGGGCCCTGCAGGCTGACTGGGTCGCAGGCTGCTGGCCTCCACACGTGCTGTTTGTCTGCTCGAGATGGCCAGGAGGATCCGTGCCACCCTCCGGCAAACCCCTCAGGACATGCTTAGATGTCACCGCAGAGCAGGGCTTCCCCGTGCTTCAGAGCGGCATGTGCCCAGCTGCAGTGCAGCGGACGCTCTGTGCCCGCCCTGCAGCGCCCTGTCTCTGTCCACTGCTGGGCTGGATTCCGTAAAGACAGACCAGGCTTCAACAGGATGGGGAGCGTGTTTCCTAGCACGTGGGTGTGCTTAGTGCCTGGCAGGTGCTTAGTGCCTGGCGGGTGCTTAGTGCCTGGCAGGTGCTTGGTGCCTGGCAGGTGCTTAGTGTCTGGCAGGTGCTTAGTGCCTGGTGGGTCCTTGGTGCCTGGCAAAAGTGTGCTTGAACGCTGGCAGGTGCTTGGTGCCAGGCAGGTGCTTGGTGCCAGGCAGGGTTGCTTGGTGCCTGGTCGTGTGCTTGGCGGTGCCTGGTGCGTGCTTGGTGCCGGCAGATGCTTAGTGCCCTGGCGGAGTGTGCCTGGTGCCTGACTGGTGGCGCTGGTGGTGTCTACGGCAGTTGTGTGCTTGGAGCCTGTCGTAATTGTCTGGTGCTTGGTATGTGATTGGTGCCTGGCGGGTGCTTGGGGGAGGTGTTTGATGCCTGCTGTATGTGTGCCCGATGCCTGATAGGTGTTAAGTTCCCTGGCATGTGTGCCCCAGGTGCCTGGCATGTGCTTGCCCAGCGTACTTCCTGGAGTGTGCTTAATTTTACTGCTGGGTGGTGCTTAGTGCCTGGCGGGTGCCCGGTGCCCTGATGAGTGCCCCGGTGCCAACCCAGCGGTGTGTTGAACTGCCTGGCATGTGTCTGATGTCTTAGCATGTAAGCGTGGTTGAAAGTACCCTGGCAGGTATGCTTGAGGTGCCTAGTGATTGAGTGCGTGCCTGGCAGGTGTGCTTGGTGCCTGGCAGGTGCCTGAATGCCTGGCATGTGGTTGGTACCTGGCAGGTGTGCTTGGTGCCTGCTTGGTGCCTGGTGAGTGCTTGGTTCCTGGAGGGTTCTTGGTGCCTTGTGGGTGAGCTTGGTGCCTGACGTGTGTGCTTAGTATCTGGCAGGTGCTCGGTATCTGATGGGTGCCTATTTATTGCCTGGCTGGGGTGCTCTTTTGTTTTTAAGCAAAAACAGTGGCATTTTTAAGCATCTATTGAAAGTCTATGGTTTTTGATATATTGCATTACCTATTTTAAATTTTTAAAAAATTTATACATAAAGTTTGCCATTTTAACCATTTTTAAGTGTAAAATTCAGTGGCAGCCGCCACCACTATCTACTTTTGAAACTTTCCGTCGTTGCGTTCGTGGTCAGCGTGGCTGCCCGTTGGCGGTGACCACCGACCCCCCCGCCATGGCCCCGGTTCTGCGTTTCTGTTTCGGTCACCTGTGCCTGGCAACTCGTGCGGTCGGAGCCACAGCGTCTGCCCTTCCGTGGCCGCTCACTGCGCTGTGCACAGCGGTTCGGGGTCGCCCGTGCTGAGCCCGTGAGCCCCGCTCGGAGGCAGACGTTCGTCCACACACACACTTACACACTCACGCTCTCACAGACACTCACGTACACTCACACACTCACACACTCACACATACACTCACACAGACTCACCCACACACACACTCACACACTCCCCGGGGACGCACGCCCCCCAAGCACGTGACCCTCCGTGCCGCTGCCGTCCACACTGCCTGCCTCTCACGGAGGTGACGTGCTTTGTTGAGTGAACCTGCTCTTGTCACTTCCAAATGAAGCGGCCCAGGGGGCTCCCCATCGCCTGCAGGGGGGCGTCCCAGTCCCTTTTCGTGCGGGGCTCTCGCTCGGCCGGTGGGCGGCGCCCTGCTCACTGGGTCATGTGCAGTTGTCATCGCTGGTGGCCGATGTCGCTTTCTCCCGTCCCATCTTCCTGGGATGTGGCACACAGGGACCCGCCACAAGGCCCAGTGAGACTCGAGGGCCGTCGAGGCCTCTGGAGCGGGGCTGCGTGTCTCCGTGTTGCTGTGGCGACAGCCTCTGTGCCCTGCAAATGGGAGGGATTCGAAGCGCTGATTTATAAGTGATTTATAAATGGTAGCGAATGAAAATCTGAACTTGGGACACCCCGCAATCACCTCTGGG
Source organism: Pteropus medius (assembly GCF_902729225.1). NCBI lineage: Eukaryota > Metazoa > Chordata > Mammalia > Chiroptera > Pteropodidae > Pteropus > Pteropus medius. Next base: position 13,526,822 of record NW_024347788.1, on the reverse strand, counting down.
AGAATACCCGGTCACACGCGTGGGGGCACACGTCTTTGGGGGACATCGGCAGCCTTGTGACCGGAGGCTCCTCGGTGTTGTGTTTCCACAGTGGAGATCCGGCCTGCCCAGGAGACAGCGCCCTGGCCCACTGGGCCGCCGACCCGGCCAACACCGCGTGGATGGACAGTAAGCACCCTGCCCGCCGGGAGCCACCAGCCTGTCCCCGGCCCTCGCCCTGCCCGGCGTGTGTGCCGATGGGCCTCGCGCCCGACCTCGGGCCTCAGATTTGTGGTGCTTCCCCGAAGCGTTGACCAGAGCGGCCATCGCTGCAGCCAGTGTCCTCAGCAGCCCGGCGGCCCCTCCTCCCGGGCCCTTGGCTCCCCACCCGCATGTGTCCCCTCCTGCGGGTCCCTTTCCAGTGCAGGCTTGGGTGTCTGTTGCACAGTCCAGGTTTGGGGGCCTGGTGCTCCGACCCAGCCCACAGCCAGCCCGTCCCCACGGAGACTAACAGCCCCTTTCCTGCGACGCGCCCAGGGCCTGCTTTGTCACGGCACCGATGCTGGGTCGGGGACCGGTGGGTCGGGGACCAGTGGGTGGTGAAGCCAACCCCTGACCAGACGCCCGCCAGACCGCTGCTCCCCGTGCGCCCCGGACGCTCCACTGGTTTTAGCTAGATTTACTTGTATTTTTAATTTGTAAAGGAAAAATGAAGACTCCTTTTCCCATTATTTCTTACTATCTGTCGGCTCTAATTTTTGTGTGATGGTTTTATGTGAACCACTTACAAGGTAGTACATTGTAGTTGTCTCCTGATTATTAAGCTCCCCTGGAATGTGTCAATCCGGTTTTAATTATCAGGTGATTCTGCTACGGGGGGAGGTGTTAAGTTAGGATCAGTGCAAGATTAAATTATTGTCTTCCTATTTTCTAGTGGTTTTCTTTCCAAAGTGAAATTTGTCTGAATTTCTACTCATTTTTGTTACTCAGAGGACAGCTAATTAGATGAACTGTCTTTGAAAGTGAGCTCTGTAAACTCGCAGCCTTTCCCGACAGCTAATAAGGGTAGGAATACTGTGGTTGCAGTTAATAAATACTGTCACAAGAGGCGGGAGAATAAAGGGTTCCCAAAAGGGACAAATTAGCCTCGAAGCTGTCACCCCCGTGGGAGCTGCTTCACAGCTGGCCGGTGTGAAACGCCAAGCGCTCGAGCTTGGTCAGGCGCCATCAGCGGCCCTTGCAAACTACCGTTTTGAGTCATCGTGACGGCGCGGGAGACCGTGGCCCCATCACGGGTAATGTCACTTGGCTGGTCTTGGTCAATTTTTAAAGTTTCTCCCCTTTCGTTCCAGATCCAGAAGAAGCCATTTACGATGACGTGCCGAGGGAGAATTCTGACTCCGAACCAGGTTTGGTTTCGTCTGGGCCGAGTTGGAGGGCGTCCACCGTGGCGGTGTTTCCCCTGGGTGTGAGGACGCCCGTGCACACACTCCCGGACATGCAGCCCTGTGTGTGTGGCCCTCGCGTGCCACGTGTGTGGCAGCGTCTCCCTGCGCCGTGCGTTTGAGTGCTGGTGCGTGTGCACAGGTGCGTGTGCACAGGTGCGTGCGTTTGTATTAAGACACTTGGTGGAGAAGCAGAAGGAGTGGAAGGTGTGAATGTGGAGTGAAAGGGGACGCGTGGAGGCTGAGGGGACCCGCACGCGTCTCACAGCTGGTGGGAATGAGCGTAGGAGCAGGGATTCCTGGCCCTTCCCCGAATTCCAGAAAGCTTCCCGGGTCGTCCAGATACAAATTCAGCGCGGGGCAAGCATCAGTCCACACCCAGGCACAGACGGGCGACACGCCGAGCACCAGGTCCACGGCGAGCATTATAAAAGCAACAAGGGAGGCGCACAATTACGCACGAGGAGCCACAACGTGGAAAGAATAGCAGACCTGCGTCTGTGGCAGGCGACAGTGGCCTAGCGTGTCAAAGCACTGAGGGAAACGGCGTTTCGACCTGGCTTTCCGCCTCCAGCCGGGGCGTCCGCCTTCAGACAGAGAACAGAGGCAGGATCAGGCAAAGGCGGGAGAGTCGCCACTCACAGGCGCCGAAGAAATGCCTAACCGTGCATTTTAGGGAAGGGAACGCAGCGCGTACTAGGAAGCAGAGAAGAACAGGGAACAGACAAGTTCACGAACTTGCGGATGAATCTAAAGCAGCGTCCACAGCGCAGACGGTGGCGTTTCACTTTAGGGTGTGGCCACGCGTGGCGGTGGGACTGGCGTGGGGTGGCAGAGTGGCTGGCCCTGAGCCCCTGAAGTCTGTGCGTTTGTTCAGGAGGAGGATTTACACACTATTTTTCTTTTTTTTTTTGATGTGATAGGTCAGGTCTGCTAATCACTAAAAGAGCGGAAATAGATTGTTTACCTTCCAAATTAGTAATGCAAAACCAAATCTGGTAGAAAGCAAGAAAATGTAAAATAAGAAAGCGTGGGAAATAGTATGAAAAAAAGAGTAAAATGAGTTCACATACATTGGTATTTATAATAAAAATAATTTGACTCCAGTCGCCAGTGAAAGAAATTCCGACGTTGGATGACGTGGCAAAGCCAGACACGTATTATGAGAGTTATCGAGAGGAACAGAACATTTGTACGTAAGTGGATGGAAAGAGGAACATGAAGCCACTTCTAACCCAAATATAGCCAGAACAACTATCGTCGTGTACTAAACATTAAGCAATAATCCGTCACTTGATATAGAGTCCTTCTCAAGAGAGAGACATAGCAGTTCTAAACGTATGTGCACCTAACAGCATAGCCTAGAATTTGTAAAGCGAAACGTGGCCGAGATGGAGGCAGAAGTCGGGAGACACGTAGGGGGAGTGGGCGATGGTGCTGTCTCCACTGTCACGGACCCGGGTACAGTCAGTGGACTGCAGGACACAGCGCACGGTCAGCCCAGGGGGCGTGTGGGAACCCCCAAACGAATGGTTTCGGGATGGACAGCATTTCCCAGACACGTGGGGCACTTCTAAAAATGACCTGCATAGTAGGATGTCTCAAAGCAAATGGTAACAAATGCCAAAGAACCGGTATTCAGGTCTCATCCTTGACAAAAACCTGACGAAGCCAATAAAAAATAAGCACAAACATTTGGAAATTAGAAATCTACCCTGCGACACAGCTACGACACATTTACTGCACGGCCCATGGCCAGGGATGACGTCAGAATGGAAATTAGAACATGCCGCGACTTGAATGATGATGAAAACATTAAATCACAACTTACGGAATAGGTTTAAAATGATGGAGGTGTGAGATAACGGCACTTGTTAAAAAGCGATGGAAAAACGAACTCAGCGTCCAGCTCGGGACGTAAAAGAGCAGAGTCAGAAAAGGCGGAGGGAGGAGGGGGCAGCACGGCGGCCGGGACGAGGGAGCGGGCCGGTGTCAGGAGGCCCGAGGGCGGCTGAGCGTGCGAGAGAGACGGGCGTCGGTGCCCGGCGTGCGGCAGAGGGGCTGTCGGGGGGCGGGGGTGAACTCCCCGAGAGCGCTCTGGACTTCGTGTCGGCAAATGAAAACACCCAGGAAAAACGGGCCGTGTCTGAAACAGAAAACGTTGATGAGTCTGGAACGACTTATTAAGGTGCGGGGTCCCTTGCTCAGTGAACCTGCCAGATGTGCCACCAGGACGGGTGTGGCTGCACCAGAGCACAGCCCTCGGCCCGTCACACGGCTCCCGTGACTGGGAGGGGACGCCGACAGCGTGTCCGTGGGAAGTCACCAGCCTCTGCCCCCGGGAGTCCCGAAGCCGGAGGCCCTGACAGGGTGTCAGGAAGCGTCCGCACCCTCGGCCCCTCCCGGAGCTCGGTGACCGTGGCATCTGCAGGTTCTCTTGCTGTTGCTCGGCACAGGAGCAGGCTGCCGGACCAGCCCGTGTGCTCCATCAGAGTCCACGTATGAAGCGCGTGTGCGGGTGGGTCACCCGCCGCTGGGCCCCCCCCCCAGCACAGAGGGGGACCCGCGGCCTCGGAAGCCAGAGTGCCAGTCAGGGTCTGCGGGTGTCCCCTCTGGGCACAGCGCCTTTGTCACTGGTGTGTTCTTCACGAATAGAAATGAGCGATGTGACGAAGCCCTTTAAATACGGTAATAGATTATTAGTTTTATTAGGTTCTTTTTAGCAGAAAAGCAAAATCTACAGTTGTGTGCAGTGAGCTTCACTGTGTTCGTGTTGAATCTGTCTCTCTGTCACCCACCCGTCCGTCCATCCGTCTGTGCAATGCGTTTATATTCCTTCCATTTGTCTGAAAAAATGTTTTCCTTTGTGGGAGGCTGTCTGGTGAGATTGTGGATTCAGTGGGGGGCCAGGCCCTCAGGGCACAGGCGGAGCTGGAGTACCGGCTTCCGTCAGCCTTCCCGGTCACTGTCAGCCCCCCCGGACTCCACCAGCCCCCGGGGTCCATCCCACCACCCTTTCCGGTGGCAGACCCGGCTCGGGCAGGCTCCCCCCGGCCTTTCGGGTGGGCGCCCCCCGGCTCGCGCCCGTGCTGCGGAATGACCACCCACGAAGCGGTGGCTGCCGGGGTCTGAGCTCCGAATCTCATCCTGGCCTTTGTGCACCAGATGAAATGCTCTACGACGATGTGGAGCGCGGAGACGAGGCTGGGAACAGCTCTCTGGAGGACGGGTGGAGTTCGAGCGAGTTTGAAAGCTACGGCGAGCAGAGTGACTCCGAGTGCAGGAACGGGGTGCCCCGGCCCTTCCTCCGCGGCGGCCACAAGAAGCAGGTGAGCTTTCGGTCCGTCTGTCCAGGAGGCAGAGTGTCGCCGTGACACGTGACCACCGGTGCGCAGAAGTTTGAACAGGTGTTACTGAGATGTTGCCGTGGTTTGGGGGAAGCACAGATACTGGTATAATCACGGCAAGGTGGGAAAATTAGATTTTTATGAAAAAAATCAGTGAAAAGTCCCCAGCAAGCTCGTGCTCTGGAGTGCTTCGAGGGTGTGCGTGGCATCTCTGAGGCGTTCGTGTTGTGCACACAGAATCCCGTTTGTGCACAGCGTCGCTGCCCGCTTTGCACACTGGGTTGATGCGGGTCTGCATGGGGCACGGTGCCACCCCGCTGTCCTTAGGGGCACTTTGAACGTCAGCATTTCCGACAGGGACAGGAGCGTATAAAAATAGAACGTCACAAAGGATGTGAGGGACAGAAGTTCCTAGCTGTCCAGGACTATCCTTCCTTAAAGAGAACTGTGTGCACATGCGTGCATGCATGCATCTGTATGCGTGTGCGCGTGTGCACGCACGCGCGTGCGGTATGCATCGCGCGCATCAATATTAATACATGTCTTGCCTGCCGGCGCCTGCGTGCGATGCATACATCTTTTACCGTGCACCTGCGTTATTGTGCTGCGTAATACGCGCGCATCATGTCTGCGTTATATTAATAAATGCACATCGTTATTATTCTGCGTTGGCATGTGCTTTGCCAGCAGCAATATCGCGGCGTCGCGTGCATGTGTCGTGTAATGCGTGTGTGCATCTACACATATACTCTTGGCGTGTGTAATAAAGTCGGCTGTCGCGTCTTTGCGATGATGACAACTGCGCCTATAATAATGGCCGTAATGGCCTTGTACGTATGTGTCTGCGTGCATGTGTATTGCATGTGCGTATGTACACCTGCGATATTAATGCCGCATCGACGCACTGCGTGCATCTGCATGTGGAGTGTAAATCACCATGTACAATGCTGTATGCATCTTTGCCGTCGCGTCCACTAATAATGCGCGTGTGCATGTCGCGTGTATTATTGCATCCCTGAATCGTCGCGTGCTCAAGTATTATTGCATTTGCATATTAATGCGTGATGTGTCGTCGGCATAATGTGCTTACGTGCATGTACCATGTGTGCAGCGCCGATATTGTGCGCTCAATGATATTAGACCGTATGTGTGGTATTAGTAGTAATGCGGCATGTTGCGCATGTGCATGCACACACGTGCATGTGTGTGCACCTGCGTGTGTGCGTGTGTGCGTCTGCATGTGTATGCGCACGTGCGTGCATGTGTGTGCGTGTGCATGTGTGCGTGCGTGCATCTGCATGTGTGCGTGTGCATGCATGCGTGTGTGCGTGCACGTGTGTCACTCCTGCGTGGAGGGCCCAGCAAGGAGCTCAGACTAAAGCGTGAGCTCTCCAGCTGGGTGGCGTTCAAGGGCGGCCGTCGGGCAGGTCCGCTCGTCAGCGGTCACTGTCTGAGCTGCGTGCGTTTGTTGCTGGGTGTTTGTGCGAGATTGATTTGTGCTGACGTCTGCACCATAGTGATGTCTCTGTGCTCATGTTCTCTCCGTGTGAGGTTGAGACGCAGGCCACACGTGGCTGGCCAGCCTGACTGGTTGATGTAGCCGGAGACCTCATGCCTCGCTCATGACGGCCCCAGCCCGCTTGTGCCCCGGGGGCCGCCTGCCGTGTAGGGTGGAGCCTCCACGTTGCCTCGTATTCTCACGTTCTGTAGACTTGTTTCATGAAGCGTGAGAACAGCCTGCCCGACAGCTCGGCGTCCCCGAGCCCTCTGCCGGGACCTCCCGTCCCCAGAGTCATGATGGCCAAGCTGAGCCAGTGAGCGAAGCCACAGGTGCACTTGACTCAGTGTGGCCGAGCCCCACACTCTGGGTTTAAACTGGGATTCGAAAGTCGTGCTTTGTCCGTTTTGGGCAGGAAGCGGGGTTCAATGGGTGCCTTGAGAGAGTGGTCAAACGCCTTTACCTATCGTCCTGGCTCAGCCTGGTTGGTCATGGCACAAAGCGGCCGAGGTCGGGCTTGGCCCCTGGTGAACCCGGCAGCGTGGTTCTTGGGCAGAACCTCTGCCCTCCTCGCTGTGGCTCGTCCCAGACCAGCCGCCTGCAGTGCCCAGCGAGGGTGAGTGTCGGGCGGCCCAGTGGCCTCCCTGCTGGGGGTTACAAGATGCAAGGTCAGCACAGAACCAGCTCACGGGTAAGGGGCAGGAGCACGCGTCCCCCCGTCCCCCAGGGCAGTGTCCCGGGAGGGGACAGAAAGGCGTTTAGATGGGACGGTTGTCTCAGAAACAGTCTCACGTTTTTATCCAAAGTTACTTACTGTGTCCTTGTCCCAGTTGAAGTGGGAGACGTTCTCTAAGGAGCAGAGGGGCCCCCTTTCCCTAGTTGAGACTGTTGTGGCCACAGAGCCATGATTCCTGAGACTTCGCTGCCCCCCACCGCGCCTCCCCGCTGGCGAGAGAGAGTGACGTTGGTTTGGGGACTTAAAGCCCTCTGCTGGGCATCCCCAGCTCACACCCTGCTTTAGTGCAGCCCTGAGCTCAAGTGTCTTTTGCTTTGGTGCTGACCTAAGGGACAATTTGTACATATTTTCCATATGTCATTGTTTTATTTTCATCAAAATATGAAGGAATGACCGTGTACGGATTCTTGGGTTTGCACTTGTTTGTGCATAGAAAGATCTGCAGTCTGTCTCACCGAAGCCGTGTGTCTCTCCACAGTGCTTTACTTACTCGTGTATTTATTTCCAAGAGCCTGCGGGCTGCGCACGGGGGCTGGTGTGGCGTGCGGTCCCCGGGAGCCGTAGAGGAGGAGCCTGCCACGCACCAGGCGCTGCCGAAGCCCTTCCAATGGAAGATCGTCTCAAGTGCCAAAGAGCGTTTTTGTGAAAGAGCCGTTATCTCTCTATGCTGTAGCTGTCCCATGACCTGGCCCGCTTGAAGGAGCACTATGAGAGGAAGGTGAAGGATCTGGTGGCCAGCACGGTGGGCTCAGTGGAGATCCAGCAGCTAAAGCAGAAGCACGAGCTGAAGGTGTGTGGCTCGCTCCTTGACCAGCTCCGTCGACGGCGCTTACTCAGACACAGGCCGTTCCCAAAGAGCCAGGCGCCTCCCGGCCGCAGCCGGTTCCTGCTCCTTCTGGGGCATCATTGGCCGTTGGTCTCGCATTCTCTCACGTGTGAACGATGGGGTTTTCCGGTGGGTCCCCCGTGTCCGGTCCCGGCCCGTCGAAGGCGGAAGCCAGCTGCACGAGACCATAGTAACTCTTCATAACCGTGTTATGTCAGAGAACGTAATGAGAGATTTATTATTGTTTTAAAGTCCGCATTAAGAAGCTCAAAATTTTCTCAGCTTTAGCTCGCCATGCAGTAAATACAGGTGAACGAAACCCCGATAAGCCCGAGCTTGCTGGGCGCCGTCATTTTTGCGGGCATGAGGGCTCCGAGGCCGGCGTTCGGGGGCTGCTGGCTTTGCACGTGGAGGTGGTCGCTTCCTTGAGGTGTGTTTTAAAAGGGCACTGTCAAGTAACTTTTCCTGCACTTCGGTCTTTTGTTCTGGTGTTTCGTGACTTGCTTATTCGTGGTGCGTGGCATTTCCCTGACAGCAGGCTCTTGGGTCAGTCAGCTGCTTCATTCTAGAGTGTTCTGGGCCCTGGACTTTTCCAAACGGGAGCGGGATCTTGGGACCCGCGTCCTGTCGTCCAGTTCGGTGCCGCGTGTTCCTTGCAGGAGGCTGCGCTGGGCGTCATCCAGGGTCTGGTGGGTTTTCTGGGGGCCCAGAGCTTGGCTGTGGGGAGCTGGGCACTGGACTTGCACGGGCTGGCGAAGGAATGGGGCACATGGGGAGCAGGGAGGGGTGAGCTGGGCGGGTGGCCCAGGCCAGGCCAGCGACGGCCGTCATCCGGGCGAGGCAGCGAGGGCCGAGTTGGGACCTGGCCTCTGGGTCCTTCTGGCCCCCGGCCCTGAGGTCATCTTGCTGCGTGTGGCGGCGAGTTTTGGCCGCGAGGCTCCGTGCTCGTCTGCAGCCCTCATTCTCCTGGGAGGGAGCCTGGGCCGGGAGCGGGGCGGTCAGGGTGAGCCGGGCACAGCGTCCCGGTCTGGGGGGCGTGGGGAGGAACGGAGTGGGGGTGTGCGAAGGGGGCGGCCGGGCTGGAGAGAAGGCGTCGTCGTCAGGGCCGTGGCTGCGATCGGTGTGGAGTGCAGGCCTCAGGGCCGGAGGCCCCAGTGGCTTTAGGGTATCGGGAGGGAGAATAGAGTGGCCCGTGCTGACCACTGGGCTTGGGGTCCGCAGCTTGGTCTCAGCGGGTTGGGTGGCGGCCTCGAGAAGCCTGGGAAGTAGAGGACTTGTGGACTGGGCCGGGGCTGGAGGGACGGTGTCTGACCACTGCCCGGGGAGTGATGCGGAGCAGACCGCGTGGCCGAGTCGCACGGCTGCAGCCTCCGGTGCCGCATCAGGCCCGACCCCTGGGCCGGCAGCGGGGCCTCCGCCCGCGGCTTTGCGGCCGGGAGCTGGCCCTGAGGTCCATCTGGGCGCTCGGGCAGGGGAGGGCAGGCCCGCGGGGGTGACACAGGTGAGCCGGCCGCGGTGCCGGGACCGCCCCTCTGTGGGGGTCCTCAGGAGGCCGGCGGCCAGCGTTTGCAGGCTCGCTCAGGAGGCCCGGCCTTGGCCCGCGAGGGGCCGGCTGCGTCTTCTCTGAAGGAAGAATCACGCTGCCCGTGGCCAGCGCGTCAGACGTTAGGCCCTCGAAGAAGCGGAAGTGTCAGTAGCTCACTGGCGCCGTCCTCGGCGGCTTCCGGGCGCTGCTGGCCGTGCACGTGGCCGTCCACCGAGGCCCCCGCCTGGGGCAGCCCAGTCACCTGACTCCCGCGGCCGGCACGCTCTTTGTGACTCTCCAGCCCCTCACCGGGCTGCCCCTCTGCCCGGCGCTCGACTCCTCTGTCTGCCCCTGGAGTGGGCACAGGCGGCTCTGTGGGGTGCGCGGGCCCTGTGAGCCCAGGGCTGGCCGCCACGGGGCTCAGGAAGGAGCCGGCGGGGCGCAGTGGCCGGTGGGCTGGGGCTGGTCTCGGTCACTTCTGTCATTTCCTGTGACTTGCCGCGTACCAGCTGTGGGCTGATTCTCTGCCTGCAAGGCCCACGAAGCCGTGTCCGCACATGATCACGATACAAACCAGGATGAGTTTTAAACATGGCGGGGAACCTTGTAGCCACGCCAAAGGGGGACTCTTTTCAAAGTATGTTTTTCCTTTTTTTTATAAAAAAAAAAATCAGACCCAAAGCAAGCAGCTCAGACCACATGCCCACGTCCGAAAGCCGGTTTCAGGCGACGTTTCGTGACCGAGCTACTTGACAGTATTCTTTTAAAACAGACGGGGAGCGGGCGCGGGCCGGTGTGGACCGCCGCACATCTCCACGCCCCCCCCGCAGGTGCAGAAGCTCATGCGGGCGGCCAGGGAGGGCACGAAGGACGGGCTCGAGAGGACGAAGGCCGCCGTGAAGAGGGGCCGCTCCTTCATGAGGACCAAGCCCTTCGTCTCCCAAGGTCTGTGGCCGCAGGCGGCTGGTCGCCAGGGCCCCGCCAGGCGGGGGGCGGGGCTTCCCGAGGCCGAGGGCGCTGGGAGGGCTGGGGGGCCGTCCCAGGGGGCACAGGCAGCGGGCAGCGGTGGACTAAGCGAGCTCCGCAGGGACCCCACCTGCTGTCCCCTCCCAGGTCCTGGGCCACTGCCCCTCCCTCCCCTTCCCAGGGGCTCCGTCCGTCCCCCCCAAGCCCTCGGGGACTGGGTCAGCGAGCTTGTTCACAGCCCGGGCGGCGTGCTCGCTGTGTGCCAGGCCCCCCACCCCCGGTCTGGGCGTCGTCCCGTGGGGCCCGAAGCCCGATGCTCAGAGGGACACATTCTGAGCAGGGACATCGGAACCTCTCCCCTGGTGGGACGGTTTGGGGTGATTCCAGAATTTCGGGTCTCACTAAGGGGCCGCAGACCCACATGTTCAGCTTGGCCACGAGCCAAGGACGCTTCTGTGCACTGACGCGTGACAGGAACCCGTTCACGCCCGGGGAGCCGAGAGCGCGCGGCGCAGCCTGGCTCGGCGGCCCTGATGTGCGCGGTGCAGCCTGGCTCGGCGGCCCTGATGTGCGCGCGCGGCGCAGCCTGGCTCGGCGGCCCTGATGTGCGCGGTGCAGCCTGGCTCGGCGGCCCTGATGTGCGTGGCGCATCTGCGGACACGCAGTTCCGTTTCTCCCGGCGCTGCAGCACGCACAGCGGTGTTGACGGCAGGCGGCCTGCTCACCGTGCCTGGGGATCACTTTAAAGCCGCCCGGTGCCTCGAGGACTGGCCCAGGAAGACTGTCATTGGAGCTAAAGTCAGCAGCCTGTACAAACTCAGTCCTAACGAGGTCTTCAGCCTCTCAGGATGGAGGGAAGTGGGCAGCGTCCCCAGGGTGACCTGGCGAACGGACGGGCCCGTGGGTTCTGACGGAGCTCGTGCCCTGACGACGTGCCGGCCGCACGCCCGCGGCCCAGGGCCAGGCCCAGGGGCTGGGGCTTGGGCCACAGCCTCTGCTTCTCTGGTGTCCTGCCATTTGTGGATTCTTTCGTTTACTTTGCATTATCTGAGTTTTTAAAAATGGATTCCTCTGGTCTGAACCTTTTTGATTTTGAGGAGGTTGTGCCTGTTCAACTTGCGGCAGGACAGGCAGGCAGAAAGTCCTCGCCAGGGACCGAGGGCTGGTTCTGTGCTCACCGCCTTTCCCTGTGTCTGATCGTGACAGGTGACAGATCGAGGAATTGAGATACTCATTTCTACTCTGCCATCTGGGTATTCAAATGACACCTCTGCCCTTGTTTAAGCTTCAAGTACTGAAACGTTCACATAGCGACCCTCGCTCAGTCCCCCGTGGGGAAGATGCTTTCTTGGGTTAGTTAAAATTTCACTGTAGTCACCGCTGAGTGGGACATAAACACGGAGGTTGAGGTGCCCTCCCAGAGCGTCGATTCGACAGCTCATTTTACTGCTCTGGGACGTCGCATTATCCCAAGGTCACAGTGGTGCGTTCTGACTTCCCTTTAAGATGCCAGACCCGGTCCCGAAGAAGAACAGGACGTGTTCATCGACGTCGACTGCCGGCACCCCGAAGCCGTCCTGGCCCCGATGCCCGCGGGGCTGTCTCAGCAGCAGGTGGGTGGGCCGGGCAGGTGCTCGGGGCCTCGGAATCCCGTGGCTCCATCCTGGTGCCCCTTTGGGGAGCGCGTGGGTCGTCCACGCTCGGCGAGAGCCCCCGACTGCTGTGTGGCAGAGCGTGTGAGCTCCCGCGACTCATGGGGCTTCCAGAGTGCCCGTGAATCCCTTCGTCTCTGGAAATAGGCAGCAGGGGAGTTTTGCAGTGGTTTCCATTTGTTATTTTTGGGTAAAAGAAGAAAAGTTCAGGAACAAGAGAGTGCTCAGAGTTGGGGCTTCAGGGCTGGTGGTTCGGGGAGCGCGGGTGTGGGCGCCTAGCACGACGCACATCATGGGTGGGTAGATGTATAGACAGGAGAGGTGACAGATGGTTGATAGGTAGGTAGGTAGATGGATATAGACACATAGCTGGATGATAGGGAGGTGATGTAAATAGATCAAATAGCTAGGTAGGTAGGTGGGCGGGTAGGTGGGGCAGATAGGTGGGCGTATGTATGGTGGGCGGGGTGATAGGTGACGGGTGGATGACGTGGGTAGATGAGCAGACAGATACACGCATCACGTGGAGCGGAGGCCGGTGGGTGGGAGTCTGCCAGGCGGCGCCCCACGCGGGACGCTGCGTGCGGCTGTGGGGTGTCGGCAGCCCCGGGAGCGCGCATCCCGGCGGCGCTGGGGCACCGAGCGAGCAGGCTGGCGGAGATGGAGGACGCGGTTTGACCGGCTTGCGGGCCGGGAGCAGGTGCGCCTGATGCCGGACACGGGGCCAGCACCCGTGCTGCGTGCTCCACGCGCTTCCTCCCGTCCGGTCCTCGCACGTCCCCCGCCACACGCATTCCGCAGAGGAGGACCCAGGCTCAGAGGAGGCCCGTGATCCAGGCGGCGCAGGTGGGCGCGCCTGTCCAGGGGCTGAGCTACGTCTCTGGCCCCGAAGCCTGCGTCCTCGGCCCCTTGGGCTCCCCGGGAATGTGGGCCATGATGCTGGTGGAAAGGGTCAGGGACAGTCCCCGCAGGGGCAGAGCAGCCCGCTGCCGAGCTACGCCGCACCTCGCCTTGGCCTCGTGGGGTCGCTAAGGCTCAGGCGGCCTCTGCCGGCTCCGACCCGGCTCACCCCGCGCCTCTGACCTTTGCTGTTTGGGCTCCGGCCACTTCCGGGCTCTCCGTGCTTGTCCTGGCAGGACCTGGCTCCGTCTCCGGTGACTCGATGACTCAGTGGTGAGGTGCAACAGCAGAGTACCCCAAGGCAGGGTGGCCCAGAGGCATGGGGGGCTGCCTGGTGTCGCTGTCCAGGCAGTGGGGTTCGGGGTGCAGGAGGGGAAAGGGGAGCCCAGAGTGTCTAAACAGACGCTCACGTCCGCCAGTGTGTTTTGGCCACTCCGCGGGCCGGGAGGTGACCGTGAGGGGGTCTGTGACGCGGGAGGAGCCACGCAGAAGGCACCCTGGACTGGCCCCAGAGCTCAGCCCCTGCCACGCTGAGCCAGGAGCCGTCAGGCTGCCTGCTCACTTCCTGTCGGCCCCGTTTGCCTGGGCCATGGGGTGTCCACGTCTGCCTCCATCTTCCTGTGACGTGACGGTGACGACCGAGCTACGCGACGCGCGAGGGGCTTTGCCTGGTGCCCCGTGCAGCGCGGTCAGCGCCGCACACACATGGCTGTGGCTGTCACAACCACAAAACACGACCCACGTCTAGGACTGCGGGTGCTTGCTTCCAGCTTGTCACGACTTGCACGGCGTTTTCCCACGGGCCACCGTGTGTGTCCCCAGGGGGTCCTGAGGGGCCAAGCTAGCACAACTGTGACCGAAGCGCTGGCTGTCAGCCTCCTTTTCAGACCGAATTGGTGGAAAAACAGCAGGAAGCCATGTGATTTCACGGGTTGTCACTTAAAAAGTAGTCTTGGTGCCAGGCAAGGGCCCTGTCTGGTCACCCCCAGGGACAGGAAACCGCCCTCTGGCTGCGGGACAAGGCCACTCCCGGCTCGTCCACAGGCTTTGGCAGAAAAGCTCGTTTGGGCGGTGAAGTCCCCTCTGTGACCTTGGTGTCGGCTTCCCAGTCGGATGGTGACGCTGTGGCCTCATTGCCGTCCTGCTGGGGGTCCCTGTGCCCAGCGACCCTGGAACGCGGACCCGGCGTGCAGGAGCCACAGGTCTGGGGGCTTCCTCGGCCCACTTCGTGTCTGTCACACAGTGACCCCAGGTCTGCTGACCGACACGCTGGTGCCGTCTCAGATGCGGTTCCTGCGTGACACTCCAAATCTTCAGCCTCCAGACCCAAGGCGGGGTCTGCGGGTCCGAACGTTGGGAAGAGGCTGGCCTCGAGGGGACCCTCTGCCAGTCTGGGGTGTGACCGGTCCTGGGGTCACACTTCCATTCTGGATCGAAGGGTCCGTGCCGGGCCTGTGCCTGTGACCCAGCCGAGGTGATGCAGGCCGTGGGGCTGGCCGCAGCTGAGGGTCCGGGCCATGGTCCTGCGTGCTCGTGCTTTGATCCCAGACACAGCTGCGCTTAGGAAAAATAGATCACTTCCTTAAGTCTCCAGAAAGGTTGAATTTAGTCATTTGTGGATGGAATTGGTATTTTTGGTAAAGAACAGAATGACCCCTTTGTCAATCGTGCTTTGTGAATCCGGCTGGCCCGGCGCGCCGAAGGCCTTCACCTCGTGGGGGACGCCGTTTCTGCCGCCAGGTGGCACTGGGCTGTGGGGACTCGGGGAGGGTGGGGTGCGTGCGTGGGCACGCGGCCCTGTGAGGTGGGGAGGGGCAGAGAGCCTCAGAAGCGACCTTTCTATAACTTGATGCTGTTTTCCATCGTTGGCAAAAATAACTTGCCAGACACTGTTGAGGGCTGATGAAAAGCTGAGCGTCATCCTCGGCCGTAACAGGCAGGCGACGGCAGTTTGTGTGCACGTTGGTCGTGACACCAGACGGCAGTTTGTGTGCACGTCGGTCGTGACACCAGGACCTGGCGTCGGTGTTTGGAGGGCCAGTGCCTGGGGCGTCGGTGTTCGGAGGGCCAGTGCCTGGGGCCGGTGTTTGGAGGGCCAGTGCCTGGGGCGTCGGTGTTCGGAGGGCCAGTGCCTGGGGCCGCAGAGGACTTTCGGCAGCTCTGAGAGGACACTGAGTGACTTGCTCCTGCGTCCTCCCCCTCGAAGGCCCAGCGTCTGCTCCCCCGCCCCCCACGGGCCCTTCGCGCTCCTGCAGCTTCGGAATGATGGATTCTTCGCATCAAGAGGAGCTGTTCTTTTAATAGCTAGTTAATACAGGAAATACGTAACTCAGCGTCAGGCACGTGAAGTAGAGTTAGTTAATTCAGTTCATTAGTGTCATATAAGTGAATAAATTTATTATTAGTGCTATAATTTTACTTGTCCTGCTGTAGTTATAATTTGTATTCTGAGGATTAAAAACACATAATTGTAGCGGTGGGAGGAGCATGTTTTGTGTCCATAATGCCAGTTAACACACCATTTAAAATATTTTACGGGCCTTTGGAGGTTCGATTTACCCACTACTTTGAAAACAAAACCCAAAATACTGCTTTTTCAATAAGGCTCAGATAGAAATAAAATTTGTATGAAGTAACTTCTCACCATTATATTTTCAAATTCCAACAGGTTGCAAGAAGATACATTCTTGCTTCGATTGTCGACAGTGAGAAGAACTACATAGATTCTCTCACGGGGATTCTGGAGGTAGCTAAGTGTCATGTCACGAGTACACGCGTGTGGTATTGGCCTTTTGGTACACGTGTATTTTTGTTACGTGTATATACTCACATATGTGAACCATAAACCACTCCAATCTGTAGAATTCCCGTAAGAATCCAGATGCCGTGTCTGCGCGTTGGCGCCGGGGGAGCGCGCGTCCCGCGTGCTTCGCCTTGAGGGGGTCTGTGCCGTCTGTCTCTGTGCATCAGCAGTACGAGAGGCCGCTGTCGGAGATGGAGCCCAAGCTCCTGAGCGAGCGGAAGCTGAAGGTGGCGTTTCGCCGGCTCCGGGGGGTCCTGCAGTGTCACCGCCTGTTCCAGATCGCCCTGGCCAGCCGCGTGGCCGAGTGGGACGCCGTGGAGATGATCGGCGACGTCTTGGTTGCTTCGGTGAGTGCCGGCGCTCCGCTCGCAGGCGGACGCCCCCCGGGACGCTGGCGGCCGGGCGGCGAGGCACCGGCCAGCGGCCCGCAGGGGGCAGGGTGGGCCGCCTCCTGTGTTCTCGCGAGAGGAGGGGGCCGTGGGCGGTGCTGGGAAGCCGGGTGGAGACGCAGCGGCTCCGGGCCGGGTCCCTCGTCTGGAAACATCTACTTAGGGAGCATTTGCTTAGATGGAAAGAACCTTGTGTTGTGGGTGGGGTGGGGGCGAGAGCGTGCCTGCTCCGTGACGGCCACGCCGGGCGTCTGTGCGCAGGGCTGCCGTCGGAGGGCACGCGGGCGCTCGGCACCGCGCCGACGAGGCCCACGCCGCTGCCTCGCGAAGGCTGGGAGCAGCGTGGCCGGTGCCGCCTGTCCGGGTGTCAGGCCTCGCGTTCTGGCCTGCGTGGGGGGCACGTGTTCTGAGCCTCCCCCTGTCCCCAGTTCTCTAAGTCCATGGTGCTGGACGCCTACAGCAGCTACGTCAACAACCTGGGCGCTGCGGTGGCCGTGCTGCGGAAGGCCAGCGCCGCCAAGCCCGCCTTCCTGGCCTTTCTGAAGGTGAGCGGGGTCTGTTCCTCCGCGCTGGGTTCCCACGCCACGGCAGGCACCTCTCCGTGCACACGTGGGCGGCTGGGTGGACGGCGAGGAAGGCGGGAGCCGACCCCGAAGGAAGCTGCCTTTTGCTTCTGCCCCCGGTGTGATGTTGGGGACACCGGAAGCGGCATCGGGGATGTGGGTCGAGGTTTGTGTGGCCCAGAGTCGGAGCCGTGAGCACACCGTAGGGGACCCCCGGGCGGCTCTGCCGTCAGGTGGGGGCCCTGAGGCCCGTGGGTGCTGACGTCCTGCACAGCCCCCTGGGGCCTGTGGGCGTGTGCTGTCTCGTCAGCACGGGGCCCTGCGTCACAGGCTGGGGTGTGCCCGTGACAGGAGAGGCCAAGCGGACAGTCCCTTCACGTCCTGCCCCCCACCCCAGTCTCGCACGTGTGAGCCTCCAGTGTGCGTTACGGTGACAGCAGACTGTGTCCCCACAGCAGAGCCAGGGGTCCAGCCCGGACGGCATCACCCTCTACGGCCTGATGGCGAAGCCCTTGCAGCGGTTCCCACAGTTCATCCTGCTGCTCCAGGTGCGCCCGCCTGCCGGGGCCCGGCCCGCAGCCCCCGCTGTCTGGAGACGGGTCCGTGCAGCCGGCAGGGTGTCGCCCCCTTACCTCCTCCCAGGTGGTGTGGGGGGCGGACGGGGCAGGCTGGCTGGGCGCGTGTGACTGTGATTCCGCCTGCCCAGCCCCACGTAGGGTTTGGCTGGACGCTGACTCCCGGGGTGGTGCAGACCCTGCAGGGTGGCTGGCCTGTACCTCGGACGCGATGGCAAGGCGGGGGTCCCCAGATTTCCACGCTTCTGTCCATCTTGGCCTGCACGCTGGAGGCCCCCACAAACCCCCTCAGGTTCCCCAGCTCCTGAGCTCCAGAGGCACCTCACCGGCGTTGGAGGGTTTCTCATGAAGCCTGCAGCCGTGGGGCGGGTGCGGGCCGAGCGTGGGGTGGGCCTGGACCCCCCGTGCCCCCTGCTCCTCGCCCCCACACGGCTCCCCAGCCCGGTCCCATTCGGGGCTGATGGAGGGTCCACGATGGCACGGTTGATCAGCCTGCCTCACCTAGTGAATGGCAGTCGTTTGTCACTGGCCTTTCAGGGGGGTCCACGCTGGCCCCGCCTGTGCTGGCCCCGCCTGTGCTGGCCCCGCCTGTGCTGGCCCCGAGCGACGCTCGGCTGGCTTTCCGGTCACCTCACGTGACTGTGCTTGGCTCACCTGCTTGTTAAAGTCGATTGAAAATTTATAGTGAAATCGTCGGTAGAAATGAGCTGGCATTTGAGAGGCTCTGAGAAGTCTTCCCGAGGGATCGTCTGAAATAGTGCTGGTTCAATAAAAGTAGTCATAAAAATGTGAAAAAGGGCACGCGTTCAGATGTTAAGATGGGTTATTTCTGTGCTAGGCTTATAGGTCATTTTCCACTTTTCGTTTTTTTCAATGCTCACGTCAAATGTCCTACACCGATAAATTAATGTGAAAAGCCCTTGTTTTTCCCAAAGCAAAATATCCCGAAATGGTTTGCTTTACTTAAGGAAAGTACTGTGTGCTCAATGTCACGGACAGCGTCATCTGGGAGGCACAGCCAGCAGGAGGAACAGCCACTTGGTCAAAGCACTGAGGAGGCCGGTCTGGTCCGGGCTGAGGAGGAGGCAGAAACCAGGGAGGCAGCCAGGTCACCCTGGGATCCTAGCCCCGGGGGACGGGGGGCCGGGGGATAGGCCCGGGAGATGCCAAAATGAAGGGACAGGGGCGGGGAGGCTCCATGCGCCAGGCAGAAGTAACTGTGTGACCTACTGCATGACCTGTGAAGCAGCGTGCATCCCGTGCAGGAATCTGTCGTGTGACCTCAAGTGACCATCCTGGTGGAGCGTGAGTGCGATGCCGTGGGGCGTTGCTGGGCACCAGCCTCTGCTGGTATGACCATGGGGACATGTAGGGACTGTCCTGCTGCGTGCTGACTGAGGGGACACGGGGACTCAACCCTCGGCGTGCTGACCATGGGGACACGGGGATCAAGTCCTGCCATTCTTAAGCTGATCTATGGGGACACGAGGGACCAACTGCTGCGTGCTGACTGGTGAGACACGGACTGTCCTCTCCAGTGCTGACCATGATTCCATGGGGACACGACCTGTCCTGCTGCGTGCTGACTGGCGGGGACACGGGGACTGTCCTGCTCGTCGTGTCCTCTGAGGGACGACGCCGTTTTCCCATCAGCAGCGCTTAATTTTGTTTTCGTAAAAGTAGCTGTTGACGTCTTCGGCCAGGTCGTGATTCACATAGTGCGTCGTCCTTCCCAAGGGCTTATTTTACGCTTCTCCAGTAGCCTATGTCATTGTCACTCGTCGCTGGCCAGTTTAGGGTGGCGGCTTTTCTACCGGTGGCGTGGTTTAGTCGGGTATGGTCTTCGGCCTGGCATTAGTTTTTAGTTGAGGGCGGTGGCGTGGTTTGGGGGTCGGAGCGTGTGGCAAGTGGTTTTCGATTAAGGGAGCGTGTGGTGGGCGTGGGTTTGGGGGTCTGGAGCTGTGGGTGGCGTGGTTTTCGGGTCGGGAGCGTGTGGGTGGCAGCTGCCAGCTTCCCCACACCAGCCCTGGCTGCCGTCCTGCCTGGTCTCTCCAACAGGACATGCTGAAGCACACGCCCCGGGGACACGCGGACAGGCTGCCCCTGCAGATGGCACTGGCGGAGCTGCAGACGCTGGCGGAGAAGCTGCACGAGCGGAAGCGTGATGCCGACCAGCGCTGTGAGGTCAAGCAGATGGCGAAGGCCATGAACGAGCGCTACCTGAACAAGGTCCCCGCGCGTTCCCCGCCACTGCCGACGCCGCTTCCGCCCTCACTAACAGGCCGTCGGCCGCCGTTCACCACTAACCTCTGCGCCTTCCGCGTAGCCCCCCGGCCCAGGTCCCTAGCGGGCAGCGGATGGAGAGCCTGGGGCGGGTCGGCCACGCCGGACGCTGCGAGCTACAGGCTCGTGGTCCCTGTGGCCCCGGCCCGGAAGGGCAGAGCCGCTCCTGCTGCAGAGGTTCGTGCAGCCTCCCCCGCCAGGCACAGTGACAGCGTGAAGGGCACCTGTGTGCGCTCGTCTGCACCTGTGCGCGCTCGTCTGCACCTGTACACGGGGGCTGAGCCGCACGTACCGTGAAAGGTGATGCAGGGTTCAGGGTGAAGCTGTGTCTCAGCCGCACGTTTCCCAGACCCTGTTCCCGCTGCAGGGGCTGGGACGATTCCCCGCGTTCTTCCCCGCGTGGCAGGAAGAGCTTGATCGACGTGAGCCGCGTTAAGCAGTTAGCGTAACATTCGATGTCACCAGTCTCACCTTTCCTTTGTGTCAGTAGGCTTAATTTCCTGCTGTACAGCGACAAACTCAGTATTTTAAGTGTAAGACCTTCGTTGTAATGCATTTTAAGCAACAGGCTTCTTTCCGATTCTCCAGATGATTCATGAGCAGAAAATCACACGAGACGGTAGTTTAGTCACGCTTCCTGTGGCGCTCGCGTGTTTGGGCACGTGTGGTGCGGGGTGCTTGGAGGCACGCGGGCGGGCGGGAAAGCGAGCGTGGCCAGACGGTGTTAGAACCGGCGGGCAGCAGAGGCCATCCGGGCGTTTCTGCCCGGTTCTGGGTTTCCTGGTGGCTGACCTGTCAGGACAAGTGTGAGTCCTTCACGCCCGAGCCAAACACGGCTCGCGAGAGGCTGCGGTGGCCGTCTAACTGTGCTGCCCGTGGGAAACGTGGCTGCGAAGCACAGACAGCCGCTCCCGGTCGGTGTAGGTACCAGAGGCAGAGCGGCTGGCCGGCTGCAGGGCGAGTCTGGAGGGGAGGGAGCGTTTGTCCCGGGAAGTCGCTTAGGGGCACTGACGGGTGGCTGCAAGAGAAGCCTCATTTGTGGAGTCGTTGCCTCTTAGCTGCCAGCGCGTTCAGACGGGACTTAGATCCCTTTCACCCTTTAGAATAACAAACTGTGAAACTGGGTGAAGCTGCTTTCTGAGCTGCTCAGACGGGGAGCATGGGGGCTCCCTCTGAGGAAATGTCTGAGGCTGACGCTGTGCCCCCGCCTCGCACGCCTGTTTCTCCCGCCCCCTTCCTGGCGGACGCGGTCGTGGGGACCGCGTCACGTGTGGCTGTGACTTCAGCTCCTCAGCAGCGGAGACCGACACCTCATCCGGTCCGACGACATGATAGAAACCGTCTACAACGACAGGGGGGAGGTCGTCAAAACCAAGGAACGCCGGCTCTTCATGTTAAGTGACGTGCTGATGTGTGCCACCGCCACCGCCCGGTAAGGAGGGCGCCGTCCCCCGCTTGGCCAAGTGGCCGTGTCCCCGTGTGTGGCTCTGATGAGCCAGCGGCTTCCCTGAGTCTCATCGAGACGGCCGCCCTGGGCGTGCAGAGCTCACTCGGGGGTCCTGGGGCCCGGGGACCCCCGCGCGCTCTCACAGGCTCGTCCTGAGAGGGCCGTGTGTCCAGGTCCCCGCCAGCAGAAACCAGGGCCGTAGACGCGCTTTCTCCCTAAACGCGAGGCCAGTGCTGCAGCTGCTTCAGGCCAGGTCCCCTTCTGGTCCCCGTTGGGACACCTCCAGCTGCTGCTCTGCAGGGGTGTCTCTGGCGAAGGCTTCCCCTCCGTGATGAAACTGGGTTTACCCACGTGCGGTGTGAAGCAGGGACGTGGGTGACACGCGATCAGCTCCTGCTTCACACCGTGTTACGTCAGAGCTGTTTGTGCCCCACGCGTGGGACGTTGAGTTGGCGGAGGGAGTCGGAGCCGGTGAAAGGTCGTCCGGTGAAGGTGGACGGACCGTGGGGGAATCGGTCGGAGCCGCAGCAGTGCCCGTGGCGTGACCGGAGCGGCAGCCGCGGCGCTGTCCAGGAGCCACGCGCAGTGGCCGTTGAGGGGCAGCGGCGTTTTCAGGAGTTTTGGGAGCTTGAAACCGTCCACAGCGGGGCGTTTGCACCACGAGGGGGTGGGGAAGCGGGGCGCCCCGGCTCCCAGGGGGTCAAGGGTTCCTGCTGCAGGGCAGCCTCCTGCACATCCCTCCTTCTTCCTGCGTTTGACTGTGTGTGGGTGTCGTGAAGGAGGGAGGGTGGGTGCTCCGGGAGCGGGGTCTCGGGCAGGTGCTGGGCGCACAGGTGTTTGTCCTGTCGTCTGAGTGGAGCCGCGTCACGCAGCGAGTTGGGGCTGCTCGTGAGCAGGGCAGGGCGCTGCGGTGCGGGCTTCCGGCGTCTCTCCCCGGAACATCGAAGGCGGACCCCCAAACCCCGGGCCGCGCAGCAGGAGGGGAGCGAGGGGGAGCCGGCGAAGCTCCGTCTGTGTGTGCAGCCGCTCCCCAGCGCCGGCGTCACCGCCTCAGCCCCCCTCAGATCGTCAGGCGTCGGATGCTCACAGGAGCACCCGTCCCCGGTGCCACAAAGGCCGAGGGCCACCGGTCTAAGGGATGGAAAGGGCCACGACTTCTCCGCCTGCCGTGACTAAGTGACGGTGTCCTGGCGGTCTGTTCCAGCCCCGCACACGACAGCAACGCTCTGGTGTCGGCCGGCAGCCAGCGGTACCTGCTGAAGTGGAGTGTCCCTCTCGGACACGTGGAGGTGCTGGAATACGGCGGTGATGAGGCTGCAGGGGAACACGGCACGGGGCCCACGGCGCATTCCCCCGAGAGCCTGGCCGTGGTGGCCAACGCGAAGCCGCGTAAGTGACGCGTGTCGATGTGCGTGCCGTCGAGGGGCCAGCCTCTCGCAGTGTGAGCAGCCGCGGCACAGCGGTGACCGTGGGCTGCGGGACGTGGCTGGCCTGCCAGGTTGGGGGCTGGTCTTTGGCGCGTCCTGCGGGGTGGCCATGAGGTGAAGTCAGAGGGGCGTCAGACACCTAGGAAATGCTTTAGCAGTCGCCTGTGTCGATTCGTCACTTCTAAGGGGTCTTCAGACCGCACGCTCGGAACCGGGTGCGGCGTCCCTGCTCCCGCCTTCTCTGTCCCTCTTGCAATCCTGACCGGGCTGGCTAAGTCCCTTCACCGGCCTCCGAGCCCGTGTCGCGGGCGGAGCAGCCAGGTCTGAGACGGGAACGTTCACACGCGCACTCCGCAGTCGTCCAGGCCGTTCGTTCCCGACACGCTCGGAAGGAACCTCGTGAGACCGTGCACGTCTCTGGCCGAGCACGCATGCTCGCGGGAGCTGCCGAGCACGGTGCGGTGGCTGCCGGTCCCGGGGGCTCCGGACCGCGTCCCCAGAGGCGGCGGTCCCCGGGCGGCCGCGTGCGGTCCTCACGCTCTGGGATTGCCGGCTCCGCAGGCCCGCTCCGATATAACGTGCACAGTCTCAGCTCGCGATCGAAATGCCGGACTGCGTCACGGATTTCAGAAGGGGGGACACACTCAGGAGTGGGGTGCAGAGGCGAAGAGAGCAGGCGCGGAGGGAGAAAGGGTTTTCCGAGTGGACACGTGTCATTAAAACGAATGTGTCGTTTGTTCAAAGTTCTTAAAAATCCACTTAAGTGATTTGGCGGTGTTGATTGCAAGTCATATTTACGTCTTGGTTTTGTGCATTAAGAAAACGCCTTTGCGTTTCGTGACGGTGGCAGAGTCTCCAACGCGTTTGAGTGGGGTCGCCTCATCGCGTTCGCATCTCCAGGGGCGGCCTTGACCCACGAAGTAGATGCCGTGCGCTCGGGCAACCCACACTTCTCAGTCACTTTCGTAGCTGTGGCTTATGCTGAGCTAACTTAAGATGCGAATCGGTTAGCGATGTTAGGAAGTTAAAAGCAGGATGACTCAGTTTATAAAAATATTTCGTGGGACACGGAGCCGGGAGCACGGTAGCCGCCTCGTTGGTGCCGGGCGTGGCCGCGAGCTCTCCGAGAGCTGAGCGGACGGAGATCCGAACTCGTCGTTGTCAGTCAGTGAAAACGTGTCGTTTTGGCGCGTGAATCTTTTAATTCGTCCTGAATTTAAGGAGAACTCTGTTGTCCTGTTGTGCGTCGAGGACTTTGCGAAATGCTTGAAAACATGAGACGGCGCTACGCAGACCCGCCACGGGTTCGTCCCGTCGTGTTCCTCGAAGGCGGAAGGACGTGACCTCAGAGAAGCAGGTTTTCGGGGGGCGCCGCTTGGCTCCCGTTTGCCTCCCGTGTCATCGCGTGTGATGCATTGTGTCGTGGACACGCTGCCGTCAGTCGGCCGTGGACCGTTCGCCTCGCCGCGGTTTCTGGAGCTCGGGAGCTCGGCGGCGAGGCTTCTGGCACGGTCTCCGGTGTCCGCACACTGTCTGGACGGAGAGTTGAAGCGAAAAACCCGCCGTTCGAGGGAGATCTGTCCCGCTTCGTTTCCTGGGCGGGAGCATAGCTTGGGCTTAGGGTATCCGATCGCCGCTCTTTATTTCGTGGTGGTGGGTGTGCTGCCTTCCCGCGTGAGCCGTCACTGTGATGGCTTCATGTCAGAAACTGGGACACTGCCAGCAGCGGCTGCGTGAGGGACGGTGCCTGGGCCAGCACAGCACGCGTGGCGTCCCAGCTGGGCGTGCGCGAGGTGCTCAGTGAACATTTGTGAGCGAATGAAAAGGAAGATGGAGCCCTCGGTCACCGTTACGTTTCTGATTCGCGCCATCCTCCCGCCTGTGTGTTTATCGACGGCCTGAGTGACGCCGAGCACGCCGTCCGGTGACCCCACACGAGGAGCTTCGAGCAGGGCCGCTGCAGCTTGGAGCCGGGGACGGGCGTTGGACACGCGGACGTCACGGCGGGCACGCTCCCTGGCGCGGACGCAGCCCGTGCTCTGGGAGTTCGAAAGAGGTTTCTCAGAGATGGTGCCTTTTAAGGGAGTTATTCCAGAGCGCGGCCGCACCCGACACGTGCCCTGGGAACAGAGCGGGGCCACATGTGACTAGCGCCTCCCGAGCCTGTGGCCGTCCGTCCCACGGGAGAGTAAACAGAAGGCGTCTGGGTCCGTCTGGGTCCTGCGGGCTGCGGGGAGGGCTCGGCTCCGCCGGCTCGGAGGGGCTCTGACAGGGTCCGCGCGTCCGCATCAGGCTCCATGTCCCGAGGGGCGGCTGCTTCTCCTCCATCGTCGTCTGCTGACCCTCCTCCTGCTCTGCTGCCAGAGACATCTGTGCTCGGCGCCAGGGGACACAGCGGGGCTGAGACAGAAAGCAAGCGAGTCGCTCGTGGGTCTCTGAGCTCTTCGTCTCTTGGAATAAAGAGGAGCAGGGTGCAGGCGACAAGCTTACGTCAGCTCCGTGACCAGGGAGAACCGATGTGCCTGGTCGCCCATGGGTTGGGCCAGTGACAGAGGCTGGCGTGTCTGGACGCAGCCGTCAGGCGGGAGAGGTGTCCTCGGTGCACGTGTCCCAAGGAGGCCACTCTGCTGCGCCCCGTCCCCTCCCTGCGCCCCGTCCCCCAGAACGCTCCGTAAGTTAGGGATCTCAGTCCTGCATCGGACGAGTTTCTAAGCTTTTTTAAGGTGTCGTGCTGGCACACGATAACTCGCCCATTTCGAGTGTTGGGTGGCCTGTCGCTTGTGGGGGCGGACAGTGGACAAGCCCTGAGGGCTGGAGGCTGCCGCACACTGAGTCTGCAGTTTGGGGGCTGACGCGGGGTCGTGATGCCTCATGCGCCCCGTTTGTAAAGTGGGTTCGGGCTTCACCGCAGCTGCGAAAGGAGGGTGTGGAGAGAGTGGTCCTCAGAACGCTGTCTGAGAGGACGGGTTTTCTCGACAAGTCATGTTCTGTGTGCGCCGGAGGCCTGGCCTCCTGCCGGCGCCCCCGGGGCGTGTGCTGCGGCGTCTGCGGTCCCCGTGGATCAGTAAGTGTTACGAGGACAGGGGGGTGCGGGGTGGACTCTCCTGCGACAGCCTCGACAGTGGCCGGGGCGAGGGTGGGGCCGTGCGGCTCGGGGACAGTGACGGTCTTCGTGGCGAAGCCGTGGTTCTGTGGGCCGCTCAGCCCGCGGGCCACGGTCGGGCACCGGAAGTGGGCGTGTCGCTTTCAGCATGTGACCATCTTAAAGGAGCAGATGGAGGCGAATCGGTGAAGCCGATGCCACGCTTCGATTTCCTCGGAAGGCTGCGTTCACTGAAAGTTAATAAGCGCAAAGACGCGTGTCATTAGCTAAAAAGTTTTCAGTTACAATCGTGCGGCTGAGGGGGTCAAGTGGGCGAAGCTCGGCCGCGTGTGTGGCCCCGGTCGGAGGTGGGACCGAGGCGTGGCGTCAGCGGGGAGCCGAGTCCACCGTGCGGCCACG
>NW_024347788.1:13490542-13497410 GCF_902729225.1 Pteropus medius | reverse complement strand
GATTCTTTTCACGAATGGGGCCTGTAACTAACTGGCGCTACCTCCCTCTGCCGGCCGCTCCCGGCCCCATCCCCAGAGCGGGCCGTGGCAGCGTGGCATTGTTCCCGAAAGGCTGTCAGAGCAGGATCTTCCTGTAACACGGGAGAAACAGAACGAGGAGAGGGGCACGTTTCCACAACTGGCCGAAGGGCAACGTAGTCTGCAGGGAATGAACACCCGAGCCGGGCAGCCCCTCGCGCGAGCCGGGCACGCGCCTCCCTGTCAGTCCCTCTGTCAACGAGATCTGACGCTTTCCCACTGGAAAAGCATCGGCAGGCCTGGGGCACGGTGGCGGCAGCGCCAGCTCGGGGACAGGGCGGTGGCCCACGGGGGACAGGGCGGTGGCCCACGGGGGCCGTCCTTACTCCTTTCCTGAAGCACTGTCGTCGTAGGTGAGGCTTGTTGCACTTTAGTGTGAAATGGTTCAAAACCGGCATTAATCTGCTTTGTGAGACTTTAAATCGTGTACGGAAAGTGTTGTCTAAGGCAAGGTGTGTGGTTTTTTTAAAGACTATAAGTGATTTTTAAAAAGTCAAAATTGTATTCTTAGTATTAAAATGAAAAGGAAACGGTCCAAGTAGGTGTGTCGGAGAGGAAAGGGGGCTGGGTTGGCAGGCCGCACGCATCGAAGCTTTCACCGCTGGCTGGTCGCTGCCTGCGAGCGCCACGTCTCGGCTTTCTGAGGACCCTCCTCTCCCCTCCGCTCCCCGACTCAGATCGGAAGCTGTACCAGTCAAATGGGCCAAATTGCCATCGTCTCGCTTCAAAATTCCAACTCCAAAGTCATCGAGTGCTTCAACGTCGAGTCCCGTGTCCTGTGCATGGTGCACGTCCCCGCGGAGGGGGACGGCCAGGAGCCCAGTGCCACCGCGGGGCCCGAGGCCACGGCAGGGAGAGCACCGGGCGTCCCCACGGTCTGCCTGGGGACCGAGGAAGGCAGGTGGGTGCTCTCACGTGGCCGCCCGTCACCGTCGCGGCTGCATCGCGGGCACAGCAGCGAGGCCTGGGGCGGGCGGCCACGTCGGGTGGGCTGCTGGGACCTGTGTGAGCAGGTCTGTGGGGTCAGTGCACGCGGGGGCAGCTGCAAACGAGGCCCGAGGGGATCCTGTCACCGTGCGTGCCCGCTGTTTCCTCCTTGTCCCGTATTTTCCGAGGGGGTGTCCCCCCTCACCATGTGAGTAGGTGGGGCACAGCCTGTGTGGTCCTCGGGAGCCAGCCTGGGCTGCGGGGCACATGGTCTTCCTGACCTGCAGCCCTGATGTCTCCGGGAAGGGCTGTCTGGAGCCCAGAGCACCTCCTGTGCAGTGAGGGGACCAGAGTGTGGCCCGTCGTCCGGAGGCGGCGGGTGTCCCCGGCTCTCGCCCCAGCTCAGCGCCCCGTCCCTCGGGAGCCCCCGGCTCAGCGCCCCGTCCCTCGGGCGCCCCCGGCTCAGCGCCCCTGCCTCCACAGCATCTCCGTGTACCAGAGCAGCCAGGGCGCCAAGAAGGCGCGGCTTCAGCACTTCTTCGCCCCCGAGCGGTCCGCGGTCCTGAGCCTGGCCTGCACGCCGCGGAGCCTGTGCGCCGGCCTCGTCGGCGGGGCAGTGGCCGTCTACGCCAAGGCAGAAGGTAAAGGGGCGCGCGTCACAGCCTGCGCCGCGTCTCGGGTCACAGCTCAACCCCACCCCGTGTATCCGCCTCACGTCTCGGGGCACGTGTCACTGTCCTGTTCACAAGGACGACGGGAAAGTGGCTGAGCACGCAGGGCTTGTCCGGAAGGTCAGTCCCCGCTGCTGGCCGTTCCCACTCTGCAGAGGGGATGTGGGTGCAGACCCCCCACCCCGTGCCCGGCCTGTCCTCACTGCGCCCCCAGCGGGCCTGGGAGCCCGGGCACGGCCCGCGTCCCCCCTCAGGCTCCCTCACCGGCCCGCCTCCTCCCTTCTTTACGGTTGTTGCCAGATGCACCGAAGTTTTCCCGTCCCGGGTGACGCCAGGTCGCCCCACCGCCGGGTGGGTTCTGCCTGTGCCTCTTGGTCCTCGGGTGCCGCCCGGTGCACGGGGCGTCAGGGTTCCGTGCCCTCGCCCCGCCTCTGCGTGCTCTGTGGTGCTGCCCCCGGCCTCGCTCTGTGGCACTGGCCAGGAGAAAGTTCTTGTGCCCTGGGCCCCCGCCCGCCTTCCAGCCCCCTGTGCTGCGAGGTCCCGTCCGCCTCGAGCACCGTGGCTAAGTCGGCTGAGGCTGCCACAGCCAGCGCCACAGGCACTGCCCCTCACGTCCGGAGCCGCCTCGCGGTGTCCACAGGGGGCACACTGGGCTCTGGTCCCCTCTCCCGCTTCGGACACTGGTTGTGTTGGGGCGCCACCCCCAGGCCTGGCTGCCACACCACACTCCGGGTGAGCACATGCGGTCACCGCGACCCGTTCACAGATGGCCGTGACGGACCCCAGGCTCCAGCCGCACGGTGGCGTCCACAGGACCCCGGGGGTTTTCCCCGCAGCCTGCTGCCCCAGCCACCCTTCCCGCCTCGGCCAGTGGCCTCACGCCCGCCAGGCCCTGTGCCAGCCCCGCTGCCCATACTGCGTCCAGCACGTCCTCGTCCACTCTTCCCAAACACGCCCCGGCCACCTCCCACCCGTCATCGACACCCGGCCCCACCTGAGCACACAGAGCGATTCTGTCTCTGTCCCCGGGAGCTGCGGGGTGTCACCCGCCCACCCTCGTCCCGTGCCCCTGCCCCAGGCTCGCAGCACTGGCCCTGGCCACACACAAGTCCAGCTGGTGCCCCGCCTGGGAGGCCGTCGGGCCCTTGGCCTTGGCCTTCAGCCGGCTCCTCAGAGGGGCCCCTCCGCCCCGAATGCGAGACTGCACCCCGCAGGCGCCTCGGCAGGGAGGCGGGGGGCTGCAGACGGCATCACGGCGCGTCCGGCCCTGCAGCAGCGGGGGTGGGAGGGGAAGCCTGGCCTTCGGTGTGTGGACAGCGCCAACACCGAGCGCTTCCCGTTAGCATCGCGGTGACTGACACGCGGGTCCAGCTCGCGCCTGCCTGGTCGCCTTTGCTGTGTGCACCGCGGTCTCAGCTGCTCGGCGGGGTCCGGGTGGGGAGCGTGTCCCGTGCAGGACGAAGGCGATCGGTTTGGAGCCAAGACCCAGGCTCCCCGGGGACGCACTGGCGTCTGCCGCCGGTCAGCGCGGAGGCCGGAGGGCCGGTTTTACCCGTTCACAGCGGTCTGGAGTCGCCGATGTGACTTTCCTGTGAATAGTTATATCTGCTTTAAGTACTTTTTCTTGCTCCCCGAGTTGTCTGTTGACTGGCACTTGCTGCAGAGTGTGACAAACCGCGGCAGGGGACCCACACCAGATGGCTGGTCGCGCCCTGTGTGCCAGGAACGCAGCGAGCTCATCGAAAGGGACACCTTCTCCCTCGATTCTGACTTTTCGTACTCAGTGAAGATGTGTTTTCTCCTAATATAGTATATGATATTATAATTGGGCAAAATTTTAAATATACTCATTCCTGCTTTTATTGTATTAGTTTGTTATTCTTTATAATTTTATTACAAAAGCAAGAACGGGGATATTTAAACATTCGCCCAGTTATTTTGGGTCTGATTCCTTCTAACGATGACTGAACCGTTTCCTATATTATTGCGAGCGATAGCGTTCTGGGAGCGCCTGCCTGCCGGGGGCTCTGCAGCTTTCTAACTGCACGATCACATTTTAAATTCTCACGACAGCCTTTGAGGTGCATGGCAATGTGGTCCCCGTTTTGCTGAGACTTGGGGTGAGTGACCCGTCCAGGGCTCGCGGCGAGTGGCTGGCCGGGGGCAGAGCGGGGGCCCTGCTGGCTGCAGTCGCTCTGCGCTTCGCCGCCGGGTCGCCGATGAGGACGGTGTGAACCCCTGGACACCCAGATCCCGGTGTGAGCGTCAGCATCACGGACGATTCTGGTCGTCTGCTCTTTAGAATTGATCCTTTGCCCCCAAGTTTCTATGTGCGGGGAACTGAATTTGAATGAAATTAAAAGTAGTATTTCCTTTTAAGATGGAGCCTGGGATCCCGAGCCCCAGACGGTGGTAAAGTTGGGCGTGCTGCCCGTCAGGAGCCTGCTGGTGACGGAGGACGCGCTGTGGGCCGCTTCCGGAGGGCAGGTCTTTGTCATCGGCATGGAGACGCTCAGCGTGCAGGTGAGCAGTTGGGCGTCCAGTGCGGGCGGAGCAGGTGCTTCCAGGACCAGGCCTGGACTCTGAGGTCCTTGTCCCTCGCACGCAGCAGACGGGCAGCTGCGGCCTGTGGCCGACAGAGCGTTCCTCCCAGACCTGGCTCGGGGAGACGGCTTGGCCACGCGGGTGCCGCCGTGGTTGTGCGGGTGTGGCGTGTGGCACGTGTGGCACGTGTGGCCTGCTGCCCTGCAGATGTCCGTGACGCTGACCCTTCAGAGCCGGGCTGCGGGAAGGGAGGGAGAGAAGGGGTTTCGTGGCCATCGTCCCTCGGGCGTTTGGTCACGTCACGTGTTGTTTTCAGTGTTCAAGTGTGACACGCACCAGACCGTTGCCTGTAGGGGACCGTCCCTTCCCGCCACTCTCCCTGAGTAAACACCAGTGACCTGGGGCCATGGCCTGCCTCATGAGTAAAAGTCCCTCTGTCCCACCACGAAAGACGAAGCCGGGACGTGGTTCAGAGAAGGGGCCACTTGCCCTCAGAGGCCCTGTCGCCACAGACGGGCCCTGTCACCGCGGCCATCTGGCCATTCGTGTCCAGACTGTCCTCGGGAGCCAGGTCCCTAGGGCAGAGACTACAGCCACTTTGCCCACGTGTCACCAGGCACAGGTTAAGACTGTCGCGAAGCCTAACCCAGGACCTGCTCTGGTGCCGTGTTCCGTTCCCCACTGTGGGCTTAGCCCCAACGTGACAGCCGCTTTGTGTTGCAGAGTGTGGAGATGTCCACATAGACGGAAGTGGCGGGGGTCAGTGGAGACGTCCACGTAGACGTGGGTGGCGGATGCGGGAGAGCTCCACGACGGGTGGCGGGTCAGTGGTGACGCCCATGTAGACGCGGGTGGCGTACAGACGCCCCACGTAGACGTGGGTGGCGGGGGTCAGTGGAGACCCCGTAGACGTGTGTGGCGGGCCCCATGACGCGTGCCCAGGTCCCACATGCGGGGCCACAGGCACATCCAGAACAGGGTCCCATGCTCCCTGTGCCAGACCACGAGCAGCTGGCTTGTCTGCGTCCTGGCGGAACCTCCCCAGCGACCCCCGGGCCCTGCCTCCGAAAGCCGCACTGACTGGGGGACGGGAAACGTGCTGAAGCACAGAGCAGGACAGAAGCATTTTAAATTGCTTTTGCCTGATGTTTTTATAGCAACTTCCCATTTCTACTGCCGTCCACCTGGTACTTTTTCTGGCGTGTGCCCTCGGAGAGACCTCCGGTCAAGCACGGCGCGAGCGTGAAGCTGGCCACGGCCACCGTGCAGACGGCAGACAGCCGGGGCGCTGTGCCCTCACGTCCCTGTGGTCACGTAGTGACAGCCAGGGTCCCAGCCCTGGCTCGGCCAGCTGACCTTGGCTGAGTCCCCAGACTGGGCCTCCGTTACCAGACGTGTAAGTCAGGGACGAGTCTGCTTCCTCTGGCTTTTGTGGGTAAAGAGAGATGAAAGTGTCTAGTGGCCACACCCGGCGGTGGCCATTGCTTGTTATTGTAATAAATTATTGTTTCAATGAGCATAACACACGAGAGCCAGATAGAACGCCTCGTAGTCTATAGTTGGGTTTCTCTTTAGACAGAAGGAATAATCCCAATCTTTCTTTAAGACGTTTCTTCAAACACAGTGCGTTAACTTCGCCGTGAATTTATAGCGAACAGATGGTTTCTGTGGCTGCCGCCCGTGACTCCCAGGCTGACGTGACGTGAAGTTATGACCTGATTCTAATCAGAATATTAGTTCCACATGTTCTAAAGGGTTCACATGCCGTAAATCTTGACAACTCAATGAGAAGTAATATGTTTGGATCCAAATAAAAGTCCCCTTTCTGTGCATTTTCAGTCCTGAAATGCGCAGGTGCGTTTCCAGAGAGAGGAAAACGTGCTCCCCTCGGAGAAACGTGGGATCCCAGGGCAGGAGACCGTGGCGGGGCCCGGGGAGCGGACCGGACCGAATGGCTCGGCCGAGTCGCCTGAGGGCAGAGGCAGGCGGAAGGGGGACCAGCAGCGGCATCCCCCGGGGACGTCCGGACGTGCTCGATGCGGCTTCCCCGGCCGAGCGCCCCGGCCGAGCTCCCCGGCCCGGGCGTCGCCTGCAGAGGGGACTTTAGTAGCAGCTGTGGCATCGGCAGCAGCCAGACGGAGGGCGTCCCTGTGCTCCTTTTTCTCAAGTAACACAGCCGGCTGGCCGCGGCTCGTTTCTTTGTCACCTCTGGGTGTCACCTTCCTGTGCCCAAGGCGCTTTCCTGGGGAGCTGGAGCCACTGTGCCCTGAAGGGACAGGAAGAGGTGGCTGTGGGGCAGCCCTGTGCCCCAGATGGCGCTGGCTGCATCTCCCCGAGCAGGCCGGAGGCATGGGCAGCGTGGCCAGTGGGCTCCCGGCCCGGCCCCTCCAGTCGCTCCTCTCCGGCCAGATTCCTGTGACCGGGGCAGTGTGGCGGGGACGATGGGGTCTGTCTGAGGGTTTGCGTGCTGGTCTGTGGGGTCGACACGGAGACGCCTCGCAAGGAGCCGGCAGAGGGTGGAGCCTCGCCCGACCCGTGCTGGCCGAGCCGTCAGGCCGTGCAGACGCCTGAAGGCCGTGGCCCCGTCCCACAGGTCCCCACACCACCTCTGCCCAGGGCCCGGGACGCTCGGGCCTTGGGGTCTGAGC
>NW_024347788.1:13481861-13490531 GCF_902729225.1 Pteropus medius | reverse complement strand
CGCGGCCCAGGGTCCCGGTGCCCCGTCCGCCCTGTGGTGCCTGTGGCGGCTCGGCCCCCGCCCTGCCCTCCGTGGCACTCGCGTTTCAGAGGTGCTCCCAGCCCTGGGCCCCCGCCCGCCTTCCAGCCCCCTGTGCTGCGAGGTCCCGTCCGCCTCGAGCACCGTGGCTAAGTCGGCTGAGGCTGCCACAGCCAGCGCCACAGGCACTGCCCCTCACGTCCGGAGCCGCCTCGCGGTGTCCACAGGGGGCACACTGGGCTCTGGTCCCCTCTCCCGCTTCGGACACTGGTTGTGTTGGGGCGCCACCCCCAGGCCTGGCTGCCACACCACACTCCGGGTGAGCACATGCGGTCACCGCGACCCGTTCACAGATGGCCGTGACGGACCCCAGGCTCCAGCCGCACGGTGGCGTCCACAGGACCCTGGGGGTTTTCCCCGCAGCCTGCTGCCCCAGCCACCCTTCCCGCCTCGGCCAGTGGCCTCATGCCCGCCAGGCCCTGTGCCAGCCCCGCTGCCCATACTGCGTCCAGCACGTCCTCGTCCACTCTTCCCAAACACGCCCCGGCCACCTCCCACCCGTCATCGACACCCGGCCCCACCTGAGCACACAGAGCGATTCTGTCTCTGTCCCCGGGAGCTGCGGGGTGTCACCCGCCCACCCTCGTCCCGTGCCCCTGCCCCAGGCTCGCAGCACTGGCCCTGGCCACACACAAGTCCAGCTGGTGCCCCGCCTGGGAGGCCGTCGGGCCCTTGGCCTTGGCCTTCAGCCGGCTCCTCAGAGGGGCCCCTCCGCCCCGAATGCGAGACTGCACCCCGCAGGCGCCTCGGCAGGGAGGCGGGGGGCTGCAGACGGCATCACGGCGCGTCCGGCCCTTCAGCAGGCGGGGGTGGGAGGGGAAGCCTGGCCTTCGGTGTGTGGACAGCGCCAACACCGAGCGCTTCCCGTCAGCATTGCGGTGACTGACACGCGGGTCCAGCTCGCGCCTGCCTGGTCGCCTTTGCTGTGTGCACCGCGGTCTCAGCTGCTCGGCGGGGTCCGGGTGGGGAGCGTGTCCCGTGCAGGACGAAGGCGATCGGTTTGGAGCCAAGACCCAGGCTCCCCGGGGACGCACTGGCGTCTGCCGCCGGTCAGTGCGGAGGCCGGAGGGCCGGTTTTACCCGTTCACAGCGGTCTGGAGTCGCCGATGTGACTTTCCTGTGAATAGTTATATCTGCTTTAAGTACTTTTTCTTGCTCCCCGAGTTGTCTGTTGACTGGCACTTGCTGCAGAGTGTGACAAACCGCGGCAGGGGACCCACACCAGACGGCTGGTCGCGCCCTGTGCACCAGGAACGCAGCAAGCTCATCGAAAGGGACGCCTTCTCCCTCGATTCTGACTTTTTGTACTCAGTGAAGATGTGTTTTCTCCTAGTATAGTATGTGATGTTATAATTGGGCAAAATTTTAAGTATACTCATTCCTGCTTTTATTATGTTAGTTTGTTATTATTTATAATTTTATTACAAAAGCAAGAACGGGGATATTTAAACATTCGCCCAGTTATTTTGGGTCTGATTCCTTTTAACGATGACTGAACCATTTCCTATATTATTGCGAGCAATAGTGTTCACGGAGCGCCTGCCTGCCGGGGCTCTGCAGCTTTCTAACTGCACGATCACATTTTAAATTCTCACGACAGCCTTTGAGGTGCATGGCAATGTGGTCCCCGTTTTGCTGAGACTTGGGGTGAGTGACCCGTCCAGGGCTCGTGGTGAGTGGCTGGCCGGGGGCAGAGCGGGGGCCCTGCTGGCTGCAGTCGCTCTGCGCTTCGCCGCCGGGTCGCCGATGAGAACGGTGTGAACCCCTGGACACCCAGATCCCGGTGTGAGCGTCAGCATCACGGACGATTCTGGTCGTCTGCTGTTTAGAATTGATCCTTTGCCCCCAAGTTTCTATGTGCGGGGAACTGAATTTGAATGAAATTAAAAGTAGTATTTCCTTTTAAGATGGAGCCTGGGATCCCGAGCCCCAGACGGTGGTAAAGTTGGGCGTGCTGCCCGTCAGGAGCCTGCTGGTGACGGAGGACGCGCTGTGGGCCGCTTCCGGAGGGCAGGTCTTTGTCATCGGCATGGAGACGCTCAGCGTGCAGGTGAGCAGTTGGGCGTCCAGTGCGGGCGGAGCAGGTGCTTCCAGGACCAGGCCTGGACTCTGAGGTCCTTGTCCCTCGCACGCAGCAGACGGGCAGCTGCGGCCTGTGGCCGACAGAGCGTTCCTCCCAGACCTGGCTCGGGGAGACGGCTTGGCCACGCGGGTGCCGCCGTGGTTGTGCGGGTGTGGCGTGTGGCACGTGTGGCACGTGTGGCCTGCTGCCCTGCAGATGTCCGTGACGCTGACCCTTCAGAGCCGGGCTGCGGGAAGGGAGGGAGAGAAGGGGTTTCGTGGCCATCGTCCCTCTGGCGTTTGGTCACGTCACGTGTTGTTTTCAGTGTTAAAGTGTGACACGCACCAGACCGTTGCCTGTAGGGGACCGTCCCTTCCCGCCACTCTCCCTGAGTAAACACCAGTGACCTGGGGCCATGGCCTGCTTCATGAGTAAAAGTCCCTCTGTCCCACCACGAAAGGCGAAACCGGGACGTGGTTCAGAGACGGGGCCACTTGCCCTCAGAGGCCCTGTCGCCACAGACGGGCCCTGTCACCACGGCCATCTGGCCATTCGTGTCCAGACTGTCCTCGGGAGCCAGGTCCCTAGGGCAGAGACTACAGCCACTTTGCCCACGTGTCACCAGGCACAGGTTAAGACAGTCGCGAAGCCTAACCCAGGACCTGCTCTGGTGCCGTGTTCTGTTCCCTGCTGTGGGCTTAGCCCCAACGCGACAGCCGCTTTGTGTTGCAGAGCGTGGTGACGTCCATGTAGACGTGGGTGGCGGGGGTCAGTGGAGGCGTCCGTGAGCGTGGGTGGGGTCGGTGGTGGCGTCCGTGGGCGTGGGTGGCGGGGTCAGTGAGTGGCGTCCACGTGAAGGCGTGGAGTGGCGAGGGGTCGGTGGTGGCGATCCATGTGAAGCCGTGGGTGGCGGGGGTCAAAGATGGTGGCGTCCGCGTGAGCGTGGTGGCGAGGGTCAGTGGAACCCGTGAGCGTGGAGTGGCGAACCCCGTGATCGATCTGGGTCCCATCTTGAGGGCCACAGGCACATCCAGAACCGGGTCCCATGCTCCCTGTGCCAGACCACGAGCAGCTGGCTTGTCTGCGTCCTGGCGGAACCTCCCCAGCGACCCCCGGGCCCTGCCTCCGAAAGCCGCACTGACCGGGGGACGGGAAACGTGCTGAAGCAGAGAGCAGGACAGAAGCGTTTTAAATTGCTTTTGCCTGATGTTTTTATAGCAACTTCCCATTTCTACTGCCGTCCACCTGGTACTTTTTCTGGCGTGTGCCCTCGGAGAGACCTCCGGTCAAGCACGGCGCGAGCGCGAAGCTGGCCACGGCCACCGTGCAGACGCCAGACAGCCGGGGCGCTGTGCCCTCACGTGCCTGTGGTCACGTAGTGACAGCCAGGGTCCCAGCCCCGGCTCGGCCAGCTGACCTTGGCTGAGTCTCCAGACTGGGCCTCCGTTACCAGACGTGTAAGTCAGGGACGAGTCTGCTTCCTCTGGCTTTTGTGGGTAAAGAGAGATGAAAGTGTCTAGTGGCCGCACCCGGCGGTGGCCGTTGCTTGTTATTGTAATAAATTATTGTTTCAATGAGCATAACACACGAGAGCCAGATAGAACGCCTCTTAGTCTATAGTTGGGTTTCTCTTCAGACAGAAGGAATAATCCTGATCTTTTTTAAGACGTTTCTTCAAACACAGTGCGTTAACTTCGCCGTGAATTTATAGCGAACAGATGGTTTCTGTGGCTGCCGCCCGTGACTCCCAGGCTGACGTGACGTGAAGTTATGACCTGATTCTAATCAGAATATTAGTTCCACATGTTCTAAAGGGTTCACATGCCGTAAATCTTGACAACTCAATGAGAAGTAATATGTTTGGATCCAAATAAAAGTCCCCTTTCTGTGCATTTTCAGTCCTGAAATGCGCAGGTGCGTTTCCAGAGAGAGGAAAACGTGCTCCCCTCGGAGAAACGTGGGATCCCAGGGCAGGAGACCGTGGCGGGGCCCGGGGAGCGGACCGGACCGAATGGCTCGGCCGAGTCGCCTGAGGGCAGAGGCAGGCGGAAGGGGGACCAGCAGCGGCATCCCCCGGGGACGTCCGGACGTGCTCGATGCGGCTTCCCCGGCCGAGCGCCCCGGCCCGGGCGTCGCCTGCAGAGGGGACTTTAGTAGCAGCTGTGGCATCGGCAGCAGCCAGACGGAGGGCGTCCCTGTGCTCCTTTTTCTCAAGTAACACAGCTGGCTGGCCGCGGCTCGTTTCTTTGTCACCTCTGGGTGTCACCTTCCTGTGCCCAAGGCGCTTTCTTGGGGAGCTGGAGCCACTGTGCCCTGAAGGGATGGGAAGAGGTGGCTGTGGGGCAGCCCTGTGCCCCAGATGGCGCTGGCTGCATCTCCCCGAGCAGGCCGGAGGCACGGGCAGCGTGGCCAGTGGGCTCCCGGCCCGGCCCCTCCAGTCGCTCCTCTCCGGCCAGATCCCTGGGGCCCTGGTGGTGACCGGGGCAGTGTGGCGGGGACGATGGGGTCTGTCTGAGGGTTTGCGTGCTGGTCTGTGGGGTCGACACGGAGACTTCCCGCAAGGAGCCGGCAGAGGGTGGAGCCTCGCCCGACCCGTGCTGGGCGAGCCGTCAGGCCCTGCAGACGCCTGAAGGCCGTGGCCCCGTCCCACAGGTCCCCACACCGCCTCTGCCCAAGGCCCGGGACGCTCGGGCCTTGGGGTCTGAGCCGCCCACCCCGGTGTCAGGCCACAGTCACGGTGACGAGTGCCTGGTGTGCCGGCCCCGTCTGTTCACACGGCCCCGGCTCTGAGACTCAGCCAGGTGATGGTGTGGGCTGTGGTGAGGGGCGGAGCGTCTGTCTGGGCATCCGCAGGACGCAGACCCCGGCAGCGGCTCAGACTGTGGCCAGCAGAACAGAGGTCTGTGTCGGCAGAACCCAGAGCGCAATCCTCTGTGCCCCGGGGCGCTGCTCGGGTACGCAGACGTGGGGTGCAGGGGACCACAGGGCGGAGGCCGTGTCCCCGTGTGTCTGCACAGCGGTGGTGGCTCCAGGACGTCCAGGGCTCGGCCGTGCCCCCCAGCCCGCCTCCCCCGCGGCCTCCCGACTCCAAGCGATGCGGCCACGCTGGGTCCACCCCCATTTCTCCCGCCTTATTCAGGAGGCAGCAGGCGGCCCCCCAGGCCCCGGCCAGGCCGGGGTGCAGACTCGGAGCAGCAGGGCTGGCTGGCCTGTGCGGGGTCCCAAGGGCTGTCATGGGTGCTCAGGTGCTCGGGGAGGGCACTGCTGGGTCTGCTCCCGGAGTCCAGGGGACGCTGGCTGGCGCCCGCCCACCACAGCCACAGCCTTGCACCCCCAGGCGCCCCTCCGCTCACTCCCGTCTCCCTCATTGGGTCCCGGCCGCTCGGCCACACCAGCTGGGACACCAGCTGGACTAGGGCCCTGCCGCGGGTCCGGCCCTCCCCCAGGCCCACAGGCGGTGCGCCTGAAGCCGCAGGTTCTCAGGAGCAGTGACGGGGCCACATCTGAGGGGAGCCGATGGTCCGAGCCGCACGGCGTGCCGTGGTTTGGGGGTGACCGTCCCCTGCTCCACTTCCTGACGGTGCGCGGCGAGCGACTCTGGGCTCCAGCCACGCCCGTCACGGGCAGGACGCCGGCACGGCCCCATGTCGCGCGTGGGGTCCGGGGCGGGTTCTAGCGGCTGCCCAGGCCGCCCGCCATCTCCTTCTGCTTGGTCCCACAGAGCCAGCTGGAGGCCCACCAGGAGGACGGCATGGTGGTGTCCCACATGGCCGTCGCCGGCGTGGGCATCTGGACCGCCTTCACCTCCGGCTCCACCCTGCGCCTGTTCCACACAGAAACGCTCAAGCACCTGCAGGACGTCAACATAGCCACGCCCGTGCACCACCTGCTGCCAGGTAACCGGCCCGGCCCGGGGCCCCGCAGCCTCGGGGTTGGGGGCCTGTCTCACGGGCCACGTGTCAGGGCAGGGACAGCGGTCGTCAAGTGACTCTGGGCTAGTGTAGACCTGAATTAAAGTGCCATCCAGACGGTGAGGTCCCTGGCGATTCTGTGTCAGACCAGCAGGGCAGGGCCCTGAAGTTGGAGCCAGGACGGGGTCACTGGGCGGAGCTCTCCGGCTCGCAGCAGCCTCTGGGGCGGACCCCTGTAGGGCGGCGCCCTGCCCAGCCCCTGCCCAGCCCCTGCCCAGCCCCTGCCCGCCGCCTGCACGCTGCTTGGTGGCACCTCCTTTGTTTTCACGTTGGACACGCTCCTTCCGCTTCCTGCGGGAGAGGGGACTGAGCGGGTGGTCGCGATGGCCCAGCTCCGGCCCACCGCCCGCCCTGCCAGGTGTGCGGGTCTCGGCTCGGCACCAGGATGCGGTGTCTGCACACTTCCCTGTGTAGCCGCTGTCGGTGGCCGAGCCGCAGGGCACAGCATGATCTTGCTCGGCTCCTGGATGCGCCCCCGCCGTAAGTGACCTGTTCTTCTCCGTCACGTGGGCCTCGATGTCCTCGTCACCATGCACCTGGCTCTCTGGTGACGGGGCCGTGCAGTCACGGCGCCCCAGGCATGACGTCCATGTCCATGCGCCCCCCTGCCCCGCCCCGCGTCTGCGTCCCGCCAGGCCACCCGGCCTCTTGTCCAGAATCGTGGTGGCACGGTGCCTGCCGCGGAGCCCTCAGGCACCGTCTGGGCGGCGAGGTGCCGCCAAGCTCACTGGTCGCTGGGGTACTTCCCGCAATCCCCTCCTTGGCTCGGTGGCACCGTGTTCTCGCGGCCTGGGAGCCAGGGGGTGACTTACGAGGAATCGGAGTTCGTGGGCTGCGGGGCGACCTGCTACGCGGCCAGCAGTGGCTCCTGAGTGTGCTCCTCGGGAGGGCGTCATCCGATCGGCCCCATCACACGGAGAGCCAGGGAACAAGAGCCCACAGTCCCTCCCTGGTCCTTCCAGCATCGTCTCCCTTCCAGGCCAGCGTCTCGTGGCGATGTGACTCATCACCCTGTTTGTGGCCCA
This sequence comes from Pteropus medius, assembly GCF_902729225.1. Taxonomy (NCBI): domain Eukaryota; kingdom Metazoa; phylum Chordata; class Mammalia; order Chiroptera; family Pteropodidae; genus Pteropus; species Pteropus medius. The sequence goes on along the minus strand of NW_024347788.1, from coordinate 13,483,395 downwards.
TGTTCCCGCCTGTGCCTTCCACGCGGGGCATGAGCAGGGCACTGTGGCTGGGACGTAGAGTTCCAGGTTCTAGGGGAAGACTCCCCAGGCCAGAGAGCGGAATTTGACAAAGATCGTCTGAGCCGTTGCTTGCGCCCCTGTCGGTCGGAACACGATGGCGTCTGCCAGCTCCCCTGGCGGTCACAGCACGCCGACCTGTGCAGGCGGCCGGGCACCGAGCCCGTCTCGGCAGCCGGACTTGCTGGGGCCAGACGCTCGCGCGTGAGCGGTCAGCCAGCCCTCTCGGCCGTGTGGGGCAGGACACCCAGCACGGGAGCCGGGGGGGCTTCGCCTCGTGTGGGCCTCGAGCAGTCACGAAAGTGACGTCACGGGGCAGCTCTGCCCAGAGGGTTCTCAGGAGAGAGGTGGGGGGACAGTGCCGAGCCCTCATGCCGACCTGGCCCTTCCAGTGGCCCTGCTCCCAGGCCCGATGCAAAGAAACGACGTGGTCAACGTTTCATTAAAACGCCCTCCGTGGAGTCTCCCGGACACTGCCAGTAGCGTCGAGGGCTCAGCCGGCTCAGCTGGGTTCGCACTGGCCTCTGGCTCAGGGGACAAGACCGACAGGCGGGTCCCTGTCCCCTGGCGCCATCCTGGCTGCAGTGCAGCTGGCTAAGCAGCGCTTAGCCCCGCGTCGCCCAGAGCCTGGCCGCCCGCTCCCTTCGCCGCACGCTGGGGTGAGGGTGGGGTGACTCTGGGCCGAGTGGCCCCCTACCCTTTGGGGGCTCCGCCTGCTGCGTGTGTGTTGTGAACATGGGAACGGCCTTTGAGGCCCCGTGGCCCGAGCTTGCGTTTTGTCACCGTGGGTCACCGCGGAGAAGGCCGTGGGTTCCCGGAAGCGCGCGTGGTCAGCCCCGCCTCGTTTGACTCGTGCTGAGCTCCGTGTAGCCGCCGTCGGCGCAGCACCCCGTCCCCCGCCCCAGCTCCCCCAGGGGCCTGAGTGGGTGGCCCGCTCAGCCCGGCCAGCCCAGGGCCGGTCCCCTGGGGAGGGGTCACCTACGGCAGCCCCTGCGAGGGGAAAGTTACCAGTTTCCTAACGATTTCAGTTAAGTGTCCGCGTGTAGAGTGGACGGTGACGAGCCGCGGGCGGCTTTGGGACGGAACAGACCGTCCTCCCCGTGACTTTCTGTCCTTCTCGGCTTCCTCGGCGTTAGACCGGAGGGGAGAGAGCGGTTCCCGCCCCGCCTCCTCGGCGGGACAGGAGGTCGACAGCTGTGGCCGAGTGGCGGGGAGAAGCCCCGCGGTTTCCGTCGGTCTCGCCAGGGGCCAAGGGGCGTTTCCCTTCTTGTCCCCGTGCACCCCGCTCCCGCACGGCGGGGTCACCCCATCCCGCCCCCCAGGCCCCCTGTGCTTCCTCTTTAGAAAGACCCACTTCCGGAGCCAGGACTGTCTTTACCGAGGGGCAGGGAGCTCCCCAGACCCTGAGGCCGGGGCGGGTGGGACGCCGCGGCCGGGTCCGTGCGGGGGCGGGGGGCGGGGGGCGTGGCGAAGCCGC
>NW_024347788.1:13440105-13481850 GCF_902729225.1 Pteropus medius | reverse complement strand
GGGGGGCGGGGGGCGGGGGGCGGGGGGCGTGGCGCGTGGCGTAGCCGCGTGGGAAACGTTCTTCGGACCGAAGCGAACGGCGGGCTTCGCCGCGTCGTCTGGAGGTGCGCTGCGCGTCTCCGTAGTGGCTGGGACGCTGACACGCGTGTTTCACGAGGCTCTCTGTGGGGCACACGTGCGACACGCGTGGAGCTGGAATTCCCGGCACCCTCCGCGGTTGTCCTCGAAGCCGCGGGCCGGGTCAAGCGCTTCAGACGCCTCTGACGGCCCTGAGCCGGGTGTGGAGACGGCGGCCGCACGGGCAGTGGCCAGCGTCGCGCCTCTGCTTCGCTGCCGCAGCGGCGGCCCCTCGGGGCCGCGTGTGGGACGCTGTCAGAGGGGACACGCGGTTCTGACACGTTTCTAAAAGCCGAGCTCCTGAAACACAGGCAGCGTTCAGCGTTCCTGGGAACCTACCTACTGCTGCCTTTAAGACCATGCACATCTGCGTTTAGGAGCAAATGCTGGTTCTCGATCTTGCTTCTGCTTCTCGCGTTTTTCCTGTGGCTGCGTAAGCCACGAACGTGGCTCCTGTGGACGCGCCCGTCTGCCCGGGGCTCGTTTCAGATCGTTGGCTTTCCGTGCCCTTCATCCGAGACGAGCGCCGGGGCACGCGCGGAGGCACTGGGAATGATGTCTGTTTCTATAGAAAAGGGGAGCTGGTTTGTTTTTGAGGGGTCGCCGCTTCTAACTAACTCCTTCCCTGCTCAGGGCTCTGCGCTGAGTGGGGAAAGGCCGGCAGCCACTCCGAACCCCCTTTCAAGGCCGCGGTGCTGTCAGCAGGGCAGACTGGGGCAGGGTCACGGGCAGGTCCAGAGTCGCTCTCAGAAGCAGAGTCGCGTGGGAGGCGTTTGCTCCGTGGTGGCGCTGTGTGGCCTGTCACCGCCCAGAGCAAGCTGTTTCATTGCCCTGGGTCTCGGAGCCTTGTCTGTAAAACAAACAAAACACACAGCAGACAGCTCTAAAGGCCTTTCCGACTTCCGTGCTTTGTCACAGCGTTTTCCAACGTTGACGTGAAATGTTTGGAACGCCACACAAGCCGTGCTGCTGAGTGGCAGGCCGGGTGCCCGTCCTGCTGGGTCGCTGTGTCTCGCCTGCAGAGGTGTCTCCTGCTGGAGCAGAACCGGCCTGCTGAGTGCACGTCTGCATGCGTGCGTGTGTGTGCGTGCATCTGTGTGCTCGTGTGCACATGCGTGCGTGCATCCATGTGCTCATGTGTGTGCGTGCACGCATCCGCGTGTGCGTGTGCACACATCTGTGCTCATGTGCATGTGTGCATGCATCTGTACACTTGTGTGCACGTGTACATGTACATCTGTGTGCTTGTGTGCATGTGTGCACATATCTGTGCTCGTGTGCATGTGTGTGTGCACATTTGTGTGCACATGTGCACGTGTGTGCATGCATGCGTGCGCACCTCAGGGCCCTGGGCTGCACCAACCACAGGCACATTCAGTCCACCTCCGAAGGGCCAGCCCGAGGGAGCCCGGTCGCACCTCCCACCATGTCGTCCGGCTCGTGGGGGTGCAGGACACGGGTAGTGCTCCAGCAGCTCTGTCCCCGGAGGGCTCGCTGGTGGCAGGAGCTCTCTGTGGCCAGGTCTGTCGTATTTGCAGTCGGGACGCTGGACGCCTGGCCCAGTGTGGCCACTTCAGAGACCAGACTCTCCGTCTGTCCGCACAGGGCACCAGCGGCTGTCTGTGACCAGCCTGCTCGTCTGCCACGGCCTGCTGATGGTCGGCACCAGCCTGGGCGTCGTCGTGGCCCTGCCCGTCCCCCGTCTGCAGGGCATCCCCAAAGTGACCGGTGAGTAGACACGTCCGCACCCGGCTCCCTGCCTTCGCTCCTCCCGTGACCTCCTTCGGCCCTCGGTCTGTGTCCTGCTGTGTCGTCCGAGCAGCCGCTTACACAATGTACATCACCGGGGTTTTTCTGAGTGTGCCGTGAGGACCACGTCGATTAATCTGAGCCGTCTTTTCTCTCACCGTTCAGTGGCATCTCAGAACGCAGGCTTATTATATATTGTGTCTCTGCGTGTGTCAGAAGTGGGGACACAGATGTCGAGAGACACTGTGGCATTGAGGTGTCGCACGCGGTGACACATAACCGATGTGCTTCCACGCGCTGTGGCAGCCGTCCAGGGAGCATCTCGGCGTGAACACACATCTTCACGTTGCCCGTCTTGCCACTTGTGGTGTCTATGGTCACACTCAGTCTTCCTCACTGAAAACGATCCCCTCACGCGGCGAAGCCGGGGGCCGGGCCCGGAAGCCCCCGCGTGCTTTCCGCGGCGTGGAGAGTCGCTCGGGCGGGCGCCGCCTTTTCGGAAAGCGAAGGGGCTCATGGACTCCAGGCCTGAAAACCCCCGTGCGTCCGATTCAGGCACCTGTCTGGGGAGACAGCCGGGCGCGTGCACGAAGCAGGATGCACAGGGACGCTTGACGTCCCCTAACGGTCCCGGCTGGGGAGGGGGACGTTCGGAAAGTGGCCGTGTCGCCCATTTAGAGCACAGTGTGGCCAGTGAAAGTGTGTGTGAGGTGCTTCGATGCGGAAACGTGTTAATTCTGAAGGGGAAAAAAAACCAAGATCTTAAGCTTTACATCGATGATGTAGTATCGGCCATCTGAGGGGGAAAAACTCTCAGAGAAAAAGATTGGTAGAAAACTCACCAAAATGCTAGTAGGGATTCTGTTTCCGTGGCTTCTTGCTGACGTGGACGCTGGGCCGCGTCCCCGTGACTGCGGGCACCCCGCCCCCGCCGGCAGCTCTGCGCCAGACCGACCGGGACCTCGAGGGGGCCCAGCTGTGAGCGTTAGGGACCCCAGTCCTGTGTGTGCCACGCTCCGTGTCCCACACCTGCACGCTGTCCGTGGGGCACTCACACGAGGTCCCCGAGCCCTGCCCGGCGTCGGCAGGGGACGGCTGACCTCCGGGTCCTGCTGCCCCCGCCCCCGGCCATGGCGACTCTCCCCGAGTGTCCCATCACATCCCGCTGCTCCACTCTGTGCTTTTGCCGGCTTCTTCCTGCGACGCGTCTCTGCACTCAGCTGCTCTCGCGTTTCCCGAGCTGGCTCGCACGGTCGCGTCCGCTGTGGCTCCTCCTCCCAGCCGTGTTCCTGAGCCACGGCCTCGCTGGGCAGCTGTCCCTGGGGCGTGCGTGCTCGCTACGCGCCTCGGCGGCCTGAGCATCCCTGGGGCGCTCACTGGGGTCCAGGCCTCGCGTTCTGTGCGGTGCCTCCTGTGGGGCGTGTCGAGCGCGGACTCGCTGGGGTGTCGGGGACGCAGGTGCTCAGCGTCAGCAGGCGGGGCGGGGCTCGTGTCCCGCTCGCCGTGTCAGGTGACACCTGCAGCGCAGTAGGTGCGTCCAGCCCTCCGTGTGCCCACACTGCCTGCTGCTGGAGGACCCGGCCAGGCCCGTTCGCCGGGGACACACCCAGCATGGCGAAGAGCCCGGCAGTTTAACCTGCTCGGGCCAGGGTGGGGTGCAGGTGAGGGCTGCGGCCGTGCTTCAGCCCAAGGCGTCTGGTGACAAGGTCCATGCTTCCTAGATTCATGTCACGTCACCTGCAACGTGCTCCACCACTGTGGAGGCACCGTGCCCGCTGGCCTCAGGAAGCCAGTGCCCGGGGTCGCGTCTCCGGGGGACCTGGGGAGCTTGACAGTGCTCTCGGGTCCGATGGTGGCTTTACAATTAGAAGCACATCCCCTTTAACCTGGAAGTCCCCACTTTAATGAAAACCACAGAACTAACGTGTTCTCAACCTCAGAACCTTTTCGTGCTGAGAAGTGGCGGGAAGTGGCGGGAAGTGGCGGCCCCTGCTCTTGAAACAGGCCCGTTTCAGTGGGATTTCTTTAGCCGGGACTCGGGAAAGCCAGGCCGGGTCCGCAGAGCAGTGAGCGGCGTCCGTGCCGAGGCCGGGACCGACAGCATCTCCTCACTCGAGACGCGCGCTGGCGGCGATGCTGCCGGCCGTCACCAGAGTGTCGTCATCCGGCCTGTCCCCGAGCGGCAGGGTTGCTCCTCGGGCCCCGTGGCCGGGCGGGGGGCACGTGGGCTGGGTCTGCAGGCGCCCTCGTGCAGGCACCCGCTGAGCACACCCCCTTCCAGGCAGAGGCATGGTGTCCTACCACGCGCACAGCGGGCCTGTCAAGTTCCTGATCGCGGCCACCACCGCCCCCAAGGCAGACAAGGACAAGCCCAGGGCCAGCCCAGCCCCCGGCGCGGACCCCCAGGACGCAGACCAGAAGGACGCACTGCCCGGCGAGGGCGCCTGGCCCTGCCCGAGTCAGCACAGCTCCGACGCCGTGTGGCTGGGGGCTTCCCCGGGCTCCGCGACGCACCGACGTGGGCTCTCGTCGTCCGGGTCCCTGGAGCCCGGGTCCGAGGACGGCTTCGACCTCCTGCAGCACCCCGGCACCACGCAGGCCCGGGGGCGGTGCGCCAGCTCCGCGAGGGTCAGCTCCGTGCTGCTGGCCTGCGGGGGCCAGGGCCACCGGCGCTTAGGCAGGAGGGCCCGGCAGCCGCGGCCAGAGGAGCTGGTCTCCTCCGTCATGGTGTGGCGGATCCCTCTGCTCAACGCGTGAAGGCGGAGTGACGGCCGCCTGCGGCCACCTGCGGGGAAGAAGCATGGGGCGTCGCGGTGCTGGCTCCTGCTCCCGCCCGTGGCTGCTTCTCTTCCGTGCGCAGAGCTGGACACACACGTTTCCTGAGACGGCAGAAGAGGCAGGGGGCGCTCGAGTGACGGAGCCCGGACCCGCCCGTGTCCTGTCGCTGGGGCGTCTGCGAACGAGCACTCGTGGGAGAGCGCGCCCCGTTTGGCCGCGCGGGGATTTAGTAACAGCTCTTCCCACAGCTTTGCTGGATTCGGATGCGCTGCGTTTATTTATGTCGTGGATCTTCTCCTTCCAGAGCACAGTCTGTATCAGTGAGGGAGCCGCCGGTCCGGGCCATGCTTCGCTTCCCGAACAAGCCGAGCTTCCTAAAGTGGCATAATGTGTATGTTGTATATTTTAACAAAGTAGTATTTTTATATTTTTTGCATTTTTTTCTATTAAAAAGTTAACAGTTAATGTTTTAGTCAATATATCACATGTAACATTTCACTAATAATGTCTGCTGTGAACCAAAATGCTCAATACCTATCAACATTTAGACTCCAGCGGTGACACCAAGATGTTTTCCTGTCTCATCTTATGGAGAGTTAACATCCGTGCGGGCATCACAGGGGGCGTGTCCTGGTCGATCTTTCATGCCGTTTCTTGCACCTGTCGACCTGAAATGCTGTCTCTGAGCACATTCTGAAGGACTCGCGGTGCTAGTGAATGTGGCTGTGCCACGGCTGGCAGTGGGACGCGGGACGAGGCAGGTGTCACGCCCATCACAGGGCCCGCCATCGAGCTGCCTCCTGCTCGTGCGCAGGTTTGCAGAGCCGACCGCGAGCGCAGGTGTGCGAGGGCCCAGTCCGGCGGTCGGTCCACTGTGCTCCACCTGTGTTTACGTGTCACTGTCTTGCTCACTGGGTGACTAAAAAAGCTAATGCAGGCGTTCACCAGAAATGAATTTCTTAGCACTTTACAGATGACTAAAAATGCTAATTTTATGACTTAGCCGAATATTGTCCGAGGTGGAAATAATTCTCTCCAAGCTTTCCTAAACTGTTAGCTGCTGTCTTATTTTATGAATAAAACCTTTTTATTTAAAATGCCACGTTACCGAGTTGCCTTTTTCCCCCGTAGAGCGTGGCGGGGCGGCTGCGTGCCGGGCGCGAGGGGCTTTGCGAAGGTCCCTTCCCTGCGGCCTCAGCCGGGCTGCTGTGCACGTCGTCACGCGAATGCCAGCGTCGGTGGCAGAGTGGGAGGCGGGACCCTTGACGCTGAGGTCGGTGCAGAGGGGCTCCCGACACAGGAAGCTCACGTGTCCTCGCCGTGAAAAGCGTTTGCTTTGGGTGATGTCACGAGCCACACGTAAAACATGAGGCGAGGCCCTTGCGTTGGGCCCGAGGTCCCAGCGTGTCCACATCCAGCTCGGCTGCGCCCGTTCCGTGCCTGGCGCCCGGGAGGTGCTTTGGTCTCCTTGCTGGGTCAGAAAGCTCTACTTGCAAGAACCAAACTCTCTTAAGGCAGAAGTAAGACATGGAAACAGCCCTGGCTGGACGTCCCCACCCCCTGGGGGGCAGCGTGAGGGAGCCTGCGTGTGTCGGGGTCATGCCGTGCTGTGTGCCACAGAGTGTCCCTGGGCCGTGCGGCCCCGTCCCTCAGCGCCGCCTGCAGAGCCTGGGCAGGGGGAGCCCCGTGGGGGCGGGGCCCGTGGGACCTGGGCCTGGCTCACGCATCTGCCCGGCCTGATGTGGCCCAGAGTCCTCATCGAGGAGGCCAGTGTCACTGACGCCCGTCTGGGCTCCCGTCCTGACGTCAGAACCACAGGCGGGGAGTTTGGGGCAGTGCTGCGGACTGGACGTGCCCCCACCCCATCCTTGTGTTGGAATCCTGCTGCCCACGGTGGCCGCGTTAGGAGCCTATGGGGGGGCAAGGTCACCCGGGCAGAGCCCACGTGCCGGGATGTGTGCAGGGTGTGTCCCCTTTGTGGGGGGTCGGCTGGCCGGCTCAGAAAGCCTTCCCAGCAGAGAAGGGATGCCCCGGGGACACGGGGGTCCATCCTGTGCTCAGACCCCGGCTCAGAGCCCGGCACCCAGTGCGAGCATGGACGTGGGGAAGGTGGACACGTGGCTCCGCTCAGCCCCGGCGGCCCCTGCCTGGCTCAGTGACCTCCGGGCCGACGGCTTTCCTTGGGAGGCCGACCACACACGATGACTCGTGCGTCACCCGCCACGCCATCCAGGGCTATGTCTGACACGCCATGTAGAAATGGGAGCTTTGCAAACGTAGGCGTTTGATTTTCTGAATCACGTCTTGAAGATCTTTTTCTGTAAATTGATTTGTTAGTAAATCAGATTCTCCACGAGCGTCGTGGACCCTGGGGAAGGAGGGCGATTCACGGCTGCAGCTTCTTCACCTGCATCAGGGGCGTCATGTAAGCCCTGGCGACCTCACAGGGGTCAGTGGCCTCCAGAGTTTACGCGAATGAAAGTGCTTAAGAAAACTGGGTTTTTAACAAACAGGGGGCTCAGAAGCACCAGAAGCAACGCTGTCAGCACACGCGCCCCGGCAGACGTCAGAGCTGGGGTTCCCTCCGGGGAGCAGTGTGCGAGGGCAGAGCCACACCACTCCCCGTCTTTTTAAAGAACAGAGCGTGTGTTAAGGGAAAAGGGGGGCCGATCGCAGTGTTCCGAGCACTTCTGGGAGCTGCCGGCTGCTGGAGAGTAAGTGCCGCCCACGCTCGGCGCAGCCCGGCTCCTACTCAGCCCGCGCTTCACAGCCTGCCCGCCTCTCCACACTCACAGCCACGTGTGCACACGCACACTCACATGACACCGCGCACACGTGTGCACGTGCACACAGGCACTCACATGCATGTGATTACACATGCATGCACACACGGACGCACACAGGCACACACACAGGCACTCGCACACACATAAGCTCACGTGTACACACACATGCACAAAGGCATGCACACAAGGCACGCACATGCACACGAATACGTGCACATCTCACACAGGCATGCACATGTGCAGACACGCACAGAGGCACACGTGTGCACATGCACACAGGGACTCACATGCACATGAGTACACATGCATGTGCACACAGACACACACAGGCACACATGTGCACACAGGCACTCACATATACATAAGCTCACGTGTACACACAGATGCACACAGGCACACATGCACACACCCACATGCACACATGCACACGTGTACACGAGTGCACACACCCCCACATGCACGCAGGCACTCACGTGCACACAGACACACAGTGCGCACGCACACGCACATGCACACGTGTGCACACGCATGCACATGCAATCCCACACGCACACAGGCATGTACGCGCACACTCGCTCCCTGCCAGGAGCAGGAAGAGCAATGTTTATTCAGGTGGAAAGAGCAGCGGCTGCTGGCAGGGCCTTGGCCTGGGCCTGGCTTCGGTTTGCTGCCTGGGACGCTCTCCAAAGAGCTCGGAGAGAATTAACCCTCGAAAAGCAGGTTCTTGCCGGGCTGGAGGCCCGGGCGAGTGTCTGTAGCCTCTGCTGGGCTGAACCTGCCCTGGGTGCCAGGGGCGGGTCCACCGTGCCTCCCTCGCCCTCCAGGCCTGACTCGGCTGCCTCTTCTGCTCCCTGCTGATAAGAATGTGCAATGTCCAGGTGCCAACTTAGAAAGTGGCAGAGCCAGGATAGGAAATGTGTTCACGTTGTTTTTCTCACTGTTAAAGTGAGGGCTCTCGCCCTGGCTACTTCACGATGGCAGCATCAGGGGGGCTGGGGACAGTGTCAGGAGGGCTGGGGGCAGCGCTATGTCCATCCTAGGTACTCCGGCTGCCGACAGTCCCCCCAACCCGGTGCGGGCTCCGGGTCAGGCTCTGTCTGAGCAGCGGCCCCTCCCCAGGCCTGCCGTGTGGCACAGCACAGAAGCATCTGCGTGGGTTTCCAGGACGACAGTGTCCATCTGTGGCTGCTCTCAGTCCCTCTTTCTCATAGGACAGTGCCGGGCTCAGTTCAGGAGTCGTGCCTGAGCTGACTGCCAGGGAGTGGCAGACGCTGGGACCTGGGCCACATGTCCCCAGGGGGGCCCTGAGGCAGGTGGCGGCTGGTGAATCACAGTTGTTAGGGACACTGAGTGTTCGTGACTGCCACAGGAGGATTTGGAGTCAGCCCACATGTTAGCAGAATTTGCCGGAATTAGGACGTGGTTGGGGTCACAGGGAAGAAGGGAGGTAAGACACAGACCCTCCGCTGGCAGCTGGCAGCTCGGCCAGGGTTGCGTAACCGTGTGGTCTGGAGCGGGGCCGGGGCACGAAGCAAGCAAAGGGCCGGGAACAAAACCACACAGAGCTGCTCGCGGACACCAGCGTTTCGAGCCTCCCAGGACCCTTCTGTAGTGCAAGGTCCACGACGGTGGCCACCGAGTGCAGCGACCAGGCGGTGGGCAGTGGCCGCCTGTGCTGAGGACCCAGAGGGCTTCTGTCAGCGATGGTTCAGCGGGTCCCTGTGCTCTGCAGCCGAGCGGGGTCTCGGCGCCTTCTGTGACGGGACCAACGGGCACTGCCACTGTTCCGGGACGCCGCCCCGTGTCCCACGAGCGGAGGCAGCCGGCACGGGGGGTGCGCGGAGGGGCGCGGGAGCCTAGGCTGATGGGAGACAGGAAGCCTGTGCCTCTGCTAGTCCCCACCGGCTCTTCTGCCAGCTCTGTCACCATGTGTGCCCGCACAGCGGGGCCACCTGAGAAGTGAGGGGACAGGGACGAGGACCGAGATGCACCAAGAAGGCCTTGCACGTAGGAGAGGCCGGCGTGGGCACGCAGACAGAAGCCGCTCTACTGGGTAAGCACTTTCTTCTGCTCGTCAAAAATGATGGCCTTTTTATCTTTGTGCTACATATGGGGTCGTATCCTGTGTTTAGCTGGGTGGATCTTGGCCAGTTCCCCCCACCCCAGGGGACCTGTGCCCCGTCTGCAGACATCTGGTTGTCACTGCCTTCGGTGGGAGCAGGACGGGTGAGCGGTGAGACCACCGCGCCCAGTGTGGGAAGGCCGCTGAGTCCTAGGCACGCAGCCCGCAGGAGGCCCGTGTCCGCCGGGCTGAGGCCGGTGCCGGCCAGGGGTTCTGAGCGCGGGCTCGGCCTGTTCCCTGCACTCCGGGGGAGCCCCGCGGCTCGGCTCCTCGCGGGCGTGGACGCGGTCCTGCCGGTTCTCGGACGCCCCGGCTCCGGCCCACATCCCTGTCGGCGCAGTGCCGCGGTGCCACTTTGAGCGCAGACGCATCCTGTTTCGGGCCTGCGGTGGCGCTTCTGTGGACCAGCGGACGTGACTGGGGCCGCAGCCCGCCTGCCGGCCGCCCCGCGAGACTCGGGTCCAGTGACTGTCAGCTGCAGCCTCAGCCTCACGCGTCAACACGGCGGGTGGGAACTTCCTGGGGGGAGGCGGGGTAGAAACAGGACAGTGGGGGGGGGGCTCCGTCTGGCACCGGCATGTGGGGCGTATGGTCGCGCTCCGTGCGTGGCAGCCGTTCCCAGCGAGGCCTCTGGCTGAACCACACGGACACCCGACTCCACGGTCACTCCCCCGCCCCAAGTTCCTTCCTCCCTTAGGTGTTTTTGATTCTTCTGATGAACATGTGTTTCCTGCCGGCCGTGGGCCCGGCCCTGTGCGGGTGTTGGAGGCACAAGGGAGCAGATGGGGCCACTGCCACCCCGCCTGCTGCTGCTGCCCCGCGCCGGACAGGCGCCCGCCCAGTAGCTTCCTGGGGGCTGAGTGACGCCCCCAAGATGGCCTCATCCTGCCTCTCACTGTGACTGTGACCTTGTGTGGCAAACAGGACACTGTGGATGCGACTTAATGAAGGATCTTGAGAAGATGACTCTGGATTATCCGGGTGGGCCCAGTGTCCCCACAAGGATCCTTAGGATGGTGACAGGGTCTGAGCCAGACAGGATGTGTGACGACGGACACAGAAGCCAGAGTGAGAGAGAGAAGGCATCTCCGTGTGTGCGTGCGCATGCATTGTGTGTGCACGTGTGTGTGTGCACGTGCGCGCGTGTGTGTGCATGTGTGCACGTGTGTGTGCACGTGCGTGCGTGTGAGGGAGAGAGCGCGGAGCAGGGTCCCGCGGCCCTCTGTGCTGGCATCGAGGCCGGAGGGGTCCGGCAGCGGAGGGGCGGGAGGCGTCGGGAGCGGAGGAGGGGGCAGGGGCCCTGCTCCGGACTCCCCAGGAACAGCCGCCAGCTTCGCGGTTTCAGTGCAGTGGGAACCACGTCGGCTTCCTGACCTCCGGACCGTGAGGCACTGATTCCTGCTGCCTCAAGCCACCAGTTTGACAGCGGTCTGTCACGGCAGCCACAGGGAGCTCGTACAGTTCTGTAGGTTAAAAGACGTCACTTGTTTTCCTGGGACTAAGCGGAGCACGGAGCAGCTGAGCCGCTGCGCCGGGTGGGTCTCGGGAGGTGGGACAATTTCTAATCCCCCGTTTCACGCTGCTGTTGGCATTAAAGGCCTCCAGGGTGAAGGAGAGGCCTGTGACAGGAAAAATGACCCAGACATCCTCCAGAGCTGGGTGAAGGGGCAGTGTGCCCCCCACACACACACCCAGCAGTGGACTTGTGAACCGAGGACCTCAGGCCACCTCCTCGGTGTGTTAACTCTGTCACACAGGCTCCCCTCCGGGGCTTGCTAGAAGGGACGGGCACACACGTGTCCACGATTATGGGAGGCTTACTGGAGGAACAGGCTCGAGTCGGTGGCACTGTCACCTCGGAGTGGCAGGAAAAGGTGGCAAAGCCTCTGATGGAGCTGTACGCCATCACCTCTTTACCTGGGTGTGGGGGACACAGCAAGAAACAGAATCCTCTCAGGACAGGTGGCCTGGTGACTGGGAGCACAGAAGCCAGCTGGAGCCGGAAAGGCAGGGGGAGCCCCACCCCACTCGGCCTTCCCTTCCTGCCCGCTCAGAGGACCGGACTCGGCGGGGGCCAAGAGGAGGTGGCCCATGGGCGCACGGCCACCCGCCCGCAGCTGGGCCCTTCCTCCTGCTCCTGGGGCTGGCCTGCACACCTCGGGGGGCACGGAAACAGGAGCGGCCCCATGCCAGGAGAGGTGGGGTCTCACGTACAGAGCTCCCGCCCAGTCCAAGGTCAGGGACTCCGGGGGCGTCTTCCTGGCCCCCCGCTTGTCCCCGAGAGCCGCAGGAACGAGATCAGGTGTTGGCAAGGCCGTGCCCCCGCTCCGGCCCTTGCTGCTCTCAGCATCCTTGGCGCCCTCAGCTTGCGGCCACGTCACTGCGGCCTGGGACTCTGTCTGTTGCGCCTTGGTACAGACAGGTCTGGGACTCCGGGAGGCGGGGCCTGGTGTGCTGCGTGTCAGCGGAGCCACCACCCAAGCCCTGCAGGTCGCTCCTCCGTGCTCCCGAGGGGCAGCAGGAGTTCGCGTCCGACGCTTACGAACAGATACACCGTATAGGTTTATGGGAAACCACAGCTAGCTGCAGGTAGCTTTCTCTAATGTGACGAACACGTACCTTGCAAATAATTTTTAAAACTTAAATTTTTATTTCTTTTCCAAAAGAAGGTTTATCAGGATCATCGCTAGTGAACTTAATGCCACTAGTGAGTGACCCTGTGTTTGCCCGCAGGCACCGGGGCTGCAGCCGGCCAGCCGCGGGAGGGACAGACCACACTGGGCACCAGGCGCGCTGCCCCCGCCCCTCCCTGCGGCTTCTGCGCCCGCGCTGGCCCGGGCTCTCAGCTGGACCTGCGGGTCTTCGCGCTGGTACTCGGGTCAGGCCCGCCGGGCATTACCGGGAGTAGGGCCTGGCCGTGGTATCTGCAGCGACCCCAAGGCACGCGGTCCACAGACATCGACCAGCTTTCGGAGCACATGGGAGCACCCCGTTTCCGAGCGTGAGGGTCTGGGGCACTGGGACGCCTCAGACACGAGGAGGAGCTTCGCGACGCCCACGAGGCGGCCGACTGAGGGTGCGAGGGCGCCAGAGTCCCCAGAGCCGGCGGCGCGGGGCCGCAGAGCGTCGGGAGGAGGCTTTGGGGGCAGGACTTTTCCACGAAACCCTGAATATTCCTTCGGCGCCAACACAGATATTCTAATTAATTTTTCATGCCAAGAAACTCGGAGTACTTTGTAGCGTTTGGATCGATTCCTGACAGCTACTGGAATTCAACTGCTTTTTCTGGAAGGCGAGCGAGCGCCTGAACTGTAAGGGCTATCAAAGCTTCGAGGAGATCGTCTGGCGCTGGCGTCAGCATCCGCAGGAAGACAGGAGCCAGCGTCCTAACAGGTTCACACGAGGCTGGGACTGACCCCCTCCTGTCTCCCGCACCCAAGGCCTGGGGGACCGCAGGGAGCCAGACCCGCAGAGGTGAAGGGTACCTGCTGCCTGTCACAGAGGGGGCAGTGACGGGCTCAGATGGGTCGCAGGAGCCGTGCCCCCCGGGGGCGTCCACCGCCCTGAGTGCGGGGCGCGCACCCTCTCAGGTCCGGCCCACGGGGAGCGACCACCGTGTCCTATCTGATGGACGAGGGTGGCGGAGCACAGAGGGGTTGCCTTGTCCTGAACCCCCTGAACCCGCAGACTTGCACATGGTGACACTGGTGTTTGAGACCCCGACTGTCGACCTCTGAAGCTGGCTCTGCCCGCTGCTCCTTACAGTGTCCAAATGTGGTCAGGGTCCCGCGGCCAGGGACTTGGGTCCTTGGCTTCTAACATTCGGGGAGGGGGCACCCTCAGCCGGGACAGTCCTGAGCTTTGTCGTACTTCCGGGCGCAGGTTTGCTCGGTCCTATGTTTGTGGACATCCCCAAGGCTCCCAGGCATGATGAGGAGCTTCCCAAGCACTGGGAAATTAAAGTGGTAAAATATTATCACTCTCCGAATAGGCGCCATTTAATACTTAGGACGAGTCTCCCCACCCCCCGGCCCTTGACATCCCCAGGTTCAATATCAGGATGGGCGGAGCCGCTGCCCGCGCTTTGTATGAACTCCGTGCACAGAACGGTCCTTGCCGTGCCCACTGACCGTGCGGGGCCACCGTGCACTTTAAAAATGGCGGCTCGTGTGAGAACAGAGGGGATCCCCACACGCCTTATCCACCACGCCGTGTAGGGGTTCCCGTAAGCCCATTTATGCTTCATTCCGTCAGTAAATCTTTACTGAGAACCTCGTGGATGCCAAGCGCTGTAGGCCCAGGGGGAAGCAAAGGCACACGTGACACACTCCCGGATGTGCCGGGCATGTGGAGGGGGGAGAATGCAGGTCAGAGTGGCAGCAGCACCCATGCCTAGCGACAGTGAGTGGCCATGGGAGGCTCGCTCGCCTGCAGAGGCTGAAAGAACCGCGGCTGGAGGAGGAATCTGGGGAATAAATTTGGACCCCGCTCCAGACCCCTCTAAGTCGGTGCCAGTGGGCGACTAGTCACAGGCAGGTTCTGGAGAAGGGAAACCGAGAGGTACTGAAAAGGTCCCAGGAGATGTCACAATATTTGGGGAGTAGATTGAACCAAATAAACATGCAGCATGATGGGAAGCCTTTCAGACTCCAAAAGGTCCATTTCTGCTAGAGTTAACTGATAATTTTTTAAAATGTGTGTATGTACACACACATCATGTCTCAGCTTCCTTAAATCCAAACCTGATGATCTACTTGGCAACTGGTTGAAATGTCTTCCAAGGATGACCTCAGGGCAGTGGTCCCCAACCTTTGTGGCACCAGGGACCAACCAGTGCTCCTACGAGAATCTATGTATGGCCTGACGGTCCGAGGTGGAGCTGAGGCCGTGATGCTGGCGCTGGGGAGCAGCTGTGGCGCTGGCTGGCCGCTCCCCTGCCGAGCGGCGGGGCTCCTAAGGGGCCATGGACAGTACCAGCTGGCAGCCTGGGGACTGGGGACCCCTGCCTCAGGGCACGAGCGCTGGTACTGACATCTGAAGGGCTCATAACACATATGCAACGTGCAGACCGTTGAAAGCGAAATTTAAGAAAAGGAAAAAGGCCCCAAGGCTCAGGCTGCTGCGCCCTGGAAGCCTAATAACCAGCATTGCTTTGTTCCGATCTGAAAACCCTCATTCGGCATGAGGGCTCCAGCCTCAACTCGGGCCGACCCCGCAGGAAGCAGCTGTGTGCAGGGTAAGCAGCAGCTCAGCCGGAGGAGAAAGTCCTGGGCCCCCTGGAGGTCTTTGGGGAGCTCGCCCCTCCCTGTTGCTGGACATTCGGAGTTTGGAGCACCCTTGGTCGCCCGGCGGGCAGAAGTGCCGGAGTGTGGAAGCCACGAAAACAAGAACGAGTTGCAACGTCTCGTCCACTCCAGTTGTGAACATTTTTCTTTATGCTCTGGACTCTAGAACGATGTAGGCCGTAGATTTTAACTCCCGAATATGTCAACAGTGCATCCTCACGAAGGGTCAAAACGCCATAAGCACGAAATTCCATTGAGCCGCGTTCGCAGCGGATGGGGCTTGGCCAGGCAGCCCTCCGCTTCTCGGCGGGGGTTGGGGTGGGGGGGCTCACAGCTGTACCCACGAGGGGAGCGGGGGCGGCTCGCAGCGCGCGCCCCTCCCAAAGGGCCGTCGTGTGCACAGGTGACGCGCCCCAGCGAGCGCGCTCTACGCCTTGAGCCCCATTTCGCGGGGACTCGGCTGCCTTGCGGTGGGCTCAGCGAGCGCAGGGCGCGGGCTGGACGCCCCCTCCCCGCGTACACCGACCCCGCCGCGCCGGCGCGCTTCAGCACGGAGCCGCCCCCTGCGCCCCCGCCCCGCCGCGCCGCCTCGCGCTCCTCCCCGCGGCTGGGCCTCCACGGATGCGGTGAGTGCGGGGCCCGCTGCCCTCCCCGGGCGGGCGGGGAGCGCGCTTCCCGGGGGTCGGGGGCAGGGGGCGCCCGCCAGGCGGGGCCTGGTCGCCCGGAACATCGCGGGCGCGCTCCCAGGCGCGCGGAGATGCCGGGGCCTCGCGGGCGCTCGCACAGGTGCGCTGACGGCGGCCGCCCCGCCCCGGGCACTCGCACAGGTGCCGGGAGGCCCGTGCGCACGCGCGCTGGAGACCACCGGGAGGACCCGCGTCCCGGGATCGGGTGGGCGCCGGGGTGGAGGGCGAGGCGCAGAGAGGCGAGGTAGGGATTAGGGGTGGGCCCGGAGGGGGAAGGCCGCGGCGTCTGCCCGCGGAGACGGAGGACGAGGACCGGCTAACGGGGGCGGAGGAGGAGGGGAACCGAAGGGGTGGGGTGGGGGATGGGGCGCCGATCAGAATGGGCGGTGAGGGTGGGGTGTGGGGATGGGCGCCGATCAGGATGGGGCGATGGGGTGATGAGGCGATGGGGTGATGAGGCGATGGGGCGGTGTGGGGGGCGCACCTCCCACCCAGCCGCCCGCGTGGAGGTGGGGGCCGACTCGCAGGGACCCTCCCGTGGTTCGTGCGGGAAGCCAGGGACAGCCAGCCCGCGGGGCGTGCGAGGGGGCACGACGAACCCCCACTTAGCTCCGATGATGACCGCTTAGGACACAACCTCGGGCTGCCCCGGAGCTCCGCGGCCACCAGCCAGTCCCGCCGCCGATTGCGTGTCTGCGCCCAGCCCCGACCAGGGAGGAGCCGACCCGGGCCCCCGGCAGAGCGTCCCTGGGGAGGCGGCCCGGGCGCCGTGGCCACGTTTGCGGCTGATGGCATCGGCCATCCCCTCCTAACTAGCGGCTGGCCCGGCCCGGCGCTCTAGCCCGCTTGGTTCCAAGCCGCAGGCAGACGGACGTGGCAGGGCCAGGCTGACTCTGGGGCCTTCATCTCGAGGGGTCACAGGAAACGGTGCTGGGAGGAGTCAGGATCTGGGACCGGGGAACCGGGGTCCGGGGGACCGGGGGAACGTGCTGGAGTTTGTGCGGGGGCCGAGCTCCGTGCCCGCTGGCAGCTCCTTGGTCTTCCGCCCCCGGTCCCCGATACCGCCGGCCCCCGGGCCTGCCGCTGCGGTGCCGGATTGCTCGGGGCTCCCGCGGGGTCTGGGCTCCCGCAAACCCAACGCTTTGTTTTCACTGAGCCTCTGGCCCGCGGAGGAGCAGAAGCCCGGCCGCCGCTGCCGTGGCGCTTGTGCGCACGTGCCTGACACCACGGCGGGTCGGGGCGGGGGTGCGGGAAGGAGCAGCTTTGAAACAGAGCCTGCTTGCGACTGGCTGGTCCTGCGGCAGCGACTTCAAGGTTCTGGGGCGGAGTCTAAGTTCATTTCTCCAGCAACCATCCTGCACCCTCCCCTGCTGCCTTCGGGGTGCTGGGCCCCGCCTCCCGGGCGCGGGTCTGGGCGGGGCTTCCCCTGCGGTCCCTCGCCCAGGCTGACCGCTCCTAGAACATTAAGGAAGGAAGGATTTTTAAAATTCCAGGACCTCCCAGGTTCTCGGGGAGCGGTCTCCTCCATGCCCCTCCCTCTCCTGGCGAGGAGAGGCTCTGTTTCTGCCCAACCCACTACCGCACGCAGAGACCCGGAGGGAGTGGAGGTCACCCTGTCCCCCGTTCTCAGGCCGCCGCCTCCACCTCTCATCAAGCAGCAGCCCCTCGGCCTCTAATTAGGAACCCTGACTAGGAACCCTGACGGGGCGGCGTTGCCCTTGGCCTTCCCTCCCGCGCAGTGGCGTCCTGTTCGAATACTGTCTCTGGCCGGAAGCCCAGCAGCAACTTCCACTGCCATCCGCTTTGCACCAGGGACTGCCGGGGACCGCCAGGGACAGCCAGGGACTGCCAGGGTCTGCAGGTTCATGGTAATTGGAATTCCCGCGCCCCCTGATGTTGGCAGCTAAGCAAAGACTTCAGTGAGACAAAAAGTCCTTTGAGCTTTCGGTGGGAATCGCAAGGCCCTTCTGAGGGCGCACAGAATGAACAACAGTTAAAAGAGTTTGCTCCAGTGTTTGAGGCGGTCCTGGGCTTGGCAGGAGGAAGAAGCTGAATGTCGTCTGCCTTGGACCAGGACTAAAGACGGTCTGCTGTGGCGTGACTCTGTGTGCGAGTCCTGCCTCACCGGCGTCCCGTTCACATAGGGACAGCCCTGCCTTGACCTGCAGCGTCCTCTGCCTGGCACTGGGAGAATGGAAGAATCCGGAAATGTGGGGTGAGGCCATTGCTTCGTCTTTGCAGACAGCCCCATGGCTTCCGATTCCTGCCCCCCCTTCCCCCCCACCCCAATACAAGAGGCTGCCCTGGCCGTGGGAAGTGGAAAGCGCGGGGCCCCTTTTTAGCTTAAAGTGCATATTTGGTGTCTCTGTGCACCAAAGAGCAGGGGCTCCCCACGCCGCGACCGCCTCCGTCTGGCTCCACGTTGTCCTCTAAACGCCAACGGCACAAACCGCTCAGTGACAGCGGCTTCAGTGACGCTGGGATTTCTCAGGCAGCTGCAATGCCGCCGAGTCTCTGACATCTGGTGGCCGGGAGGCGGGTAGCGGTGGCTGCAGTGCCTGAGGCAGGCATTTTAGAAGCACATCTTCCTCTGGTGACGCGGACATCGGCCCTCCTCTGGAGTTCAAAGAATTATCGTCTCCATCGTGGCCTCGATTTAGATTTTTCTCTTGAAATTATTGTAATTATGCTAAAATCATAGCCCAGCACTTGTTTACAAAATCACTGAGAATGAGTGGTAAGTTTTGGAATAAAGTAAAAACTTCGAGCTTACATTGGCCAGCAACCCAGTTCCTGCTGGAAAGGATGTCGAAATAAACAGTGCCTTAGAAACCGAAGCTCTTGCACGTCTTGTGCAATGTTGGGTGGATTAAAAATTAATTTCCTTTACAAATATTTATTGAATGACCGCCACGGGTCAGGGGCAGTCAGGTGTTGTACCCCTAGGAACTGGGGGTACAACAGACCCTCTCTGCAGCCCTGCCAGCTGGGATCCTAACATGAGGAAAGGCAGCAAACTGGGGTCGCGTCAATTCCTGTGTAATCGCGGACAGAGACAGCGGAAAACCGTGTCGTGGGGGCCTCTGAGCGTGCACACGCCGAGTCTGCCACTCGGTCCACGCCACCATCGTCTCCTACTGTCACTGCCGCAGAAGCCTCCCGAGGGGTTTCGAACGTCACTCCTGTCCCCTCGATCAGGAGTCACGGTGGCATTTACAAATGCTGTTATGTTGCACTGCCATGAGCTCCCCGTGGCCACAGGGGGCAGTGCACAGCTCTGAACGCGGCAGCAAGGTCCTCGTTGCACACGGCACGATTGCTCAGCAGCCGAACCCGCACTCAGTGGGGCCGTCGCCGTCATCGCTGTAACGGGCCTGGGGGAGCTGAGTAGGTCAGGTGTGCAGCCCTCGGGAATGGGATCAGCATCCTTATAAAGGGCCCAGCAGCCCCCCTCCCCCTCCACCACGTGAGGATGCGGGGAGGAGACACCGTCTGTGAACCAGGAAGAAAAACCTTACCAGACACCAGCTCTGCCGACTCTCCGATGGGGACTTCCAGCCTCCAGAGCTGCGAGACAGAAACGGCTTGTTTATAAGCCGCCCGGCAGGTGGTAATGCGGCTGCAGCAGCCTGAGCGGACTGACACAGTGGCTGAAGTAGTAACATTTATTTTGCCTCCAGGTCTGCAGCCTGAGCAGGCCTTGGGGGAGCAGCTCTTCCCTGTGGCTCTGAACCAGGCCTGAGCCGAGTCTCCTGCACGCTCGTCTGCAGGCTGGGCAGATTCACACAGCTTGCCGGGACCCCTCTGTCCCCCTGTGGTCCCCTGTGCTGCCTGGAGTGGCAGCTTCAGTGTAGCCAGACTTCTTCCCTGTCTACCCTGGTTACCAAAGACCGTGCCCCGGGAAAATCCAGCCCCGTGGACGTGGCTACGGCTTTGCTAACTTGTCTTAGAAGTCACATCACGTGACTTTCTCCATGCAGCCACAGGCCTGCCGGGATTCAGTGGGTGGCAGCGTGCACCCCGGCTCCAGTGGAGGGGCGGCGTCTCTCCTGATCAGCAGACTCTGCGGAAGGAGACGGCTGCGGGGCATCTGTGGTGCGCTCAGCGCCCAGCCTGCTGCTGCCCGCCGAGTCACGTCCCCTCACCCACACGGGGACCCCGAGCCTCACCCTGTTGTGGCGTCAGTCTGGGCTCACGGTTGAAATCTGACCGGGTGCGCATGGGCCGTGCGTGCGTGCTGGTCCTCGGGCGCAGTGCCCTGGGCATGTTGGTCTGGATGTGAAGACCCGTTCACCAGAGCGGCGAGCTGCCTGCCCAGACGCCCCCCGGCGGAGCCCTGTGCCCGTCCGAGAGGCGGGGTGTATTTATGCACAAAGGGGTGGGGGAGATTTATGCCACAGAATTGCCTCGTGCAGTGTGGGGGCTGGCAAATCCAAAATCCCCAGGGCAGGAGCCCCCGCCGGGAGCTGGTGCGGCAGCCGGAGGCCGGGTGTGTAAATGTGTATAAACACGTGTATAATCTTTCTGACTCCAAAGGTAACACGTTGTAAACAATTTGACGGGACCAGAAATTATGGGAAAAGAACCCATCAGCCCACTATCAGCGTGTCTTTTAAACTTTCTGGTATTTTTCTCATTTTTTCCGTTTTTTTTCCCCTGCGCGTGCGCAGACACGAACCTCTCTCTGCTTTTAAACGGCGCATGCTGTTTGCGGCCTGGTCTTACGTAGCCCCGGGGTACGTCCGAGCCTTTCACGCAGCCCTAGAAACTGCACGACTGTGGGCGGTGGTCATGTGCTCTGGAAGTGTCCTTGTCCAGAGGAGCAGCTTCGGTCTGAGCTGCTGAGCCCTGGACGTTCTGGACGAGGCCGGGCTCTGACGGGGTGACCGACCTGTCTGCAGCCGACACGTCGTCTGAGGGCCATGTGACAAAGCACAGCACGGGGTCTCGTCCCCCACCGCTCCCAGGAGGTCACGCGTGTTGGCCTAAGGTGACTGGTAGCAGCAGACTGATACAGCGTCACGGCCTCGTGCTCTGCATGGTACCCAGAGTGTGTCCTCGTGTCCACAGAGGGTCTGCAGCGTCCAGAGCCCTTCCCAGGGGCTCCCGAGCTGTGAGGGGCAGGGCTGCGCCCCTGAGGCTCCCAAAGGGAGGGGCTGACTGCCACACTCTGGCTTCAGGGCGAGAGGAGCCCCAGCATCGACAGTAGGGCCGCCCTCTGTGTGGCCTCCGCTCCCTCAGCGAGGTGCGTGGGACCCGGGGTCCACACCGCTCAGCACCGGCAGGCTGTGACCGCCCATCAGGACAGGAGGCCAAGCCGCTCTGAATCTGGGCCGAGAGACGGCGGCCCAGGCCTGGCAGAGACGCGTCACCGCCCAGTGTCACTGCTCCAGGGCCGACTTGTGTGCCCAGCGAGTTTCTCCTCTTCACGGAACTTCAGCCCCTGGACACGCTGCGGGGGACGTGCTGTCCCTGTGCCCTGCGTGGAGGTCACACCCTCCCCGGAGTTTTCACTCGGACTTACGTGACGTGTCCGAGGTGGAGCGATGTTTTCCCAGATCAGCATCTTTGTGAGACTGAAATGTCTTCTGTTGCCCTGACCTCGTTGCCGCCATTAACTCCCAACCCACATCCAAGGGGAAAGGCCGCGGCAGCCACATCGGGGGCCTTCACCACGGGCCGTGCTCAGCCGGTGCTCGGGGCCTGCAGAGACGCAACCAGCAGCACAGCTCCCTGGGGGCCATCCGCATAAGGTCGGAAGCTCGGTGTTCGCGTCCTCACGCGTACCTGGCTGTTTCGGGGCCACCCTCCTGACGGGGCGAGGAAGGACGAGAAGGCCGCAGTTGGTTTTGGTCTGTTGCTGGCTTCGTTTGGTCTTCTGAGACGAGGACCTCAGTGTCTCTGGGCGTCGAGTGTTGTCTATGGGCTCAGGAGCCCGTCCTCAACGTGGCCCCTGAGGGTGGCATCGGAGGTGACCGAGAAGGTGCCAGGGAGCACGCCTGCCTTCGCGGTGGGGGCCAGGCTCTGTCCTGATGGGGGCTTCCTGTGACCGAGAGCCGCCGTGTTCCCTGTGCCCTGCGGGCTCTTCACGAACAGCCCCAGCCCCGGCAGCCCGGGAAGTAGGCGCTCGTGTGTGTGAGAATCACTGCCATTTCGGGGGAGGACGCCCCCTCACAGCGCAAGCGAGAGGGGAGCAGAACCCCGGGCCCAGGCCGGCTGCGGGCTGGCTCAGTCTCCTCCCGCGGCCCTGCTGGGTGCTCTGGGCGGCCTTCGCCGCTTCCTCCAAAGTCCAGCCCGCCCCGATTCCCGCTCATCACCCGCTGGGGCCAGGTCCTTTCTCTGCTTCAGCCTGAGGCTGATCTGTCACTGCAGCGAGGGGACCCGGCGGCCGAGCTCTCCTGCATCGTGCTCTGGGACAGTGAGGTGTCCGCTGGGCCAGGCCTGGGGGAATCCTATAATTTCAAATCCACGTTTTGTGAGTGTAAAAGCAGCATATGTTAGAAAATGTGCAAACCTGGCAGTTACATCGACTATGGCGAAACCTGTTTGTACTCCAGCACCCAGAGAGCACCTGGTCCTTTTGAAAGAACTTGTTCCGTGAGTGACATCGTGGTTCCTCACAGTTCCACGTATGTCGCTTTGTGTAGTTTAAGAACGTGCTCACGTGTGGTGTTTTAATCTGGGTGTTCTCAGGGCCGATTTTTAATTTTTCGCAACTAACATCCATTCACACACTCGCTCATCGACCAAGTCTGCCGACTGCCTGGCAGAACCCGTCTCCATGCTAAGGGCGCAGTGATGACGGCAGTGTTCCTTGTCGTGAATTTCACGTCCTGCTGGAGGGGTGGCACCTGCCTATAAGCAGTGACACTGTGGCGCTCAGATAAGACTTCTGTGCAGACACAGGGCACAGCAGCCACAGCGGTGGGGGCAGCGGGGCGGCAGGGGAGGCTCAGGCAGAAGCTGCCGCAGCAGCTGGAGGTCAGGGGTGAGCGCAGCTGTGGCTGGAGCGGTGACAGACGGCTGTGGGCAGCAGGGATCGCGTGGCAGAGGCTGCTGACACGCACACACGCCCAGCTTAAGCGCGTGCAGCAGTGTGAGCCCCTGCGGCGGATGGAGAGGCGTTTTGGCTGCGTGGAGAGACGTGGGCGGAGGTGCCCTGGGAACATGGCTCGGCGCCCTGGTAGCCGCCTGGGGAGCGGGACTTCAAGAAGAGCCATCACGTGAACGCTCTTAGAGACGTTCGCAGTCAGTCTGCTTCCTTCGGTTGAGGTCTGCGGGGACACTCACCGGCCATCCCGTGTCCCTCCGCGGAGGCTGCTGAGCGGGAGCTGGCGGACCCCGGGCTGGGGCGCCCGTCGCGCGCGCCACGCCCGTCACCTCCGCCTGCCTAGGGACCGCGGAGCGTCCGACCCCAGGACTGCGGACAGGCTGCACCGGGCCACGGACGAGCTGTCGGGCTGTCCCATGAGCCTCGGCCCCCCGGGGCATGGATGCGGCGGAGCCAGCTCCCGGGCCGGGGCGCGTAAGGGTAGGAGCGTCAGGGGCCGCGGCTCCTCCTGAGGCTGATGGGCGACATGCAGTCGCGTCACCGCTCACTGGTCTGTAAAACGGGGTGGGAGACACGCCGCCTCCCGGGACGGCCGCTCGTGAAGTTAGATGTGTGTGTGACGTGACACACACGAGGACAGTGCCCGGCCCAGCAGACGCTAGCCATCGCGGCCGCATCGCCACCGGGCGTGGCCGGGTCACGCTCCATGTCCCCTGGTCTGCTAGGGACGCCCTTCAGAGCAGTGGGTTAAAGGGCACAGACTAGTCTGGTGGAGTAGACTAGTAATGTCACCTCATCCACGCAGGGACATCCGCTTATTCAGTGAGTCATTCAACAGGCTGCGCTCCTCGCCAGGCGCCCTGCCCACTTCGGGGCCGCTCCGCGGCGGGTCCCGCGGGTCCGGGGCGGGGAGACCGCGACGCCCCGCGGGCCGACCCCGGGCCCGGCCCCACCCAGCCTCTCTCCTTGCGTGTCCGTGTCCGGAGGGTCGCGGGTGCTGTTCCCAGGGACTCTGCTCTCACGGGCGGTGGCCGGGAGCCGCGTGTGAGAAATCGTGACGCGCGACTCGAGAGACACGGAGAAGCGCCGCAGAAGCAGCGCGCCCTGCAGAGGCGTCCGCAGCTCTCACGCCCTTAGCGGGCTTCAACGACTTAAGCTCATTATAATCATTTGAAAGGAAGATTCTTTTTAGCAACCTGTCTTATTATAATGAAGCCTATTTAATTTTAAATAAACTAATAGCTACATTAAATACATAAATAATGTCCACATTAGGAAATCATACACAATCTTATTTTTTTTTTTTAAATTTCACATTAACTGAAATAATGGAAAAAACTAAAATTTTCGGTTTAGGTATTTCTAGGGTCAGTAAGAGGTTTATATTCCTCAGGGGGAAGCGCTATATACATTATATGGAAATAAAACGCGTTCCCATTAGAACACGTCCGGAGCACAGGTCAGGAGGAAGCGTGCTGCGCACCCCCCAGCCTCGCTGAGGCCCCTAAGGACACCTGACGCGTCCTTCAGACCCCTGTGCTCAGATTCCGTCCATCATCTGTGTGTGACAGAGTGACACTTGGTGACAGTCCCTCAGGACAACCTGCCCGGGCCATGGGGGTCCATTATCACACTGTCACCATGGTGGCACTCGCACAGGGCCCTCTGGGAACCTCTGGTGGGGTCCCGATTCCAGAGCCAGCCACTCCGTGGGCAAGGAGACCCAGATCTCTGTGCCGGTCCTAAGAGGCGTGACAGTGTCTTAGCAGACTCACGCATGTGCCAGGGGACAGTCACAGCAAAAGGGGCTCTAAGCACAGTGATGAGTTGTCCGGGGGGTGGGGACAGTTATTAACACCAGGCTTCTTTAACGCCATATGAAAGGGCACGGCCCCTCCGCTGAGGGACCTGACTTGTCCTGCGGAGTCTGACTGTCTTCTGCAGAGCGGGGCATAGTGTCCAGTAGTTCCGTGGAGGAGGGCCTCTGCGGCGGCCTCAGCACATGGCATTCAGCAGCACCGTCACCTGACGTCACAGGGGCAGACTCGTGCGTGTGGGATTGCCCTGGCTGCCTGGGCGGCGAGCAGGGACTCGTGTCAGCGAGCAGAGGCTCACGGGTGGGCCTCAGCGAGGCCATGTGGCTGTGCCTCGGCTGGTCCCGGCCGGGGCAGCAGAGACGCAGGTGGGGACATGGCCGGGTCCCACCGACCGCATTAGGTCTGTTTCATCGTGGAGCTGGAGCTCCCGCTTCACTGCGGGTGCAAAAACGCGTCCTTAGCTGGGCTCCTTCTGCCTTTATGGCGAGTCCCTGGGGCTTTTAAAGCCCAGAGTTCCCGGCATGAGCTTCTGCGTCCCACTGCTTGCCTTTCCTTTAGGTCTGTGATGACTTCCCTGAAGGTCACTCTTCCATATTCTAACGAGGGCCACTTCAAAGGAAGAACTGGAAATTCTGGGACACTTTTCCAGGCCCTCCCCCCAAAAAAATACTAAGTCAGTTTTCGGAGGCCAGGTCTAGTGTATTGCACAGAGATGCTAAAAGAATCAGCCAAATGAGAGAGCCGGTCTCTGCCTTCATTCCGGACGTTAAGGGTCGCGTGTGTTTTGGGCTGAGAAGGGTTGGGACGCCCTAACTTTCTCCTGACTCCCTTGGACGACTCGGCTGACTGACGAGCACCCTGGAGCAGCATGAGCGACCTCCTAGAACAGCCTCGCGGTTCTGTCAGTCATCACATTCCGTGCTGCTGGCCGCGTTCTTTCCAGCAGGAGGGGAGTGGAGGGAGCGTCACAGCTCAGTGGCCCGGCACAGCTGAGTCAACAGCAGCGTCCCCCACGCTCAGCATCCCGACCCTCGGGCCTGGGGCACAGCTCAGGGGCTTTGGACATTTCACACTGTGCTTCCTGCATCCTAGGACAGTGCCTCTGGAGTGGCACGTCATGCATAGGTCACAAAGCTGTTAAGGGCGTTGGGGGCAGGAGGGGCCGGGGGAGGGAGGAGAGAGGGAGTTCGATGTCTCGAATCTCCGATCTAAGACACTTAGAGAGGGAAGGCTTTGTAGTAACACAGTAGTCGGAAGAGCGGGGCAAGCAGATAAACACGTGCACACACATGCACACGTGTGTGCACACGCACACACTCAGCATTTACAGCGATCGGGCAATGGTATTAAGTGTGATGGGCAGAGAACCAGCAGATGTGGAGGGAGGTGGGTCCGTGTCATTTGGTCTCATCTGCAGACGGCCCGTGAGCCCCAGCCGTGTGGCTGTTTCTTGCTCTCTCCTGACTCTTCCTCGGGGCTGGGACGCGATTGCCACCCCCGCCCCAGGCCAAGGAGCCCTCGTGAAGGTTTTGCCTCTTTAGGAGACGTTGTATTATTTTCTAACCCATGCGCAGGTGCTCGCGTCTGCCTTCCAGGTATTTCTGGTTGGTTTTTTTCCTTTGGCTGTCCTTTTGCTGCTGGGGACTTTTTGGACAGCTGCTTCTCTGCGGTTTTCTAGACACTGAGTCCAAGATGAGCAGCAGCTCAGGCCACCTGCACAGGAGTGTCCTCAGCTGCTGTCTCCCAATGTTCGTTGTAACGTCAGGTAACTGACAGGGAGAGATGGCAGGGAAACTGCCACCTCGTTAGCAAAACCAGTGAGAGCGCAGGCCAGCCACGCCTCCGCACGAACAGCTCCTAACTACACACGTGGGACATTTCATCAGGTTGAAAAGTGACCTGCTGATACCTGACTGCTTTTGACGCCCAAATCCTGCCGCGTCACACGGTCAAGCCGGGTGTATTTAAGGCCCATTGCCTGAATTGAGTTCACCTCAGGGAGAAGCGTGAGAGGCACTTTTAAAAATCCCTCCATTACTCCGCACATCCCGTCACCCAACGGCCCAGCAGGACGAGCCACAGCCCCCCTCCCACCGAGTCTGACTTCTGTGACCTACAAGTTGAGGAGGGAAGCCGCTGACACAAATAACCCTGGGAAAGGCAAATTCAAACATCCTCTCTTTCTCCCACAAACAGGAACAAGAACAGTATGGCGGGATGACGTGGAAGCACCTGACGGTCCCACAAAGGAAGTCGCGGAGGAAGGCTCCGGGCCGATAAGCCAGGAAGGCCCTTGTGATGTGCACGGTGACCTTTTCCAACAGCCACCTGGAGAGTGAGTTACGGACTCGCCCCCAGGTGAACGGCCCAGGCCCAGCGCATCCTGGCCGCTGCCGCCGCCAGGACACGAGGCAGATACTCTCCAGCTGGCCTTTCATAACCCCGAATGACAAATGGGAGTCACAGAAAAAGAAAGCTTCCTAGGGTGGATCTTTGAAAAAAAAAACGGAGTTAAAATCAGGGTTCTGAAGTTCGACGCCCCTGCCTCCCATCTGCTGGTCCCGGGAATGTGAGCGAATGTAAAGTGGTCAAGACGGGTTTGGAAAGGGGGCGCGCGTCCCGGGTTGTCGGGTGTGCCTGACCGCGCAGTTCTTCAGGGAAGGAACCACAGAGGGGCAGGGGCGCGTCCTGGGCGTTGACTGGAGCCCCGCCGCACCGGCGGCGTGCAGGCCAGGCCATGGAGACCTGGGCTCGCGGCTAGCTGAGGGCGACACCGCCGGGTTCACGGTTCAGGAGTCCTGCAGCTGGAGCCGACACACCCTTTTCGCGGGAGGAGAGTGGGAAGGGCGAGGGAGGCAGGGCGGGCGAGCGAGCCGCGGGCGACACCGGAAGCCCCAGAGGAGCCTCGACCTTGCGCAGCCCGAGGTCATGGTGGGCTGCTGAGCCGGGGGCGCGCGCGCGCGCGCGACAGCGAGGGGCGGCGCTGCCATGGAGACCCCGGTGGCCTCCTGCGTCCTCTACCCGGGGGACGACCAGGGCTGCCGGCCCGAGCCCGGGGGCGCCTCTGTGCAGGGAGCGTGTGCGCAGGCTGCGGGCCAGGGCGGCGCGCCCGAGGCTCCGGGAGAGGGCAGCCTGCAGCCGCCGGATGCGGCCGAGGGGGAGGGCGCCGCGTCCCCGGCGCAGACACCCTGCAGCCTCAGCGCGTCCCTGTGTTTCAGCTCCGGGGACGACTCCCCGCCGCAGTCCCGCGCCTCCGCCGCGGAGGACGCAGCGGCCTCGCCGGCCTCCTGTCGCAGCAGCCCGCGGGTGGTAGAGAGACAGTGGGAGGTCGGCAGCGCGGGCGCCGCGTCCCCCGAGGAGCCCGCGTTCCCGGACGAACCCGCGTCGCCGGAGGAGCCCGGGGACCCCGCGCCTGTGGCCCCCGGCGTCGGGCCCGCGCACGGGGAGCCCGACCTGGTCATCGAGGTGTCCGGCCGCCGGCTGCGGGCGCACAAGGCGGTACTGGCGGCGCGCAGCGACTACTTCCGCGCGCGCGCGTCGCGGGACGTGCTGCGGGTGACCGGCGTGGGCTGGGCGGCGCTGCGGCTGCTGCTGGCCTACGCGTACAGCGGGCGCATGGCGGGCGTGCGGCCGGACAACGTGGCTGAGGTGGTGGCCGGCGCGCGCCGCCTGCAGCTGCCCTGCGCGGTGCAGCGCGCCACCGACGCGGTGGCCCCGCAGCTGAGCCTGGCCAACTGCCTGGAGGTGCTGAACGTGGCCAAGCGACAGAGGCTCTCGGAGCTGCGCGACGCCGCCTACCGCTTCATGAGCGACAACTACCTGGAGGTGCTGCGCGAGCCCGCGGTGTTCGGGCGCCTGTCTGGCGCCGAGCGCGACCTGCTGCTGCGCCGCCGCCTGCGCGCGGGCCGGGCCCGCCTGCTGGTCGCCGCGCTCGGGCCGGCCGCGGAGCGCACGGGCAGCCGCCCGCAGAGCCCGTCGGGGGACGCCGAGGGCCACGGCGACGCCGCCGTGTACTGCTGGCAGGCGGAGGCCGGCGAGTGGCGCGAGCTGACGCGGCTGCCGGAGGGCGCGCCGGCGCGGGGCTGCGGCCTCTGCGTGCTCTACAACTACGTTTTCGTGGCGGGCGGCATGGCGCCCGCGGGCCCCGACGGCCGCGCTCGCCCCTCCGACCGGGTGTTCTGCTACAACCCGGCCACCGACCGCTGGAGCGCCGTGCGGCCGCTGCGCCAGGCGCGCTCGCAGCTGCAGCTGCTGGCCCTGGACGGCCACCTGTACGCCCTGGGCGGCGAGTGCCTGCTCAGCGTGGAGCGCTACGACCCGCGCGCCGACCGCTGGGCCGCCGTGGCCCCGCTGCCCCGCGGCGCCTTCGCCGTGGCGCACGAGGCCACCGCCTGCAACGGCGAGATCTACGTGTCCGGCGGCTCGCTCTTCTACCGCCTGCTCAAGTACGACCCGCGGCGCGACGAGTGGCAGGAGTGCCCCTGCAGCAGCAGCCGCGAGCGCTCGGCCGACATGGTGGCTCTGGACGGCTTCATCTACCGCTTCGACCTGTGCGGGGGCCGCGGCGACGGCCCGGGGGCCGAGCAGGTCGGCGGGGTCAGCGTGCTCCGCTACCACTGCCTGGCCAAGCAGTGGAGCCGCTGCGCCTCGCACCTGCGGCCCCCGGGCGCGCCCGCCACCCTGCAGCCCTTCCGCTGCGCGGCGCTGGACGGCGCCATCTGCTGCGTGAGCCGCGCGGGCACCTGGCGCTTCGTGCCCCCGCGGGACGGCGAGCCCGGCGCGGACGCCGGCGGCGGCTTCGAGCCCGAGGCGCTGGGCGCCCCCTTGGACGTGCGGGGCGCGCTCTTCCCCTTCGTGCTCAACCTGCCCGAGAAGCCGGAGCGCGGCGAGGAGGGCGCCGCGTAGCGCGGGCCGGGGCGGCTTGGCGGCTCCCTTGGGCGGCCCTGGGGCAGGGGAGGCCCCGGAGCTGAGGACCCCACTGGGAAGGGGCGGAGGAGGTGGAGGAGGGGAGGGGGAGAGTCGCGGGCTGGGCGTGGCCGCCGGGGTCGCTTAAACGCTTTGCAGTTAGCTTGCCGCTGGCGCCCCCAGACTTTTTGCAGCGCTGTCTTAAGGTCCGCTTTCCTGTCGTGCGTTCCTTTTCACTTCGCTTCGATTCATGGGGTCGTGGTGGAAGATGTGGAGGGGTGCACACAGGTGACCTTAGGGTTAAGAGACAGGTACCAGAGGGAGAAGGGAATGGGGTCTAAAGATGATGCTCCAAGGTGCGGGGCGGGCCGTGGAGTGTTCAGAGCGTGCCTGGGTGTTAGGTGGTTAGGTACCCAGGCCGTATTCATGGTGTACAGGGGGGGGGTCCCCAGGATGTGCTCGGGGTTCACTGGCGCCCCTGAGTGCAGTGGACAGGTGCCGGACTGGGGTTCTGCGGGTACCTTAGCTTAGGGCGCTGGGAGGAGGGACCCTAGGACAGGCCACCGTGACCCCTGTTAGCACCCACTGGAAGGAGGCACAGATGTTTTGGCTTACGTTTAAGTGATAAGCGGTAAGGGAAGCTCTTAAACCCTGTAGCTTAGTTAAAAAGTTCTCACCACCATGTGCTGGAGCTTTGCCGGCTCAGGTCCCATCTGATAAGCATCAAAGGTAAAACCTTTGATCACCAATATGGTTTCCCCTCCAACAGGCATGGCAGTCTGTCCTGTGCCCCACAGGTCCCGCCCACACACGCGGGAGGAGCAGCCGCAGCCCACAGAGCTGGTTTAATGTTCCCAGGTTGGCGGGTGTTAACACTGACCTTCGGTGACGGAGCGATGACTTGCTATCACATGACTTTTAAATCTTTGGTGACTCAGTGTTTACCGAACTGTATATCTCGAATAGGAAAAGTCACCACCAAGGGCGCGTGTCTGTTTTAGCCTTTCATAGCTACAAAATGTGCTCAGCCACTTTCGTGCTTCGTAATGGACTCAAAGAGCGAATTATTCCCCCCAAAGAAGGTGAAGATCGTTTCTTTTCAACGGTTCTAAGGACAAACACTCAAGAGCCTTTAGAAGCCACTACTTACAATGTTTTAAATCGGTATGTAATTGATGAGGAAAATTAATTCGTAAAAACATTCTAAGAGCATGTGACAGAGTGACAGCGAGTGTGTTTTTGTGAGAGGAAATAACATTTATGATATAGTTTGGCAGGTAAGCTACGTTTTTGTAATTGAGAATTCCCAGTGTAACAGTTAACGTGGAACTCGCTACTTTGACAGGCACAAGGATTAAAAAGGAATCAGTGGATCTTTGCTCATTTGTTCTAACATTTTACTTTTCAAAGATGTACAGACAGGGTTTCCTATTCGCTCAGAATTTAAGGATGAGCTATGTGCTCATGCAGAGGCGAAGCAATGTGGATTCTGAGTCCAATCCAGTCGTTTATCATATCAGGAAGAGCACACACCGAAAGTTCCCGGAACGCGGTTAGACGGGATCCCGCGTAGATTGCTCTTATTTACTTGTTAGTCCACGGATGGGAGTCACATCTCTGTAGCAACCAGGGGACAGTTGGGAAATAGGTTATGCTTTATAAAGAGTCTGTGGTTATGAAAGTTAGAAGTATGTTTAGCAACGATCAGCTTGAATCTTATGCATGTGCCAGAGGAATAGAATTACTTACAGTCTCAGCTGGAGGGCATGAAGGCGGCTTGTGAGCTCACGTGTTATCGCTCGTGAACTGTCTTGGCCCTTGGTTAACCATCTCAGGAAGGAGAAGAGAGAGGCCTGATCTGCTGCCTCTTCTGGGAAGAGACTGGACAAGAGCTTAGAGTAAAGGGAATCGGTGTTCTCGTATAGGAACGGACATTTCATATTGTAGTGCATATTTCTCTAGAGTTTTTTATTTATGCTAAAACTTCTATATGAAATGGAACCAGGCTAGTATTTTCATTCCTTAAATAGCAAACTCTTAGAGTGTTCTCACTGTGATTTTACTAGACAAATCATTCCTGTCACGTTGACCATGGGAAAACAGAATGCTGAGGGGGGCTTCCGGAGTGAAGTCGCTCCCACGGAAGGCGGAAGCGCTGGCCGTCGGGTGTGGACGGCCGCCCGGCCCCTGCCCACGAGCGTTTTCTGTGCCCTGTCCTGTGATTCATCAGTAGGGAGTGCCCGACTAGGCGGAGCAGCACGTCTGGCCCCAGAGTCCTGGGACTTGTCACGTGGTGTGCACAAGGACAGGTGGAGTGTCACATATCCAACCCCTGAACGGCAGCAGCACATGAAACAAACTGGGGACCAGCTCACTTCACTTGTGGGGCCAGTCCTGGGGTGTGCAGCCCCCGGGTTGGCACCAGTTAAGCATACAGGAAAGCCACCCCCCGCCGAAGGGGCGGA
This sequence comes from Pteropus medius, assembly GCF_902729225.1. Lineage (NCBI taxonomy): Eukaryota > Metazoa > Chordata > Mammalia > Chiroptera > Pteropodidae > Pteropus > Pteropus medius. Next base: position 13,450,089 of record NW_024347788.1, on the reverse strand, counting down.
CTCGCCTCTGGAGCTCTGATGCCCACGGAAGGGTGTTTCATGTTCAAGGTGACACTCTTAGTCCATACCCAACACCATTTTGAAAAACAGAGCAACACTCCTTCTGACGTTCGATCAGGTGTCAGGTGTAGCTGATGCATTTGCGTGGACATCTGCCCGGGTTCCGAGCGAGCAGAACCTGGGGTGCAGGAAGGCGTCACCCTTCGGTCCGTTGACAAGCAATGACTTGTGTTGTCAGTCAAGGTTCATTTGGAGCCCAAGGGTGCAGGCTTAAGACGTCTTCATTTCCTCTCTGTTTTCATCCCTGGTCTTGGGAACGAGCTGAGCGTGGTACTGACTCGGCAGCTCTGCAGAGTGTGGTTTACAACTTGGCGATTTCGTCCCTGAGTATATGGTGGTTCCTATTTCTTTTCCTGCAGGAGAATGAATACTGTGGAAATGCTTTTGCTCCTTAGTTAAAACTCTACCTGTATCAGCTTTGCTACAAATTCTCAAGGAGATGAATCGCCTGCTCCATTTCTGTTAATTTCTGCTGTTACTTGAGTAATTCTGGTGGCAGAGGTTTAATCTGCTGGTCTCTTGGGTAACTTCCTGTAAAAGATTTCGCAATGCGATGCTTTTGCTGTCCTTCGCCGCTTCCTCAAGTTGAGAGGGTTTCAGGGCCTACTCTGCTGTAATACCTTACTGGGGCGAGTGGAAATAAAAGTGTTATTTTGTCTTGTCTTTAGATGCTTCCTTAAGCTTATGAAATGTTTTATTTTGGCACTAAAAACAAAAACCTCCTAATGTTCATGTTTCCCGCTTTCCCTCTGCCGTGTCGTCATTCGTGGGAAGATAATAAAGGCTGAAAATGGAAACACGCCGATGTGTTCGTTGCCCTGAATTCACGTCGGAGGCAGCGCCCTTTCCACCTTTTCTCACCCCGTGAGGCGCCTGGACACGCGGCTCTGGCGCTCTGCGCCGAGCTGCCGATGCGGGCGCGCTCAACGCGCGCAGACTCGAAAGGACCCGGGACAGAAGTAGCCGGTTGTCGCGTGAGAGGAAGGGCCTCCCAGGCTCTCTACAGCGCCGACTGCTGCGGCCTCGCTGTGACCGCAGACGGACCAGCCTGTTCCCGGCGCAGTGGGGCGGCTGCCACCGCTGGCGCCGTCACTGAGTTCATCAGAGCTTCACTTGTCGCCTCCCAGGCACGGAGGCTGGAGACTTGTATGTGTGTCCGTTTATGCCGAGATGAAATAAATTCCTGGAAAAGGCCAGCGCTCTGACCTCTGCGTCGTCGTGGCCTGCCCTCCTTCTCGGCGGCAGAGTACCAGGCGAGACGCCCTTCCTTGGGGAACGTGCTCGCCTGGGGCCAGGCAGGTATTGGCGCCGCCTGCGTGTGTGAACGAGGAGTTTGATGCCCGCCGAGGGTCCTCCCAGCGACAGGTTCTGAGTCAGGGGGTCTCTGCACACGCACACGGTGTGTATGGAGGCCTCTGCCCTCCCCGTCCCCAGCCCCCGTCCCCGAGGCCTCCCGGTGCCTTGGGCCCCCACCTGCAGGCTGGGGTCCTGGCAGTAACCCTCAGGGACGCGTGTTTGGAGGTGCTCTCCCTGACGGTGACACTTTGGCCGCTGGACCGACCGCTCGCCAGCCTGGGTCTCCCGCTCTAGAAAGCCCCACGTTTTCCGTGTTGCGCACAGGCTGGCCGCAGTGACGGCGACGTGTGAGGAGCGGCTTCCAGCACGTTCTCTGCTGTCCCACCGGCCGGGTGCCGACCCGGAGAGCGAAGGCGGCTGTGTGGCGTCTGGGCCTGTCTGTGCCGTCAGGCCGGGCGCCCCTTCTTGTTGGACTCAGCGGACCGTGTGGCTCACTTAGCCATCCAACAACCGCCTCTGTGTCTTCTGAGTGTCAGCCCGGATCTCTGCGCTGTCTTGGCCGCCCCACTGTGAGCTTAGAGCCAAGTGCCTGCCAGCCCCGGGTCCCAGAGCAGGACGGACGCGGGGCACGGGCCTTTCTCCTTCGGAGTTGGGCAGGGCCCCTTTGTCCCCTCTCCCTGAGGACTCCCTGTGCCTCCCTGCTCTGGGGCCACCCGAAGCCCTGCCCTACCTTCACCCACTCCTCCCCCGTGGCCTGGCGTCACCTGCTCCCCTCTTGGCGGCCTGTGCAGCTGTGGGTGCGACCTGACCCCTTGGCCTGCTCGGGCCTGGCCCAGCACAGAGGGTGCTGATGGATGCCAAGGCCACTTCACTGCCCTCTCTGGGGCTTGCAGCTACCTGGCCTCACCTGGGAGACCAGGTCTCCTCGTAGCCCCCAGGAGCTTGCGCTGAGTGTCACTCTGGGAGGGAACACTGCCATAAGTGGGGTGTCTAGGCAGGGAGCTCTGATGGCTGAGCTGGCAGGGATTCTGAAACCGAGGCGCATGTGTGTGGAACCAAACCCTTTGATGTGCCCTCACACTGAGCGCTTGTCCAGGTGGACAACCCCCTTCCTGGGGTGACCTGTCCCTCTCACCGGACCCCAGCCCCAACCCCCAGAGCTCTGGTCTGCATTTCCTCTTCGCCCCTGTCCAGGCCGCCCGCCCCACAGCCTGCTCTCGGTGACACTCCTGTCGGGCACTCTGTCCCCGGTCCTCATCCGTCTCTGCCGGTCCTGCCCCCGGCGGCCTTCTGACACTGCCGCCCGCTTCCGCCGCCTCGGTGCCCGCCCCTCGGCGTGTCCGGACGGCGCTCGCTAACATCAGGTCGGAGCACGTTTTTATTGTGCACCACGTCTCCACCGTCAGTGTCCAGGACACCGTGACTTTGTTGCCTCTGGGATCAGTCTTTGTCGTTAGTGTTATAGCGTCTGTTGAGTCTGCATCATCGTATCCAGTTAGGTCAGGTCTTTCTCTCCTTCCTGCCGTGGCCGTGTGTCTCGTGCAGGATCCGAGTGTCCCCGGATCCGCAGCCAGGTCCGGGGCGTGGCAGGCACTCAGCACGCATTTGTGGAATGACAGACCCTCAGGCGAGTGCGTGTTCGAGTCCCCACCGCCGGGCGGGGACGAACGCGGAGCTCGGACGAGGGAGCACAGCGCGTGCAGACGGCGAGGGCCGGGGGTGGGGGCGGGGGGTTGGGCCGCCGCGTCTGCCGGAGGCTCCTGTCAGCTGGGACCCCACTGGCCCACAGACACCGGGGCGCAGAGGTCCATCCTTCCTCATGATTCCACTTCAAAGAATGGCTCTCGGGTCCGGGAGAAAGAGGCCTCTGGGTCTTGGGAGGCATGGTGACACCTCAAAGGGACGAAGGAGCCACAGTGTAAGTCCCTTTCAGTAAATCTCCAAGGAGGGCCGAGGCCTGCGCTCCAGTGTGGCTGCAAAGTCTATCTCCTGACAGTGGGTCTCCCCCAGGGGGCAGGCGTGCTCCCGGGGTCTGGGGTCTCCTGGGACACGGCCGGGGCCAGCAGCCCTGCCGGAGTTCGCTGTAGGGTCCCTAGGCCCGGCCCGGAGGGGCCATTGTGTCCCCACAGCTCTGGGTTCTGAAGCGGGTCGGGCAGGACGGTTGGGACGACACTCAGAGGCGAGAACGAACACTGAGAACGAACCCTCGATCTACTTGTTTTCCTGCGAACGCGGTGCGAACCTTACTAACGCATTCTGAAAACATTTTCTGCGTCCATGGCATAATCTGGACACTCTCGGGTTTGAGCAGCCATGGTAAAGCACGGCCCCTGGAATGACGTGCAAGTCCCTCGAGATCGAGTCTGTGAAACCCAAAGCGCCATCTCCCTCACACGCTCCTGGGGACCGGGAGCTCGGCCCCCCCCCGGCCGCCGCTCTGCAGAAATGTTTACTCCTGAGAAGGTTTTGTGGCTTTTGATTCAAGCGGTAACTTAGAGTCGTGGGTCGATGAGGTCAGCTCTGTGCCCTCAGGCAGCTTTTCCTGATGTGTGTGGCACGACCCGTCACGTGGCATCACTGTGTGTCGACTACTGTCCCCTCACTGGGTGGGACAGGGCAGCAGAGTGACCTAGAAACAATGCGGACGGGCAAACCAGAAGGCGGGGTTTCCACGCTTCCCGCCGGGCAGCCGAGTCCTGCAGACCTAACTTACCGCTGCCTGGCGGGATCGCACACGGCTTGCGTCCCCGGCCCCCGGGGACGGTGGCCCAGGGCTGGGACACGCCAGGGCACCCCCGATGCCCGCGGAGATGAGCCTGGCTGTCCCTCTGGTTTTCCTCGTGCACTTTTTCTGCTGTTCTGTCCCTCGTTTCCTTTTCTTGGGAGGATTTGGGGAAACGACGTTGCCGACACCCCCGGTGTCCCCTGTGCAAGACGCTGTCTTCTGCCCGTCTCGCTTGTCACAGAGCCCTCTGTCCGTGCCGAGGGGCAGCGCAGAGGGATAAGCGTCCATTGTCCTCTGTGTGTGCGACAGTGGCTCTGGGAACTGGGCGCAGGGCGGACAAAGGCCCTTTCTCCCTGCCGGCCGCTGGCCTCGGGCCTGAATTCCCTCCCGTTTCCCTGGTTCCAGACGACCAGGGAACAACAGAGACGACTCGTCGTGGCTCTACGGGGAGAAAATAATTCCTCACAAAATCTGTTAGCAATGAGAAGGTTTCCTTTGGCGTTGCTTACTGTGTTCTTTTCAAGAGAAAATTAAGGTGCAAGTGATTTGTAAGGAGCCACGGATGTCATGAAGAATGGATGAGTCTCTCTTTGACCCTGAAGAATGGATGAGTCTCTCTCTCTCTCTCTCTGTCTCTCTCTCCCCGTGTCTGCCGGGCAGTGAGCGGGGAGCTGCGAGGCAGCCATGAGGACCAGGAAGGCTTCCTGGAGGAAGTGGTACCAAGCTGGATGGGACAGGTCATGCTAGGGGGCCGCTGTGGGCACGGAGCCTGGCAGGCGTGGGGACAGGCGTATGGCCCGGTGTGGCCGGCCTGGCTGTGGGCTTGACATGTTTCTGGGGAGACTGTGAGGGGCGGACGACAGGGTGGTGTCCAGACAGCGCTGCAGGCAGCCCGCAGTCACCGCCTGCCAGCCGACCGGCCCTCAGGAGGACCGTCCCCTCGGCAGGCTGCTGGGGGCAGGAGGGGAGGGCGGGGCTGGGAGGCCGTGCTCGGGGCCCCATGATTCAGACACCCATGGAGAGCCTCCCATAGCAGGCTGGACCGTTCCCCCCACCTCCGACACACGCTTGGGGACATTCTTTCTTCGAGGTCGTGTTGACACGGCGTGAGCAGGGGTGGAGAACGGGACCAGGCGGGTGCCGTGCAGGTGCCCGGCGGGTCTGGGGACCCCGTGAGAGTCGAGGGCTGGTGGGCTCCCTTCCGCCTCCGGGCGAGGGACAGGAAGATGGCAGGCTTTGGCGTCCCTGGAAGGCGAGGGGGCGGGGAGCTCCGTCTCCCGGCAAACAGGGCAGACTTTCAGTCAGTGTGAGTCGTGTGAGACCAGGATTAGGGACCGGGGCCCGAGCTTCCTGGCTGTTCTGCGTCCCTCCCCTCCCTTTGCTGAAAGAAAGAAAAGTCCGATGTCACTCACAGTCCCCTAGAAGCGAGAGGCGTGCTTGCTACGCGGGGCCATGGCAAGGCGCAGGCTTTGGTGGGAGGCAGGAGCTGGGGGTGCTCAGGTTCCCACGGGCAGGCGGGCAGGCTGGTGCACACTCGGGGGGGACTGCACTGGGTCATTCTGGGGGCTCTGGGCTATCGGGTGGTCGCTGGGCGACTGGCCCCTGGTGACTCAGGCAGAGGGGCATCACCTGTTGGGTGCGGGGCAGGTGGGGGAGGGCTGGCTCGGGGGGCCGGGCCCTGCGCTGTCCCTAAGGACTGGCTCGCTGGGAGGGCCGTCTCTCCCCAGCCAGGAAGGGTTTTAGGGTGTCAGAGCATCACAATACGCAGGAAGAAAACCCGACAAATGTCATTCTCTGGGGTCTTTTCGGCTTTGCTGACCAGACCGAACGCCAGCTCCATGTCCTGCTGTGTTTCCTTGAGAAAACGGGACTGCGTCAGCCTCCTGACACTGAGCGCCAGTGTCTGCGGGGACCTGCCCCCTCCTCACTCCCGTGCTGTCTGAGGACAGGTCACCGCTCTCGTGAGGACTGGCCCACGGTTTGCTCTCTGCGAACCGTCACCTTCTCAAAGTCTCAACTTCTCACTGCCCTATTTATTTATAAGCTAATTATTAACCAAAACCAATGACTTAAAAACACTTCAGTGTTAATAAAATGGGTCAGTGCTCCATTAACTGTGTCAGTTCACTTATTATTAAGCCGTAGGCTCCTCGGGGACACTGTTGAGTCTGTTTTCACATGGCTGTAACGGGGGGTTTCCTGCCCAGAGCAAAGACTCTAATCAACAGCAAGAGGTGAAGTTTATGTCCCTTCATGTGACAGGGTGTACACAGCTGTGCACCGAGTCTCAGGATGGGAGGGAGGGCAACATCCTTCCTATAAGGACACCGTCTGGACCTGCACGTCCCTCGAGGCTGCACCAGCTGCAGGCGTGGATTACAGCCCGAGGGGGACACGTGACGCCAGGCCACGGCCCTCGGGCTCTGCCCCATCGCCGCCTGTGTCTGAGTGGAAGCAGGAGGAGAGCCGGCCGCCTCGGGGGGGATGGGGAAGGGACTGGACAAGGGCTGCCAGGTGGGGGGGGCGGGGGGGGCGGGAAGCCTGAGCTGCAAAGAAGCCCCCGGCACGCCCTGCCCAGCCTGTGGCTTGGCTTTGCTCCGTCTCCATCGTGGGTTGGTGGGTGCTCGTCCAGCGTGCCAGTCGCGGGGACCGCCGAGCAGCACGAGGGAGCGCCAGACGGCTGCCGCGTGTGTGACGGCCAGTGCTATTCCCCCTGGGGCCGTGACCTGGGAGCTTGGGGGACACTGGCTCAGCACACACACGTGGAAACAGTCGAACAGCGAACACGGTGCTGCCGGTGAGTCGCCGCCAGGCCAAGGCCCGGAGAGCCACCGCCGTGCGCACAGGGACACCGTAGGCCGGCACGTTTGTCTGGCTCTCTGCGCTCTGTGTCACCTGCCGCTGCCGCGTGTCCCACGGTGCTGGGCGTGACCCTCATGTCCAGTTAGAGAAAGTGCTGGCTGTACTCGTCAGGGGTCCACAGGACCAGAACCAATAGGATAGATAGATAGATCTTTCTAGAAAGAGACCTGTTGTAAGGGTTCGCTCACGGGATTGTGGGCTGAGAAGCTGGAGGCATAGGAGGGTGGCGGCCTGAGCCCCCGGGGCTGGCGGTATAGACCCCAGCCTACACTGGAGAACCAGGAGGCGGCAGAAGACGGGGTCCCAGCTCCACGAAAGACAGAGAGGGAGCCCCCTCCCTCGTTCCGTGCTGTCCGGGCCGGCTCGGGCTGGACGGGGCCCCACCTCGGGCAGGCCCTCTGCTTCGCCCCGATCACCGACTCACATGCTACTCTTGTCTAGAAGCACCCTGGACGTCCAGAAGTAGGGTGTCACCAGCTCTCTGGGCCTCCTGTGGCCCAGTCAAGCTGGCGGGCACCATCGCCCGTCACAGAGGCAAACACTTTTAACAGGGCAAAGCGGCCCCTGAGAGGCGTGACCCGCCCGGCCGCCACTGTCCTGTTTTTAAAAATGGCTTGTGTGGTTTTGTTTTGAATTCTGCAGAGTCCCCAGGGAAGGCCACACGTCTGCGACCTCTCCCCTAATCTCAAGCAGGCTTCCTTTTCAAACCCGCTCAGCACACGTGACGCTGTTTGAGGAGCACACGCACGACAAATGCTCATCGTTTAAGAACCGAAGTGCATTGCATCTCGGGTGCCGTGGCTGCCGGGTCGCGGGTTAAATCCCACGGTGACACGTTTGTGTGGCTACCGTGACACACTCTCGGCCCTTTCATGCGTGCCCGCGTGATGTGTGACAGTCACTACAACATGTGAACAGAAGGGGGTCCTACAGCCTTTTCGAAAGTCCCAAGCCTCGGCCCAGCGTCATCAGAGACTGGCCAGCGTTGCACGCAGCATGTACGACATAGAAAGCGCCGTCCTGATGTGGAGCCTTGGTGTCAGGGGCCCCGAGGTCGTGTCGAGCCGAGGTGGCGGTGCCAGAGCATAGCGAGTGCCCAGCATCGCCTCGACCAGACCCCTCGTCCCCTCCCCTGCTCTGTCCCAGCCCAGCGGGGGCGCCGGCCCGTGGCCCTTCCGTGCTGGCTTCCTGGACCCCTGCGAGGCGGGGCTGGCACTGTGACCCCCGCAGGTGCTTGCGGTCGGTACGTGACAGACAGCAGGTTGCCGCGGGAACGGGCGCGGGTTCCTGAAGGCCCCACCTGGTTTCAGAGGCCGAGGTCGGCCGGGACCCCTGTCTCACGCTCCCCACACCGTGGCGGCGCCTCTGGCCCTGACTGGCAGTTTTTCAGAAGTAAGAGTGACACCCTATGGGAAACAGCCAATTCTTGGCGGAGGGCCCGGCACCCACACCGGCTTCGTTGGTCCCCATTATGCCAACACCTTTCTCTTTAAAATCCCAAACCACGTTTAAAACAGTGCATCCACCCCTGGCTGTTTCTGCGGGTCCCTCCCCTGTGGGCGACATGGTCTCGTACAGCCGCGGAGCTGGGAAGGGGCGGCCTCGTGAGAGAGGAGGCCCCGCGGAGCCCCCAGCCGCCCCGCTGCTGTCTGGACGCTGCACGAGAGTGGGGAGTAGGTTAGGTTTGGGGCAGGTCGCGGCCCTTCCCGGGGCCCAGTCGCGTTGTTCCCCCTGCGGCGTTCGGGAGCGTGCCGCGCCTCTTCTCTGCTCACGAGACTAAATCGGCACCAAGGCGTCTCCACGGTGCCCACAGGTGTGCATGGCGGGTCCTGGGACTGGATGACACATAAACACGAGCGTGTAGACCATTCCGAGCTACTTGTACCGAAACGCCAAGCCGAAGCGCTTTCTGCGTGTGCGTGCGCGTGTGCGTGTGCGCAGGTACGTGTGATGTGGAGAATTAGATTGCTGGATAGAGTAGCGTGACACACGGTGAATCCCACTGAGATTCTGGAGCGAAGAATCGATATTCCAGATCTTTGCTTTCCGGGCTGGTGCCTGGTGTACGTTGGGAGTCAGGAGCCCACGGTGATTTCGTAAATTCGCTTACAAAGTTGCCACATGTGTTCATCACATACACAAACAGTAACTTTGTAAGGATACGTTATGTATTTGTAAGCAAACATAAGTGCATGGCGTATACTGCATTCTTTTGCTACATTTTCAAATGTTTTAGAAGCATTTACCTCTAAAAACATCATTTAAAATTTTCACATATAAATTCACACATAGCGATTCCCTTCTGCCATGAAGACTTCTTTGGTTTCCAGATGTATTTTGAGAAGAAAGTCACTTATGTCGGGTAGATGGATGGCAGCAATTTGCCCGGCTGTCCACGCCACACTTGCTGGACCTGCCACATCCGTTGCTGTAATTCTGAGGTTTGCTTGATGTCGCAATCAGCTTTCTGTGTCAAGATGCAGGGCGTTCAGGGCCTGAGAGCTGGAGAGCTGACGGGGAAGGTGGCCATCCCGCAGGGAGGAGCCTCGGGGCTGAAGGAGGTTTCAGCAGATTGGGAGTGTCCCTTTATTAGTGACAAGTCAGCATTGTCTCTGGGGGTTTAATTGGCAAGTGGATCCCTACCACAGACCCCCTCCACTCCTTACACATTTTTTTGCCTGAGGAAAACAAGCCGCCCTTTGAATTGAAAACTTTTTTGCACCCACAACAGAAACAAAACAAAACACCACCATCCTGTGGTTTAGATGATCCAGGCTAGTTAGTGGTCAGCACAGTTTTCTGTAAAGGACCAGGCGGCAAACGTTTTGGGTTTGGGGACCTCCTGGTTTTCATCTCAGATTTTTTGTTGTCGTTTGCTTTTGTTTTTACAGCCCTTTGAAAATGTAAACGCCATTGGCTTCGGAGCAGGCTCTGGGTCCGACGTGGCCGGAGGTAACGCACACTACTTCGGGTTTCCTGTGTTTTTCTAAAATAAATCCGTCCTGCACGGGAGGGACAGTCCAGTGATGTGGGCGAGGAGA
>NW_024347788.1:13437609-13438203 GCF_902729225.1 Pteropus medius | reverse complement strand
TGCCGAGGAGGAAGCCGCTTCTGTGGTCACCTTGCAGGGCCCCTTCCCCCTCAGGCTGCCGCTGCCCGCGGAATTCCTCGTCGGTTCCGTGGTTGCGTGTGTCCGAGTTGTGCAGAGAAGCGGAGCCCCCGGGACACAAGACATGAAACAAACAGGAAGCCAGGCTCGTCGTGAGGACTTGGCTCGGGCGACGGTGAGGGCCTGGGGGCAGGTCCGCAGTCTGCAGCGCGGACGGCGGGCTGGAGGCCCAGGGAGAGGTGCCGGTGCTCACCTCGTGGGAAGGTTCGTGGGAAGATGCTATCGCTGACTAGTCGGAGCCAAGTTTGGATTAATATATATTTTTTTCAAAATTGCAAAAGTTGTTGGTAATGCAGTTATTTAAGTTTGTTTACGGTGTTTATCCGCCCTCCTATAACTTGTTTTTGAGTTTCTTCTTTCAGGATTTGAGATTAACAGATTTTTTCCGAGGACGGGGACGGTTCTGCGGGCTCCGTGCTCCCTCTGGTGGACGGCGGCTGAATGACCACTCGGGAGGGGTCCCCAAGCGGCCTCGGTGCTGGTCAGTGGCCCTGCTCAGCGTGTGGGCCGGAGTCT
>NW_024347788.1:13425102-13432772 GCF_902729225.1 Pteropus medius | reverse complement strand
GTCCCCGTCCACATTCCGGGAACGCTGCTGCCAGACGGGCAGTGGGGTGGGTGCCCGCACGGCCGGGGCGGGGTGGCGGGGGGGGAGGTGCCCCCCGGGCTGCAGTCCCAGAGTCACCGTCCTTTCCTGCTGTGGAGAAGTCAGACAGGCATCCAGGGACAGCTGGAACCCGGGTGACTTAAAAGGTTATTTAGCAAACGGAGCCCGGGTTACATTTGCAGCTGATCTGCACAAAGCTGTCATTGAATCAAGGACTGTCACCTACATGTCTGTTCTTTACAAAACTAAGGAGAACCCATGGGGAAAATTTTATGGAATGACATATTTTAAAAATTTTTATTGAGGTGACATTGGTTGATACAATTATATAGGTTTCAAGGGCACGATTCAATAACATGTCACCTGCATATTGCGTGCTCACCGCCCGAAGTCATAACCGCTTCTGTCACCATGTATTTGACCCTGTTGCCCTTAGTCACCTCCCCCTCCCGCTCCCCCGGTCACCACTAGACCGTCGTCTGTGTCCACGAGGTCTTGCGTGAGTCTTTGCTTGCTGCTTTCGGCATCTCGCCCCACGGGTGAGCGAGCGTGTGGGTCACAACATTTTCCCACCGACTGTTCGCTCGGCCCGGGCTCCCTAGATCCGCCCACGTTGTCACAATGGCAGCGTCTCCTCCGTGGCCGACGGTCCATGGCAGGCACGCACCGCACCTTCCTTGTGCTTTCGAGGCCACCGATGTGTTTTCGGCCGATGTCGGTGGCCCTCGGCACACTCGCTGCTTCCCGAAGTGGGCAGGAGCGGTGCCCAGTGCACAGAGTGCGCACGGGACGTGTGTCCCTCGGGAGACCACTCCAGGTGGCCTGCGAGTCAGAGCAAGGGACACAGAGCTGCGTCCCCACGTCCCCGCATTCCTGCTGGGTCTAACCATGGGATACGGAGCTGCGTCCCGCGTCCCTGCGGAGCGCCCGCTCCCCGTGCTGGCCTGAGGAGGGTGTCACGTCCGGTCACTGCCAGGAGCCTAGGCGGCGGGCCGCAGGCTGGCTCCAGGACAGCTACTCACTGTCTGCAGGCATGGCCGACCTTGACTGGCCAGACAGGAGCGTGGGGCCCAGCGTGTGAGCACGGCCGTCTTCAGGGTGTGGCGGCCGCGGTCAGACCGGTCAGCACGGTGTGTCCTCTCCCGCCACCGAGGCCCCTTTTGGACCCTGTTCTCTGCCAAGAAGCACGAGCGGCTTGGAGGCCATCTCGGCGCAGGCCCGAGTGAACACCGCCGTGGGACGTCTCCGCCCCCGGGGGCTGTCCTGGGCTTGCTGTGGGCCGGGGAACAAGTCTCGGCGTGCACAGCGGCTCAGAGCGGTGATGCTGGCCCCCAGCGCGGTCTGACTTCCGTTCCGAGCCTGCCAGCACCGCACGGCGGGCTGTGTGTGGTCACGGGGCGGCTGCTCTGAAGTCACACCTTGGCGGGGGGTCGGAAGTCCCACTGAGCGGCCGCTGGGGCACTTCAGACTCCGAAGCGACAGACCACAGCAGAACTGACGTTGTCGGGGCGGCCGCTGAGGTTGGTCCTCGGTTTCCGCGTGCGGAGCACAGCACCGCCATCACTCAGGTCACTGTGGACATCAGACTTAGCAGGACGAGCGCTCAGTGGGGCCACTCAGCGCGCCGGAGCGAGGGCTGGGGGCTGGGCCCATCAGATGGCAACACCTGTGCGCTTGGCCTTGACGGTGACGCTGCGTTCGGAACGTTCCGTCACGTGCACCGTTGTGTCCTTATTTATAGTCACACTTGTGCAGGAGAGTGGGGGTGACCTGGCATCTGTCCCCACCCCTGGGCTCCGTCCCTGTTGTCCCCTGGGCGGGTGGCGTCCCCTGTGGCTGGGCCGTGGGGTCTTGCTCAAGAGTTCCTTCCTTAAGTCAAGGCGAATTGCTTTAATTTAGACGCAAATGACAAAGAATAGAGCTCAGATTTGGAGAAGTTCTTTTGCTTCTTGAGAAATAACCACAGAGATTTGGGAATACATTATTTTTAGAGAGAGCCAGAGAACCCAGGAAGTTGATATTTTACTTATTTTTGGGTGAACATAGGTAGCAAGTGGCCAGTGGTATAAACACTGGCGCTAATTCACATTCCCAGGTCCCATCCCAGATGGAGCTCAGCTCTTTCCTGCTTTGGGAGCATTTGACCAAAACGCGCTGACTCCCCCGCCCCAGGCTCCCACGCTGGGCTCGGTCCCCATCCCCCCGTTCCACCGAGGCAGGTCTGCAGTCTGAGCGTGGTTTAGGAAGGGGTCTGGAAGGTTCCGTGCTCACCGGCTCCATTTCTCAAGCCCCCTTTCAAGCCGCGTGGGCCCCTCGCTCCCGAGGCGGACACGGAGAGCCCCGCGTGTGCTCACAGCCTTCCGGGCGTGTCCCCCTCGCACCCCTGTCACCTCCCGGGTCCTGGCTCCTCCCACCCCGTCACCGCCTGTCAGCCCGCGGTCCAGCAGCGCTCGGCTCGAATGCCGCCGGCCGCAGGGCACCTGCCCGCCGCTGTGTCCTGCTCTCGCGTTCTGCGTGCTCGCTCGGTCTCTAATCCGTGTTTTCGTGACTTTACCCTTATCGCTCACGTTGCCTTGAACTCACTAAACATTCTATAAACATCGATTGAGTTTATAATGAAAGGAGACGCGTGGCCCGAGCTTCTAACTTACGGAGGCAAACGAGAAACGAAACCGGGTCGCGAGGAGCTTCATGGGTGCCGGGACCCCCAGGCCAGCGATATTTACGCTTGTGCAGCTTCCTCCCGTTCACCACCCACAGCGGGGTTCCCTTTGGGGCGACGCACAGAGTTCGCGCAGCAGCGGCAGGAAGCCGCCTGCGTTGGACACGGACCTCAGTGCTGGTGGTCACTCTTCATTCGTAGGTGTGAACCAAGATGTCGCTTGTCGCTCTGCCCTTCTACCAGAAGAGACACAGACACTTCGACCAGTCGTACCGTAACATTCAGACGAGGTACCTTCTGGATGAGTACGCGGCAAAGAAGTAAGTTTAAACACACGGGTGGGACCCAGCGCTTTGGTCACGGGCGTCTGGCGTTTGAGGGCAGGGAGCTTCGTCCACCGCTGAGACCTGAGGGGAACTGGTTTGGGGGGTGGTGAGGGATGGCACTGCTCTCCGATGTCTGTCTTCAACGCCATAGGGGAACACGGCTGACCGGCTGGGCAGTGGGCTGCATGCCGAGTGCTGCATGGCATCCCGGCACCCTGCAGACCCCGGCAGAGTCTGGCAGACCCTGGCAGACTGGCTCTGAGCCTTAGCTTAGGGCAGGATGGCAGAGACGTTCGTACGTGCCTGTGGCTTCGCTCCTCCCCACGCATCTGCTAAGACTAAACAGTCCCCGGAAGGCGGGGCCGGGGGACACGGAAGCTGTGGCAAAGCAGAGGGGGGCGGACGCCGGAGTCAGTAACGACCTTGCCACGTTAATAATAAAAGCAGCAGGAAGCACCTCATTCTCCGCGTGAAGGCCTGGGGCGCAGCCACAGCTCCGCGAGTCCGCACGCCCCAGCCGCCGGCGGCTCCGCGGTTTCCACGGCCGATGAGAAGGTCGAGCTGCAGCGTGGAAGGCACAGCGGGCGTGGCGTGCCCCCCCTGCCTGTGCGCATGTCACCAGCACCTATATTTAGCAGGGCCTGTGTTCCTTGTGCTCAGTTGCCACCCACCTAACAAACAAGGCCAAGTATTTGCAGCCCCTCCCAACAGCCTCGGGGGCTGCGGGTCCCGTAAGACCTGTGAACCCGGGGTGCTGGGCCAGGGCTGTGGCACGCGCTGGCCCCGGGGGACATTGCCGGGGCGGTGGGTGAGCTGTGTCCGTGACGACGACCCTCTGCGGACGGGCAGTGCCGACGGGGCTGGTGGGACGCAGAGAGGGGGACGTAGGTTTGAGTGTGTACATACGTGTGTGCACACACGTTCAACACACAAACGTCTGTATGCCGCACACATGCTCATAACACGCGTGGACATGCGTGCAGGAGTGCATGCCAATGCGTGCGTGCGCTGTGCATGTACACATGTGAGCGTGCATGCGTGCATCGTGCCTGTGTTTTCATGCACAAAGCCAATGCGCGGGCAAGCGTGTAGTGCACGCACGCCTGCGCATGTGCGTGCATGCGTGTTCCTGCATGTGCGCGTGTGCGTGCTCCAGGGAAGGGTTTGGTGTGCGCACAGAGAGTAACGTTGTCCGTTGTCACCACTTCCGCGCTGTCCTACGCCTGACGTTTCCGGCGCCCGCCAAGGCGCACCTCGTCCCAGTCGTCTGCCCAGACGTCGTCTTCCCAGAGGGCTCCCAGCCCGCCATCGCCCGGAGGGTTGACCTGCAGGCTCTGTGCGAGGAGGCTGAGCCCCGCGCCGGAGCAGGAGCAGCATGAATCCGAGAGAAGGTGACGCTCGCACCCCCTCCGCCGCTGCAGCCGGGCGGAGCCAGGTGTCGCCGGGGGTCGCAGGACCTGGCCCGTCCTGCCGGGGACCGGGCGGGTGCCGAGGTCAGGGCGGTGCAGGGGCCTGGCTGGCGGGAGCCTGAGGGGACAAGGAAGGCGGCCTTTGCTTGAAAGTGAAGCCCCAAGCGCGTTTGTCCGTTGCTGGCTTGTTCCTCGCGGCCGGTGCCTCAGCGGATCCTGACAGGGACACTGCTTGGTGCCATTTTGCAGAAGAGAGCTGTGCGGTGCAGAGAATGCCCGCCCGTGCCCGGGGCCCACGCCTCCCACGCACCGCCCCTGGCCTTCGGCCTGTCACCGTGTCACACAGCACTCAGCCTGTCCACACGGGGCGGCAGCAAAGCACGAGGACCTAACAGTTCACAGCTAATTTTGAATCTCACCAGCGGCCTCTGGAGCTGGCAAGGAGCAGCGGGCAGGGGCGCGGGGTCAAACGTGCATTTCCGCAGCGGGGCAGCGTCCCTGCCAGCTGTCCCTGTGGGAACCGCGTGTGACGGGCTCTGTAAACGGGCACATGCCCAGCTCGCTGGACTCGCGCGTGAGAAAGTGGCACAGGACGGTGACGGGTTGATGGCGGTGTCAGCCGTTGACCGTTCCAGAGAAACAGGCGGCGACCTCCCGCGGGGGTCAGGAGCAAAGCCGTCCAGCGCCCCACGCAGGCTGTCACGTGACGCCTGCTCCGTCTCTCCCCTCCCTGGCGCTTTGCTTCTAGGGGTTGTTGCTGTCTCTCTAAACCACTGAGAACCTGAAGGAAAAGTGAGGTGTGGGTTAGCAGGCTCCATTTCGCAGGTCGCCCTGTGACCAAGGAATCCGTTTAATAAAAACAAGGCGTAGCTGAGCAGATACTTACATTTTAAAATTCAAATTGTCTTCCAAAGGCCTATGGGAATTTACCACATAAGTTTATTTTCTCATGAAGTGAATACTTTTTTTTTTTTGCAAAAGAGTCACTTCGAAGTGTGTACGTTTAAAATCTGGGCTTGCCGGTATCAGCTTATTTGGGAAAGCGCCCACCTGTCCGTTGTGGCCCGGGGGTCAGAGTGCTGAGCATTATCGTACCAGTTCTGCCTGCTGCAGCCGGGAACAGATCGCATAAACGTCCTGTGCCTCGGTTTCCACAGGGGCGGGATGTAGAAAGGGTACGTCCGTTGCTTTGCACAGTTGGGGAGTGGGTCACCGTAATTCACGTGGCTTCAGAAAACGGCCTCTGTGACACCCCTGGCTGCTGGAGAGCTTCCCGCAGCAGGGCAGGCCGCAGCGGCAGATCTGCCCCGGGCCAGGACGGCTGCGGCCTCCAGGTCCCTGTCCTGCCCGGCGGGTGCAGCCCACGCCGGTGGCACCTCACCCGCTGTGGCCAAGCCGTCTGCTCCGGAGCTGTGCGTTCTGTGACCTCACCGTGCTTCATCCTCGACCCGCGTGCGTGCCTCCCACGCCAAGGACCTCTTTGGATTTAGTTCTTTCCTCCTTTACAAGGACGTCCAAGTGAGGGCGGGGCTTGGTGAGCGGGGCCGCGGCCCCTCGAGGTGCAGCTCTGTCCCTGCTCAGTCCCTCCTCGGTCCCTGCCCGGGCAGCCTGCTTGGAGTTAAAGGAATTCGTCCGTTTCAACCTCCGTTGCTCTCGCTGGCCTCAGGGGTACGAGAAGCACTTACTGATCCCCCCACCCCAGAGGCAGATGTTAGTCTTGGGAAAGACGAAGCTGTGGGTTTGTCAGCTGCGTTACCAGCTCGTCTTGACGTAGACACACTGGCGAGGCACGCACGCCCTTCCACGGGGCGCAGCAGGGTGGGAAGCCCCCTTTGACACCCATACTTCTGTCTGGGAGGGAGAGAAATGGGGCTCCCCGTCACGCAGGCCGCCCCGGGCTTGTCCTTGGTGTGCATGCGTGTCGGATGACGTGACTCGGCCCAGGAGGCCCGGAGTCCTGCTGCGCCCCACAGACCAGCCGACGTGTTTTCTCTAAGAACCGAGTCCAGGACTGGATGAAGGGGAGACTTTTCCCCGAGACGGACGGTCACAGGGCAGCAGGCCGAGGAGCGAGCGTCCTGGCTTGGTTGGGGCCTGAGGATGTGGCGGGCAGCGGACAGAGGAAGCTTGGGATCAGTGATGCTGGCTCCTGGGTGGACGGTGCCGGGGCTGGCGGGGGTCACCCCCAGGCCGGGCGCTGTTGAGGGCCCACAGAGACGGGCTTGGCTGGAATGCACGTGTGCCCCCTCGCTTTGCCCCACAGACTGGAGAGACGGACTCATCCACTTCACTCTTCTGATTTTTCTAGAATACAGGCTTCGTCTGTCTGTATCTGTTGATTCTGTTGGAAGGCTTTAGCTCAGCCCTAAGTTCCCTCAGTGATGGCGCTTTCTCGGGAAATCTGGTGGCTTCCATGTGGCACCAAGCAGGAGGAAGCTGCTAGCAGGCTCAGACCATCCCAGACTGCCGCCCGGGGTGCTGACCTTGAGGGAGGCCCGGCCCAGCGCCCCAGCCCAGGCCCTGACCCGGATCCTGGCCCAGCCCCGGCCACCGGCTGCAGGGGCCTTGGTGACCGTGTCCTGCCGAGTCGCGGTGCTCTGCCCCGCCCCCGTGCAGCGCCAGAGAAGGGGGCCAACACGTCCCTCGCTTAAGGGGTTTGACGCTTAAGGGGTTTCAGGCTCATCTTCCGCTCTCTCTGGGCCGGCTGCTGTCCCCAGACCCTGCACAGGTGGGACATGCCCGGTGCGGGGAAAGGGACAGTGGTCCCAGGGGCCGCTCACAGCCATCGCCCAGAGCAGCCGGCCTTTGTGCACGGTCCCGGGTGAGGGGACCGCGGGGCGTGCCCACCCCTCGGCGGGTGAGGCGGGCGCCCCCTCCGTGGCGTCGTGAGTGGCCTGCGCACGCGCGCCGGGGCGAGAGCCTCCCGTGTCCCCTGCGCCCCGCGGGGAGTCCTGGGGGCAGCACGCCGGCCCCCACGGCAGCGACCCGCGCCCTTACCCCGCGCACCGAGCAGAGTCCCGTGTTCGCTCCCGCAGGTACCAGTCCCTGGTGGCTTCGTACGGAGAGGCCAGGCGGCAGCGCTTCCTCAGGGAGCTGGCCGAGATGGAGGGGAACGTGCACGAGGCCCGTTTGCAGGCTCGGGAGAAGCTGGACAGACACGCCGTGGAGCAGGTGGTGGGTGGCGCGGTGGCTCCTGCGGGGCGGGTCGCGGCGGGTCCTCGGGGTGAGTGGGGC
>NW_024347788.1:13418289-13422131 GCF_902729225.1 Pteropus medius | reverse complement strand
CCACAGTGTGCAGAGGCTGGCGTGCCTTCTCGTCGCGGAGGGCGGGTTTGTGCCCGGGACACCTGTCTCTAACTGGGGGGCCCCGTGACTGGGGGGGTTGGGCGGGTCTGCTGGACCCCGCCCGTGGCTCCTTTCCAAGCTCCATTTTAATCTTTATATTAAAAAGAAATCTATTCTCCCTTCTCAAGTACGAACGAAGCCCTGTTCCTGGGGTCAGCCTCGGGAGTGACGGAGGCCGGGCCCCCGTGAGTGGCTGAGTCAGCGAGGCCGGGAGCCCGCGGGCACCGGGTGACACCCAGGCCTCCTCATACCCACCAGGGTTCTGCGGAGTCTGCAGATACGCGAGGAATTGGGGCAAAGGAAGCCCCGGACCAACACCCTTAGTCGTGCTGGGGCGTTTTAGACAGAAAATGTGATTCCTCCTCAGAAAACGCACAGGGAGCCCGCCCGCCCCCTCCGCCGCTGCCCCGTGCTCCGAGCTCCAAGTCCCCGTTCCGGGGTCTGAGTGGCGGCGGGGAGGGCGGCGTGCGCGGCTCGGGAACGAGCGTGTCCTGTCCCAGCGGTGACGTGTGCCCCTATGAATACTCTTTGGCCCCTGCGGCTGAATGCTTGATGTGCCCGAGAGGAAGCCGGAGCCCACGCTTCCCGCTGCTTGAATTCGAGCCGTAACTGACGCGGCTTCTTGAGCTCATAACGCTGGCTCTGGGGACCAGAGCACGACTTCTGTTTCCTCCAAGAATTTTAATGCTGGTCTCATGTTTTCGTGAAAGTGTTGAGAACAGTCTTACGTTTTATCTGCAATCTCTCTGCCCCACCTCCAGCAAATGACGGTGGGGGTGGCCTCTTACTGCTCTTTATTTTTAGACTCTGGTATTCAAATGTGAACTTGAGCTAAATTTTAAACCCAGTGCCAACATCTAGTGCACAGACGTGGGGCCCGGCTCTCCAGGGGAAATTTATGGACCATGTAAACGTTCACCCATCTTCAAAGTAGATAAAATGTCACTGTTTCCTCCACGGAGTCAGTTTGGGGGCGCTTTCCTCCATGGAGACTTTGGGGTGCAGAAGTGCCCCTTGGAAGCTTGTAGAAGTGGAGGCCCAAGGAGACCATCTCTGTCCTTGGGACTGGTCCAAAGAGAAACTAAAACCCTTCACCCCTTAAACACTTGCTTGCAGCTGTTGGCAGCATGAGTACAGGCTGGGGAGCACCTGTCTTGTGTGGCTCTGGGAGGGGGAGCGGGTCCCACAGGGACTTGGGGAGGCACGTGGGTCAAGGCTCAGGGCCTGCACAGCACCCCCGGGCAGGCGTGAAGGTGGGCCATGTGTCCTCCAAGTCCACAGGCCCTTCCCTCCACCCTGACTGGGCCTGGTGCCCAGGACCCGGGGCCCGCTTGCCCACAGCCCTCCCCCGTGTAGGCGCGTGTGTGTATTTGTAATCTGCACGTGGACCTCCGTGCCAGTATAGTTCATGTAATGGAAAACATTTACAAGAGAGAAGCACAAAGAGACTGAGATAAAAGTGCACGTGCCCGCAAGCTCTGGCTTTCCCCACACACCCCGCACCCTCCCCTGGGGACCGTCGCAGGAAATCAGTGTGTCTGAGGAGCTGCAGGGGCTGTGGCCTCCTCTGCAGACCGAGGGCAGCTGTGGACGCGCCCGCGAGCTCACGTGCGGCACCGCAGGAGCTTCGCTCCCTTCTCCCCAGCCGGTCCCTGCCGCTAAGTACCAAGTGCTAATTGGCTTGCGAGCCGCCGGCGCTAACGTGTTAGGTAGCTGTGCCCTTAACGCAGGAGTCAAGTGAAGAGGAAGCCCAGGGTCCTTGCCGGGGGCCGGGGCGCAGGGCTGGTCCGGTTCCGGCCCCTCGTCCCCTCGGCTCAGTCTGCTGCAGCCTCCCCTCCCGTCCCCTCGCGTCCCCTGCGGCTGTCCCCAGCTCAGGAGCAATGACAGCTTAGGTTTGGCTCTCACACCGCTGCCGTGAGCTTGCCGCGGGGTGCGGGGCGGAGGGGGGGCCTTGCAGGGGTGGCAGGGAGGGTCTGAACTTTCTGTCCGGCTGATGCATTTTAATGCGAAACCTGCAAGACATGTACAGAGCTACAAAACTGCGAAGCGTCTTCGATACGTCGTCTTACCCTTCCGTTCCTGGCCGTGCGGCGTGCAGGTCCCGGCTGGCTGTGCTCCAGCAGCTTGAAATGCATCCTGTGTATTCACTGTAGCGTCGCCAGGTGGGACTCACAGGCGGCTCTGCGGAGAGACAGGTCTGAGACGTGAGCCCCAGCTGAGGCGGGGCCCCAGCCCGTCTCGGCGCCGTCCCCCGCGTTTCGCCCCGACTCCCGACGGAGAGTGGCTGGAATGGAAGCTTCCCGTCTGCCCGGAGCCTCAGACCCTTCAGGGGTTCTGCGGGAGAGGCGGCGGCGGCGGCGGCAGCGTCCCCTGCGGTTGGCACACAAACACCGGACGGGACGCGTCGCGGGCCCGTTTTCGCTGTGGTTTAAAAACTGCCAAAATACAGGCACCAGTAGCACGCTGAGGAGGCGCAGTTTACAAACTGTGGGACCCCGCCTGAAACCCCGACTCTGAACGGTACCGGGGGCTTCGAGGGGCATGCTCGGGAAGACGCCCGGGGCCCTCGGCCCTGGTGTCCGTCTGCGCCTTCTCTGCAGACTGGCTGTTGCAGGAGGTTTTGATCGCCACAGCTTTGGTGCCCTGGCCTCCCCCCACCTCCCGGGGGCCGAAAGGCCTGGCCGCCCGCCCTCCTGTGTCCCCGTCCTGCCGCGGGCCGGCCGCCCCCCGAAGAATGCCTTCCTGTTTGCAGAATGCATTCGTGCAAACAGCGGATTCACGCTTCAGAGGAAGCATCACAAACAGCGAGATGAAGACGTTCCGGCAACACCGCAGGGTCCGGAAGAGAAGCGATTCTTTCCGTCGCCCCGGACCGCAGCCCCCGCACGCGGCGAGTCCTGCGGTCGCCTGAGCCGGCGTCGGGTAGACGAGCACGGAAGGGTGATGCCTAGTGCTGGCGGGACAGTGCGTCACGGGAGTTTTATGCGTCTTACTCTCCGTCACTACCCTGGGACACGGCTGTCCCTGCCGTGTTTGGAATCTGCGTGGCGAGTGGCCCCGATGAGTTTGGAATCGTTGCTTCGTTGGTGGGCCTTGCAGGTCGGCTTGTGCTTGTCCAAGGTGAACCCCAAGCGATGGGCTCGGTCTGAGCGTCTGAGGCGCCGGGCTCCATGTGCGAGGTCGCCCCGGGCACTGCCCGGCACGCTGGCGCTGGCCGGGAACCTCACGGAGCAGGGCACCGCGTTCTTAGCAGCCGGCGCGGGTCTCTGAACTCGCTCTCTCCTCGATTGATACACTGTGTGTTTTTGGTAAAGAAAACGTTTGCAGCGCCAATTGCAACGTAGAAGGAAACAAAATTACTAATGAGCTTGCAACACTGGATTCGTCTGCGGGGCGTCGGCTCCTTGAAGGATTTGGACACGGGCTCATCCCCCGGCAGATCAGCGACACACTCACGGCGCCGCTTCTCCCAGAGGCGGCGGAGACCGGCAGGGAGAGCGTGGGCTTCCGAGTTTTGTGGTCCTTGTTGCCCAACTTCTCCAAGGGTCAATTTGTTGCTCTGTTAATAAGACAATAGAATCTACTTTCCAGGGCACGGGATGGCAGAAGGGCCGAGGGACGTCGCCGGCAGTGCTCGGCATTCGGGGAAGCCCGACGGGGACCCGCCTCAGCGCGTTCTTGCCATTCCGGGAGCCGGTGGGAAGAGAGCTCGTGACCAAGACGAGACGCTCCGGCCTTGGGAGACGGGTGTGGGAGGTGGAAACCAGGGCAGTGCCCGGGCC
>NW_024347788.1:13405502-13418278 GCF_902729225.1 Pteropus medius | reverse complement strand
GGGGGCCTTGCAGGGGTGGCAGGGAGGGTCTGAACTTTCTGTCCGGTTGATGCATTTTAATGCGAAACCTGCAAGACATGTACAGAGCTACAAAACTGCGAAGCGTCTTCGATACGTCGTCTTACCCTTCCGTTCCTGGCCGTGCGACGTGCGGGTCCCGGCTGGCTGTGCTCCAGCCGCTTGAAATGCATCCTGTGTATTCACTGTAGCGTCGACAGGTGGGACTCACAGGCGGCTCTACGGAGAGACAGGTCTGAGACGTGAGCCCCAGCTGAGGCGGGGCCCCAGCCCGTCTCGGCGCCGTCCCCTGCGTTTCGCCCTGACTCCCGAAGGAGAGTGGCTGGAATGGCAGCTTCCCGTCTGCCCGGAGCCTCAGACCCTTCAGGGGTTCTGCGGGAGAGGCGGCGGCGGTGGCGGCAGCGTCCCCTGCGGTTGGCACACAAACACCGGACGGGACGCGTCGCGGGCCCGTTTTCGCTGTGGTTTAAAAACTGCCAAAATAGAGGCACCAGTAGCACGCTGAGGAGGCGCAGTTTACAAACTGTGGGACCCCATCTGAAACCCTGACTCTGAACGGTACCGGGGGCTTCGAGGGGCATGCTCGGGAAGACGCCCGGGGCCCTCGGCCCTGGTGTCCGTCTGCGCCTTCTCTGCAGACTGGCTGTCGAGGAGGTTTTGATCGCCACAGCTTTGGTGCCCTGGCCTCCCCCCAGCTCCCGGGGGCCGAGAGGCCTGGCCGCCCGCCCTCCTGCGTCCCCGTGCTGCCGCGGGCCGGCCGCCCCCCGAAGAATGCCTTCCTGTTTGCAGAATGCATTTGTGCAAACACAGCGGATTCACGCTTCAGAGGAAGCATCACAAACAGCGAGATGAAGACGTTCCGGCATCGCCGCAGGGTCCGGAAGAGAAGCGATTCTTTCCGTCGCCCCGGACCTCAGCCCCCGCACGCGGCGAGTCCTGCGGTCCCCTGAGCCGGCGTCGGGTAGATGAGCACGGAAGGGTAATGCCTAGTGCTGGCGGGACAGTGCGTCACGGGAGTTTTATGCGTCTTACAGTCACTACCCTGGGCATGGCTGTCCCTGCCGTGTATGGAATCTGCGTGGCGAGTGGCCCCGATGAGCTCGGAATCGTCGCTTCGTTGGTGGGCCTTGCAGGTTGGCTTGTGCTTGTCCAAGGTGAACCCCAAGCGATGGGCTCGGTCTGAGCGTCTGAGGCGCCGGGCTCCGTGTGCGAGGTCGCCCCGGGCACTGCCCGGCACGCTGGCGCTGGCCGGGAACCTCACGGAGCAGAGGACCGCGTTCTTAGCGGCCGGCGTGGGTCTCTGAACTCACTCTCTCCTCGATTGATACACTGTGTGTTTTTGGTAAAGAAAACGTTTGCAGCGCCAATTGCAACGTAGAAGGAAACAAAATTACTAATGAGCTTGCAACACTGGATTCGTCTGCGGGGCGTCGGCTCCTTGAAGGATTTGGAAACGGGCTCATCCCCCCGCATCAGCGACACGCTCACGGCGCCGCTTCTCCCAGAGGCGGCAGAGACCGGCAGGGAGAGCGTGGGCTTCCGAGTTTTGTGGCCCTTGTTGCCCAACTTCTCCAAGGGTCAATCTGTTGCTCTGTTAATAAGACAATAGAATCTACTTTCCGGGGTGCAGGGACGGATACAGAAGGGCCGAGGGACATCGCCAGCAGTGTCCGGCATTCGGGGAAGCCCGACGGGGACCCGCCTCAGCGCGTTCTCGCCATTCCGGGAGCCGGTGGGAAGAGAGCTCGTGACCAAGACGAGACGCTCCGGCCTTGGGAGACGGGTGTGGGAGGTGGAAACCAGGGCAGTGCCCGGGCCTCTGTTCTTCCCAGGGGTGAACCTGCACCCGTCACCATCCTGGGACGACCCTCTGTGGGGGACCCAGACCTCGTGGTCACTTCATTTGGGGTGAGGGCATGAAGTCCCCTCGGCAGGGACTCCCTGGTCTGTAGTTCACCCTCTCGGGGGTTGAGGCCTTCGGAGCTGCCAGTTGACAGATGAAACCAGGATTCTCCATAGACAGAAAGACGGTCCGGGAGGGGACAGACTTCTGTTGAATGGCGGGAAGGGTTGTCGGCAGAGCCCGCGCATTTCCTTCCTCAAAGCCGAAGCCGAGTCCAGCCGGAATCAGACCCATCCGTGTCTATGACTGACACTCGCCCCAAGGGCAGGGCTGGCACTGGCCCAGACAGAGCTTTCATGAACAAAGAAGGGGTCTGGGTCACGTGGGCTGCTTCTGACGGGCGTTTGTCCAGGGGGGGCCACTGACTTGTCCAGAGCAGCCCACAGCGGGCTCGGGGCCTCACCTTGCCTTGTCTCTCCAAGGGCCAGCTTCGATGACACCGCGACCTACTCAGCGGTGGCCACCAACGCGCACGGCCAGGTGTCCACGCACGCCGCGGTGGTGGTAAAACGTGAGTGTGGGGGGGCGGGGGTGGGGGGCGCCTCCACGGCCTCTGCGGCTTCTTCCACTGCTGGCCCGTCCTCTTGCAGGCTTCCGAGGGGACGAGGAGCCACTCCGTTCTGTGGGACTCCCGATCGGACGTGAGCTGATTTTTTTTTCTCTTTTCGGGCAGACAAATACATAGTGACATAGCAAATAATTTAAAAAATTGTGTTCTAAAGGCCAAGCCTTTCTTTTTCTTATCGAAAGTCTCTCGCAGGCCTTCCTGGCCGGCGTGACTGTGTCACATTCTCTCTGCACAGTGCCCTTGTCGTCCGTGGTACCCTACACGCACTTCGACGTCCAGTTTTTGGAGAAATTTGGGGTCACGTTCAGAAGAGAAGGCGAGACTGTCACTCTCAAGTGCACGCTGCTGGTGACCCCGGATCTGAAGAGAGTGCAGCCGCGGGCCGAGTGGTACCGTGACGGTGAGCGTGAGGCTCCCCCGCGGCGCTGGCCGTGGTCCGGGCTGCGACCTCGGCCGCGTTTGCGTGAACGAGGTTTAAACCGTCGAGCCGATTCGGCGTCCCTGTCGACCGGGGTGTCAGGCGTCCACGGGGGGTCTTGGAACGGCCCCCTCGGATGGGGGGTGCCTAGACGAGGCCGTGAGGGTGGGGTGGAGAGGAGGCAGGCGGCGGAGGAGTTTGACTGACCCTCGTCTTTCTAACTGAAGACGTCCCCCGGGCCTGCCGGCGTTGGCCGCCGTCCCGTGTGGCAGCTGCATTTTCACAGTGACCCCCGTTCCCGTGTGGGCCTTGGAGAGAAACGGCCTTCGGACCGGGAGAGGCCGGCGCCTCGCGCCTCCCCGTCGGGCTGGGCGCCTGCCCCTCGCAAGGCTGCGCGCCCGGGCTTCACGGCGGCCGCTGACCCTGCCCACCGCGCTCTTTCAGACGTGCTCCTCACGGAGTCCCAGTGGACGAAAATGTTCTTCGGGGAGGGCCAGGCCTCCTTGTCCTTCAGTCACCTGAACAAGGACGACGAGGGCCTCTACACCCTGAGGATCGTGTCCCGAGGCGGCGTCAGCGACCACAGCGCCTTCCTGTTCGTCCGAGGTGTGTGGGCCCCAGGCCCGTGTGGGGATAGGCGGCCTGACCTGCAGGCTGAGACGGGGGGCCGAGGGCATGAGGGTGGGGGCGACTGTGTGCTCACAGACTTCCTGGACGTGCGGTGGCTGTCCTCAGGGGCACACCAACCGTCCCGGCAGTGAGTCCACGGGATCCGCAGGCCCGCTGGGTGGGGCAGAACTGGGCTCCTGGCCCTCTGGTTACGGGGAGAGTCACGGGGCTTCACAGAGGTCCCGCTCAGAGCGCCCAGCCCGGGCCCCGACTCTCAGCGGAATTCGCCGCACGGTGGAGGGGCTGCGAGAAGGCAGCCCACTTCGCGGGCCGCCTGGATGTCCCTGTCCACTCTCGCCCCCTCTCCGGGCTGCTCAGAAGGAAGAGGCAACGAGGCAGCGGCTGCTTCTGTCACCGTCCCTGCTCTGGTGTCCCATGTGTGTCTACGACACAGGTGACGGCAGCCGGGGCGCAGAGGCAGATGCACTGTCACCCGGACCCTCACCCCAGCCCCGTCGATCCACTTTATGGGAAGGAAAACCAGATGCACGCTGGGCGAGCCTTTCGCAGACATGCGTGTGCGTGTGCAGGCGTGTGAGCTGTGCACTCACGTGGGATGCATACAGCCTATGCGTGCAGGCACACGGGCGCGTGTGTGCGCGTGCATCGTGCATCTATCCCGCATTCACGTATTTTACATGTACGAAATGGATGAAGTTATGTATGTCATATGTAACGTATGTGTGCGTAGATGAGTTTGCAGCACGCACGTCTGTAACCACACATTCTTCTCTTGGTTTGGTCCCAAAATGTCATCGTCTCTCTTTTGCAAACGAAGACGTGGAGGCTCAGGGGCAGACGTTTCCGGTGGGGGAGGCCGGGGCCTGGCAGCCCGTGCAAAGCCGCAGCCTGTGCTTGGGGGGCGCCCCTCTCAGGGTTGTCCCGGATCTGGCTGTACCATCCTGCGCCCCCTCCCCCCGTGCTCCCCCAGCCCCCCCCTGTGCTCCCCCGCAGCCCCAGCTTTCTGAGGCCCCATCACAAAAGCCCAGGGAACTGTGTGTGTGCAGGATATCAGCACTTCCGTCACTAGTGCTTCTGATCAGCCCCTCTCCCCACCTCGGGAGGTCACGCTGGCTCTCTGCCCTCTTGTCCTCTCGGCCATCCAGCCTCAAGGTTTGCACCGCTGCTGCACCCCTGCCCCCTTTTGTGCCGCCTCCAGCCCGGGCCTGGAGCCCCCCATCCCCGTGCTGGCTCTCCGGGCCGGGATAACCTAACGCGAAACACGAAAACAAATACCAAGCAGATGCGTGCACCTCCCCCGCACTCCGGCAAGGTCAAGGTCCCAAACCTTGCAAGGCTGGGGCTTTGGCACCCCCGCCCGGTTCCACCGCCCCTGTCAGGCGGAGCATGACCTCGTTTACTAGCACCGCCAACGGGGAGAGAAAAATCCACGCCCGGGGGAGCCCGGCTTTCTCCGTGCATCCTGAATGTGAGCGAAGCTGTCTGGCTGGGCGTCGACGAACCTTAGACGAACCTTAGACGAACCTTAGCTCTCGACGGGGTGAGGAGGCTCTCAGGAGACGGTGTGCGGTGCTGGCCCTGCTGAGGCCGGCGAGGCCCGGGCCGCCGAGCAGACCCCTGCTTCAGGCGGGACGCGGCGTGCTCGGCTCTGTCGAGGCCGCCGCCGGCCTTCGGAGCCGCGGTTACTAAAACCGGAAAACCAAGCCAGCTGCATCGTCGTGAGGCGAATGAACAGATGGACCCCGGCGTCTGCTCACAGCCCGCTGGAAGAAAATTCTAGATCTTCAAATTTTTAAGGGCTTTGACATAGAAAACTGCTAAGGCAGCGCGTCCCGGGCAGCAAGAAGGTGCTTCAACTTGGGATCCCATCACGGAAAGTCGTAGACGTGAGCGTTTCGTAGAGAACAGGATGTTCGGAGTTTAAGAACTTATCAGTGCGTTTCTGTTTCTCGTCACCGAGTCATCAGAACCAGAAAACAGTCCGGTCACGTGCGCGAGGGTTCAGCAGTGGGTCCAGTCGGGCAGCTGGACCTGAGTGCGAGACGCTGTCCGCTGGCTTTCAGCGACTCTGACCCCGGTCGTTTCTCTCCCCGCCCCAGATGCTGACCCGCTGGTCACGGGGGCTCCTGGCGCACCCATGGACGTGCGGTGCCAAGACGCAAACAGAGATTATGTCATTGTCACCTGGAAGCCACCCAACACGACCACCGAGGGCCCCGTCATCGGCTATTTCGTTGACCGGTGAGTGACCATTGTGTTCTTCCGGGGGCGCGGACGTTCCTGCAGTGAGCGTTGCCATGATGACGCGCTTGGATGTTTTTCTGGATTCGAGTTCATGCTGCTGTTCTTGATGGCATCTGGGTTCTGTCTGCTCAGTGACGGGTGACGGTCGCCCAGCCGGCCGGGCCCCGTGCGGCCACACCGCCTTTCTGCTGTGACCCACGTCTCTGGTCCTGCTCCGCCAGGCGCGCTGTGAGCCGGGTCACCGTCCTGCCGAGGGTCGGCCTGGTGGGGAGCGGGCCTGGCCGAGCGGCCGCGGTCAGCCCCATGCCTCCCTCCGGAGGACTCGAGGGCCCAGGGGTGCAGCTGGGGACACGACTCCTTCACACCCAGAACCTTCATCTCCTTCCCTGGGGTTCTTCTTGTTTCCAAGTTAAAAACACTGACATTTCAAAGCGCAAAATGTTAGAATTTTTCTTCGGGTGAATAAGCATAGATCATCCTCGAGCCCAGCGGAGCGTGACCTCGCCGTGTCCCTCGCTGGGTGGCGCTCACACAGGAAGGACACAGACCGAGCCGGCGCGGTTGCTGGCTGTGCAGTTTACGCCTCACGCAGACTTTTCTGTCACCGAGAGCGATCGTCGTCGGAGGAAAGGAATTCGGGAGTGAGGCAGAAAAGTCTGAGCTAGTGGGTTGTTGGCGGTGGGCCCCACGGGAATTTAATCCGTACAGAACACGTAAGATGGTTAGTTTGGGAAAAAACCAGTCGGCTTGGTTTTCCGACATTCCGCCGGTTAAGTTCTCGGCACCCAGCACAGCTCGTTTGGCTGAGGCGTCCCCCAGCAGGACGCTGTTCCCACACGCTCCTGCGGGGGTGCAGAGTGCACGGTTCAGGGTTCGCCTTGAGTGAGAAAACCGCCAAACAAAAGCTGAGCAGAAGCGAGGGTCTCTCCTACCCCCTGGCCACACCGGCTTCTCGCGCCTTCTCCCTCGACGGTCCACTCTCTCCAGCCTCCCTGAGAAAAGGCACGCGCAGGGCGGGCCCCGGCGAAGCAGCCGAGCACGTGCGGGTCGGGGACGTCCGTGAGCTAATTTCTCTCTAAAACGGACACGCGGCCCTGACACCGAATGTGTCTGAGGCGCATTCTCCCCGCTCGCTCTTCTCCCGGACGTGAAGGTCCAGTGCTGAGCCGCCCCGGCCTTTGCGGGATGGGGTTAATCTCTTCCTGTGCCTGGACGTCCGTCAGGACGAAACACGCCCACTTGCCACATGAGTGGCGTGCTAGGAAGAGGCGTCTTGCCGTGGGGGACCGAGGGCCAGCACCCCGTGAGTCCCCCGGGCTCTGTGGGGCCAGGTCCATCCTTGGGACGCGGAGTGCTGGGCGGGCTCCTTTCCTTAGCCTCCGGCAGACGGGCACCCCGAGATTTTGTGGTGTAAGCTGAAAGGGAAGGCTCGCACGCGGGCCTGGAGCGGCTCTCGGGGGCGGACTTGCCTCCACGTGGGGGGTCGGGACCCGGGGTCAGGCCCCGGCCTCCAGCTGTGACCCACGAGCCGCTGCTGTGACCGTTCACGTCCGTCCTGTCCGCGCACGTCGGCGGGTGTCCTGGCGGCATTGAGCAACGCGAGCTTCTCTCCCGTCGTGACCGCGTCACCCGCGTGTGTAAAGCACGCACGAACCTGCGTGACTTATCGGACCGCGCCGTCCGCCTTTCTCACCTGAAGGTGTGAAGTGGGGACCGACAGCTGGGTGCAGTGCAACGACGCCCCCGTGAAGGTCTGCAGATACCCCGTCACCGGGCTCCGTGAAGGCTGCTCCTACACGTTCCGCGTGAGGGCCGTCAACAGCGCGGGCGTCAGCCGGCCGTCCAGGAGCTCCGACGCCGTGGCCGCCCTCGACCCCGTCGACCTCGGGAGGCTACAAGGTGGGTCGCCAAGGCTTCGAGTTCCGAGCACGCCTGGGGGACGTGGGGCCACCCTTAAGAACGTCGTCACGGGGGGGGGTGTGTCCTCGTCACGTCCCCCTCGGCCTGGCCGCACCCAGCTGACACCTGCGCCTCCCTGTGCTCTTTGCCGAAAGGCAGCCAAGTGGGTGCAGAACCAGCCTTTCCTAAGCCTGCAGGTGGTGTGATTTCGACACACGAGGACACTTAGGGGTGTCGAAAGCCGGCCACTCTGCTTGGGAATGTTAACTTCGCAGATGCTGCGGGTAGTGGGGCGGGGTCGGGTTTCAGGGAGTTACAGGTTTCAGGGAGCCACTGTGTTTTCCTCACCTGCACGGTCCTTTGAATCCAAAACAAAGAGTTGAGAAGTGTTAATATTTTCAGGACCTTTTCCAAGATATCAACTCTGGTCAGGCCAGGGCAGTGAACACGCTGTGGCCGTCATCGCAAAGGCGATTCGGACCTCGTGACCGATTAGGAAAACTGGCACTTTCTTAGGGAACCTTTGGATGTCAACGTTAGCATCACCCTTTCTCTCTGCAGCGGTCCACTTGGAGGGGGACAAAGAAATTGTGATCTACCAGGACGACCTGGAAGGTGAGTCCCTTTTCACTCTATTTCAGCTGCTTATGCCCTAGGGGTTTAGGCTTGTAATTCCAGACAAGAGATAGAGAGAGACAGACAGACAGAGAGAGAGAGACAGAGACAGAGAGAGACAGAGAGACAGAGAACACCTATTTATATGTAAAACTAAAAACTGTAGCTCCAGCTTGCAAGCTTAAGGTTTATAGAAGTTAAAAAAAAAAAAAGCAGGACAGAATGAAGGTGTGAGGAGGAAGGTCACGGTGCCGTGAGGCTTGGACACTTGTTTGCACTGGGGTCCACTAAGGCATTCTTTTGGGGACATACAGAGAAGAAACCAAACCGAGTCTGAGATCTGATGACTGGCTGATGCCAGGTTTCTCCCTCACAGATGCTGTTAGTGGAAGAGTATTTTGTTTTATTTGTTTAAGCAAAAATTTTATTTCTAATATTTTAACTAAATGGATTGAATCTTTCCCATCAAATCCAGTCCTTACTGGATTTTATGATACTTAATATTCCTTCCAGAGATATCCAGAAAGATAGATTTAATAAGGAGACTCTAGCATTATTAAACAGAAATCCCAACATTTTAATTTGACTTATAATTAGAGTTCACAGAGGAAAATGAGCGAAAAATCAAAATCGAAAAGAATGAATCAGGCTGGAACGGCCCGGGGAGATGGACTCTGAGCTCTTCAAAACTCTATCCGCCCCGAACATTGTCCCTGCAGATGCAGAAGTCACCGGCTGACTTTCACGTTTGCCCATGAACGGTGTCCACAACCATTTACGTTCTGCCCCATAAAGAGTTTCCTCTAGTGTCTCGAAAGGTACATGTACCTCCCAGAGGGACGCCTTTCAAGGGTTCCGGTTTGTCCCACGGGGACGTTTAGAGCCTTACTTAGAACCCGCGTGTCCAGGACTCGGAGGCCGGAGGCGTGCCCGGTGCGGCGCGGTTTGGGAAGGGCGCCTTGCTGTGGCTGCCTACATGACCGATTCGAACATGAGATATTCGAACGGGTCAGAGTGGCCCCGAGTGATATCGGGAGGGAGGTTCCCACAGCCGGCCACCTGTGTGAAGACAGATGGGACCAGTGATCAGATTTATCCTGAGTGGGCATGTAGGAATTAAAATCCAGTAACCGGCTGCCTAAAACTGCAACGCATAAGTTACTGTATCGATGTCCTGCATCAATGATGAAATGTGCATTATGAAAAGGTCATTGTGAAAAGTAACGGGGATACGAAATAATGCGGTCTAGTAAACCACCCCCAAAAGGAACTGTGCCGTTGGGGGGTGGGCAAAGCTGTCTTTTTACATATAGATATGGATGTGTTGGAAGGTAGTCGTCCAGCTGTCCACGAAGCGCCAAATAGAGAAATAGCATGTTTTCACGGCCTCGAAGTGGAAGTTTGGATGATAGACACAGCAGGTCTCGTGTCCAACCGAAACCGTCACAGGTAGCATTTCCCACGTTCCCTTCTCACGAGGAGGCAGGTTTGGCTGCTCGGCCTGGGCCTCCGCGGCGTTCGAAGCGTTCTGGAACCTGGAGCGTTTTAGTCAGAGCCTGGGGAAGCTTCCGGGGCTCTGGGTGTGAGGCGGGTCACGAGAGGCGGAGGCCGCACACTCCGCTGGGGCACTGCCCGGCCGGGGACGTCGGTGCAGCCGGAGCCCAGCGCGAAGGGCGTCGGTGTCCTGCGGTGTCCTGCCGTGTCCACGCGGCCAGCGGGCAGTTCCCGCGGTCCGGAGCAGACGAGGCCGGGAAACACCTGCACGCCGGCCGCGCTCCGGGGAGTCAGTGTGTCCACGCGCGTCCAGCAACGAATACGGCTCGTTCAAGAAATCTTTGGAGAGGACTCCACAGCGTCCTAAAGCAAACCACTTCTGGGCTCAAAAGCCCTTAGGGTTCACTCCTCCTCCGCCGTCTTCCCTTCCTCCTCCTAAGCTGACTTTTCTGCTTTTCACGTCGTTTAAGCTAGAAAAGAACTGGCGAACGTCGTTCGTTTCAGCAAAAACGAAGCGCTACTTCCGTTCGTTCAAAGTTGCTCCTCCGCCGTTTTAGGTGTTTTGCTAAAATTTTTCTACTCGCCTCCGTCCCGGTCAGTGCCCTCTCTCGGCCTCTCGAGTCCTGTCCGTTCTCCCCGGACCTCCTCCGCCTCGGCCAGTCCTGCCTGAGCGGCTCCGTGGAGAACGTTCCGCTCCCGGGAAGGCCGGAGCGGCTCTCGCGGGCTGCGGGGCGGCCGCGCGCACACGGCGGCCACTGCCCCGGGCGGAGGCTGCGGCGCCCAATCACGGCTGCGTGGTCTCTTGAATTCTGCCATCTCGGGGGTCCCGCGAGTTCCAAGTAAACGTCACGTTTCATCGACTCAGAGAAAAAAGCTTCTGGGCGAGCTGTGCTTTCCCTGGGTTTCTGGAACGAAGCCCACGATTCGGAACCGAGTCCTGGCCGCGGACCCCGGTGCAGCCGGTCAGTGGCTGTGCGGACTTGGGTACACGCTTCGCTTTTCTGATTTTTCGTCCCGCCTTGAGCTGACCCATGAGAACAGGGCTCCGGGGAGGCGTCCCGATGCCGATGGCAACCTGAGGCTGTCGTTGGCTTCTCCACTCTCTGCCCCGCCCTTCGGCTGCAGAAGTCTCCGCGGACGTCCGTTCATTCCCTCGCCCTCTCCTTGGCGCCCTTGGAATCCTGTTGCCTGCTGCCCGCGGTCGGGGTCACCCACCTGTCCAGGCCCATGCCATTGCATCACCTAGGGTGATGCCGAAAGCCCCAGTGAACTCGAGCATCTTTCCCTGGTTGGGGACCCCTCGCTGACAAAAGCTGGCCTCAGATAAAGCGTTTCTTACTCCATTTCTCTGGCCGAGAAGCTCCATGCCAGGCGCATGGACAGCGGGGCATTGGGATCGGAAAGTGGGGGTGCTGGTCTGCATCCGGGGTGCTCACGCCACGCAGCTCCCATCATCTCCTGCAGCCTCTGTCCTGGGGTCTGCGTCCGGCGCCTGGGAAGTGAATGACCCCGTGTCTGGGCTTCGGCGTGCAGGTCCCTTGGCGACGTTCTCACACCCTCTCTCTGCGTCACCTCGGGCGTGGACACAGCACACAGGTCCGGAGCGGGTGGCCGGGCTCTGAGGCGCCGCTCCACCCGGAACTCGGGTACCGCCTGCTGGGCGCTCCCGGCGCGGGAGCACGTCTACGCTGGCGGCTTATGAAACGGGGTGCGCCCCGACATGGGGCTCTGGGAGGGGAAACCCTGTCCTTTCGTGTGGTTCCCATGTGGCTGCTTTTCATCGCTGGCAGTGGAGTCCCCAGGGCAGCTGGGCGTGGAGATGGGCTCAGAGATGTCCCAGGGTTTCAAGCCTCTTGAGCATGTGCTAAGCTGAGGCTCATGACACTTTGTTTCCAATTACGGCTCATGCTCTGGGGACCCTCTGGCCTCATCGAGAAGCTCTGCGATCGGAACATGACACCCGACACCTGACGTGACATTAAAAAGACTCGTGTCAGGAGGGAGGTCAGAGAATGTGTGGGGCCGCAGATATGCTGTCCTAGTCACTTGTGGAGCTTAGCGCTGTCGCTCGGGGATTTCGGGAGCGCAGGCGTCGCTTACTGGGCTCGTGAGCGTGCGGCAGGGCGGCCGTGGCGACGTGCTTTAGGAGTTGACATGTAGTTTCAGTGCTCGGAGGAATGAAGAGAGCAGGGCGGAGAGTAGGAGACCTTCGGCCAGGCTCCCGCAGTGTAGGGCATGGTGGCAACACCTTCTGGGCACAGCCCCCCAGTGTGGCCAGTGCTGCATTCGGGGGACAGCTGGGTTCCCTCTGGGTGGACCTGCCCCCAGCCTTAGCGGGAACTCTGACCTAGACCCTCCTCCGGTGACCCGGCTGGCCTGCCACCTTGGCTCTGGGCGCACGGTCCGAGCCGGCAGCTCGTGTACTTTCCCAGAATAGAAGCGATGCCGAGGTCAACGCCGATATGGCGGTGGCTGCGCGCCCGCGGCTCGCCCACTGGCCGCGCTCCGAGGACGGGCCGAGCCCGCGGGCCGAGCTGGGCTCACCGGGCACTCACCGGGCTTGTTCCCCCTGCAGGCGACGTCCAGATTCCAGGCCCCCCCACCAACGTGCACGCCTCCGAGATCAGCAGAACGTATGTCGTCCTCAGCTGGGACCCACCCGTGCCCCGCGGCAAGGAGCCGCTGATGTACTTCGTGGAGAAGGTACCTGCCGGCCGAGCCCGCGGGTCTGCGGGGGGTCAAGGGCGCAGCTGGCCTACAGGGAGCAGCAGCCAAAGCCACCTAGCAGCGTTTGCTCGCTGCTGCCCAGGAGGGCCCAGCGCTGGCCGAGCTGTCTGTAACGAGCCCACGTCACGTCAGGGGCACTGTCCTGCCTCTGGTGTGGTGCCATCCGTGTGAGCCATGTCCCCGGTCTCAGAGGCCCTGCTGTCCACGTGGGCACCGGGCGGAGGGATCTGTGAGCCCCTGAGACAGGGAGAAGCCGCAGG
>NW_024347788.1:13382251-13405491 GCF_902729225.1 Pteropus medius | reverse complement strand
CACACGGACTCACACATGGATACACACGCACACGGATACACATGCACACGGATTCACACAGATGCGCACACGTGCATACACATGCACACGGACACACACAGGCACACACATGTGCACATGTGTATAACTGTATGTGACCAACGGCATTTCAGAATCAACCTCTGTAGCCCGCATTCTGTCCCACTTCAGTCTGTCCTGCTGGCTAGAAAGTGCAGGTCGCACCCGCTCTCCATCTGGCGACCAGCTGTTGGGTTGTGGGCCACGGCTGGAAAAGCCTCGGGACCCGCATGAGTCCGTAGCTGCGGTGCTCCAGCTGTAGCACTGTGATGTGTAACACGCAGACGCACGCGTGGGCCGCACGCTCAGCATGAGCATGTGCGACGCAGTTAGCTGCGCACGGCAGGAACGGACATGCACGTGGACACCGTGCAGAGTGGCCAGGGCCCTCCGGCCTCCCCCATCTCCCTGCAGAGCTTCGTCCCCGGCAGGGCTGTCGCTGGACGCACTGTGGGCAGTGTGACCTTACGCATTCCGGGTGGCGAAGCACAGTGTTCGCACTGTGAGCGTCCAAGGGGCTGGCCCGGTGTGGTGCGGGCCCAGGAGAGGGTCCTCCGCCTCTGCACGGACCTCACGTCGAGGCCTCACGCACCTCACTGCTGCGGCCACCATGGCGTGCGGCCCCGTGGTATGCACGCACAGTGGGGACACACGGGACAGGCTCAGCTGCAGGAGAGGGCACTGCCAGGACAGCCTGAGGTGAGGCATGGCCTTCGGGGGCCTGGGAGGCCAGGGGCACTATGATCCCAGATGGGACCCGGGCTCAGAGACATAGCGCTGGGACAGGTAGGTGCACGTGGCCCATCCCCAGTCTGTCCACGCCGAGAGCAGGCATGTCCCCGGCCCGTCCCCAAGTTCGCATCTGGGCCGAGAGCAGGCACAGGCTGCAGCTCTGCAGAGCACCACACCACACATTGCGGGCATCTAGCTCCTCATGCGTGGGCACAGAGTCTCCAGCACAGATTTTGTTCCTGGTTGGCTCTGACTGACCACGCACGTGACCGTGGCCGACTGCTCTGCTCGGGGCTCACTCCGGATGGCGCGTGGCCTGTCCTCTCTGCGTTGAGGCCCACGGGTGCAGCGTCCAGAGGCCCAGAGGCCGGTGCTGGGCGTCTCCCTGTCCCGCAGCCCCTGCGTGAAGGACGAGCTGCCAGGGGCTTCATCAGCCTCCCCTGCCTCTCGTGGGCTTCTGCAGACTTGGCAGCGAGTCCCTGGTAGCTTCCCCCGCTCTTGCTTTATGCTCCCTTTTCCAACCAGGGTCCCTTCATCTGAGCACCCAGCCAAGTGTCACCCCCACCTCCCCAGACGGAGGACGCACGTGGCCCCGTGAGACCCTCCCATGAACACCTGTGTCAGCTCCGAGACAGTGACTTCGCTTTTGCGAAAACGAGAGAAAACCTATCCTTCAAACAAGAATCCCAATCCCAGAAGGCTGGATTGTTATTCAGAAAGCGTTCGCAGCTCTTTCTGGGGGCCTAGAGCAGGTTGACCTGCCTCGCACCCAGCTAGACTGCCTCAGAAGGGGAAAAAATTAAACACCCAACTAAACCTTTAAATGTAATTAAAGTGTAATAAAATTGGTGACAAAAATTAAGCATGCAGCATAGAACATTTGGAAAACACACACCTTCTATGGAATAAAATTAAAACCACCAACAATTCTGTCGTATGTGAAAGTCACATTAACAAGCGGTGTATGTATTCACAGTCTTTTCCGCTCCAGGTTTTTACATACTTGCTAAATCATAGATACGATTTACATTTTAATTACATTTAACAAAATGATCCAATTCTTCTCGCCCTATTAAAGACCTTTATACAATAACTTAAAGGCTACATTTTAATATGAATGTATCGCAACATACCTTACCCTGTCGCTAGTTATCTGGGTGGCTGTTACATCATTACCACTATGAGGAGCTGCAAAATAGTGATAATTTTAAACCGAAAGCGAACAGTTGATTTATGACGGCATTTTATGACTGTATTCCTAAATGATTGTTAACTATTTACAGTTCATTCCATTTTACTAAAAGTATAACCTATGTATTGATTCCCTTAAGTTTTCTATGGTTTAATTATTCCCTCTCAAGCGAAAATTTTACTGATAAGCATTTCCAACTTTTGGTAATTTCTTACCCCCTTCTCCAAATCGGCTCCCCTTTTCATAAAGTTCAGGAAAGATTTATTGATGGTTCAGTCAGTGGATACGGGGTGGACGCCCCTGAAGTACAGTTTGGGTCGCTCGATAGAGTACTCCCTTCAACGCGATGTGGGGGAGCCCGGGCTCTCTGTCATCCGCCCTGCTTCCCCCTGCAGTCCATGGTCGGGAGTGGCAGCTGGCAACGGGTCAACGCCCAGGTGGGCGTGAGGTCCCCTCGATACGCCGTCTTCGACCTTGCCGAGGGGAAGCCATATGTGTTCCGAGTTCTGTCTGCAAACAAGCACGGCCTGAGCGAGCCGTCGGAAATCACACCCCCCATCCAGGCTCAGGACACCGTCGGTGAGTAGTCCGCGCGTGGCCAGAAGTGAGGACGGGCCCCGAATAAGGCAACATCACTTAACCACTACTTTGCACGGACAAACGTGGCCCAGGAGTTAAACTTCAAGGCGCCTCCTTGACGTGAGGCGACGCTCTCTCTGCCATGCTTCCAAGTTCCATCTTCCTCTGTGAAAGTGATAAATGGCTCAGAAACATTTCTAGGCCACGGTCACTCAACCCTGAGTGCGCCGGAGTCTCTTCCCCGTGTGGCTGCAGCCCCCTCTCCGAGGCGATCACATGCTGCCGTACATGTCCTGGCCTCTGCTGGGGAGAGGGGTCCGGGCGGCAGGGCTGGCACTCGAGTCCCCTCCCCAGTCCGCTGGAGCCGATGCAAATGCATCTCGCTCTCTCGGAAGCGTTAAATTCTCATTCCAAGGCAGTTGCCGCCCAGTCAGCCAAAGTGTGTGTCACTGGAGATCTTTGCTGTGGTCTTGGTGGCCGCGCAATTGCACGTCCCTCTGTTTGGGGACAGGCAGGGCCTTGGGAGGACAGAGAGGATGGTGAGGACCCCTGGGGTCCCCTGGCTGTTTGCCCACCCCTTATTTGTGTCCCTGTCCCGTTCTCCTTGACCAAATTTCACCTACCGGCCCAAACCCCGCGGATAGAGGGGCCAGAGGATCTGGTGCGTCTGCCAGAGGCTGGAGGCGCTGACCACGTCCATTTGTGTTGCCCCTTTCAAGCCGCTCCTTCTGCTCCTGGCCGGGTCTTCGCGTCCCGTGACACGAAGACGTCTGTGGTGGTGCGGTGGGACAGGCCGAGGCAGGACGAGGACCTGCTGGGCTACTACGTGGACTGCTGCGTGGCAGGGTCCAACATCTGGGAACCGTGCAACCACAAGCCCATTGGCTACAACAGGTGCTGCGCCCGGGAGCCCCGCCCACCGTCCGGGGGTCAAGTTCAGGAAGCAGAGCCCAGACACGAAGCGCACGCTGAGTGGGGCACAGGGCAGGGAGAAGGGGGTCTGGGAAGCGTTCTCATCCGCTCACCAGGACGCCCGGCTTTGAGGTCGCTGAGCCGGCTCCTGTGTCCTTGGCCGAAGGGCTTTTCCTGCCGTTGTAAAAGGGGTTCTGGAACTTCCTTGGCGCTTCTGGCCGAATGAGCACTTAAACTGACCTCTGAGGGGACAGTTGACACAGCACCTGTGCTGCGGACGGTGTCTTGTTTTTCCGAATTGATTTTCTGAACTCTTTTTTTTTTGGTGAGGCAACCCTTGGTTGACCTCACAGATCGCAAGGACCTTGTCAGCTTACGATCCCTTATTTTTTATTTATTATTCTTTATGCCTATAGCACCTGGTCCTCCTAGGTGGTCTCCCATCCAAGTGCTGACCAGGCCCGACCCGGCTTAGCTTCCGAGATCAGACGGGACCGGGCTGGTTCAGGGTGGCGTGGCCGCAGATGATTTTCGGAACTTTTAAATTGCTTTGTTCACATAACTGACAGTCCTCTGCGCTGGCCGCCGGCTGGGACAAAGCCCGGGGACCTCGTTCCGAGGTGCGAGGCGAGCACTTCTGCTCGGCACCGGGTTTACCGTCACTCGCCCCGAGCGTGCCAGGGCCGTTTGCGGTTCCCGGGCTTGCTCCAGGACGTGCTTCCTAGGGAAACGAGGCGGCTGTCAGCCTCTCCACTGGGGATGGGTCAGCAGGTAGGGCACAGCCATCGTTCCTTTTCAAACTTTTTTTTAATAATTGGAGAAAGCAGAGATGCGCTCAGGAGAATGATGGGTACGTTAGTCCCAGCCCGTGGCCAGCAGGTGCGGGAGGATCTCTCAGAAGCGAACACTTAAAATGTCACTTCAGGGCAGGGGCTCCGTGAATGGTTTGCACGTGTTTGCAGGCCCTGCGGGAAAGACACCTGCGGTCTTTCAGGTGACGCTCATCACAGTGCTGCGAGGGTGGTCACCTCTCGGGGTTCGGGCGGCGAAGGACACCCCCGCTCGGCAAAGCCGGTGTCTGGGTCTGCGCTGACCTCTCTGTTCCCACGGGGAACGGCTTCTCGCGAAGTTTCCACACACGGGGGTTTGTAATGCACCTTCGATCGGACAGAACCAGGACAACGCACAGAGCAGGGTCTCTGGCCCTGAGCGGGGTCGCTTGGGAGTGGCGAGGGCCTTGCTTCCTGCGTCCGAGACCCTGGCACGTCAGCTCCTGCTGAAACCAGGTGTCGCCACCTTGCGCTTTGACCCTGCGTGTCGGTCCCAACCAATGAGCTAAGAAAGTGAAGACAGGTGTGTGTAACCGGATGCGAGGCATCAGGAAATCGTCACCCTTTCGGTCCGGTGAGGACGTTTGAAGGGTGCTCAAGGGCTCTGTCCCGCCATGGGAGGACGGGGTGCAGCCTGGCGACGCGCCGCCCCTGTCCCCCCAGGTTCGTGGTGCACGGCCTGACGCCTGGCGAGCAGTACATCTTCCGGGTCAAGGCGGTGAACGCCGTGGGGACCAGCGAGAACTCACAGGAGTCGGACGTCATAAAGGTCCAGGCCCCCCTCAGTGAGTCTGGCGCCGGCCCTCCTGTTTTGGGGTAACAGCGGGCTTTAATTTCTGTAGGAACAAACGTTCGTGATGCCATTCGGGGTGTCCTCGGAGGAGACGGGGCGGGGGGTGGAAACAGGCCATGGGGAGAGGGAGGAATGGAGAGATGCGGGTGACTTGCACATTAAAGACAGAAGATGCTGCTGGACGTCACGTCTGTTGCCAAGCTCCTGAGCCCACGTTAAAGTAGTTGCTGTGGGGCGTGCGTCCACCTCTCGATGCTGAAATAGAACGTCACTGGGCTCTCCAGCTGTTCTTGGTTCAAGGAACTTTAATAAACCCTTCTAGAGAATTTCAGGTGTTTCCGTCACTTTGGGGCTTTGCTCCTCAATCATGTTTTTTAAACATTATTATTTTGATCAAACCGAACGATTCGGATCTAAAATCGCAGTGACGGGCCCTGGCACAGCGGGTCTGTGAAGCTCCCGTTTTGTTCTCGCGTGTTCCCCGTGACCCCACCTCGTAGCCGAAACAGTTTGAGGAACGGTTTGAAACAGAAAGGTCACTGATCTCACATTTTGGATCATAGTGTCACCTTTTCCCTTCTGAGAGAAATGCTTTGCTCTTTAATTATCTTTCTCTCCAGCTAAATTTAAAAATATTTTCTGAAATTAAAATTTCTGACAATAATGTTTCTAGAATTTCCAAGCGATGTCAAATCTGATGATACTTAGGTGGGCAGAGAGCAAAGTGTACATTTTTGTTGTTGTTTTAAGGCCATCGTTCTAATCTGTCTATTTTTCCCAGGAGGGAACCATCAGACACTCCCCACCTGCCTCTGAGTCATTCCTATGAAATGAAAACCAGCCGTTTAAATTTTTACTCTATGGGTTACTCAGAGTTGGGGAAAACCAGAGGCAAATTTTTTTCCAGCGTTTTATGAAATGATCCCGCGCTCCGTGGAGCCGACCCGTGTCTGCAGCGGGCGGGGGCGAAGGCTCCCCGGCCTCGGCGGCCTCGGCCTCCACGGAGCCACCAGCGCCCCTCACCCGGTCCCCTCGGAGGGGCGGGGAGAAGCCGTCACCTCACACGTCCAGCCGGTGTGAAGTAGCCTGTTGTCCTGGGGTTAGTGACGCTCTGGGGACTGTATGAGAAATAGCCATAAACATGCAGGACAGCATTTCCTAAACTTTCTTTTAAAAAGGAGATAAAAACAAAGATGGTCGAAGGGTAGGCGGAGAAAGGGAGAGAGGGCCGAGCGCTCGGGCCTCCGTGTTGCTCGGGGTGGCCGGGCTCCGGTCACCTGTCGCCCCCCATGTTCCCTCGCAGCCGCCCCCTCCCACCCGTACGGGGTCACACTCCTCAACTGCGACGGCCACTCCATGACCCTCGGCTGGAAGGTCCCCAGATTCAGCGGTGGTGCGCCCATCCTCGGTTATTTCGTAGACAAGCGCGAGGCCCATCACCAGAACTGGCATGAGGTCAATTCCGCACCCGTCCGAGAGAGGGTCCTGAAGGTGGGTTCCGACGGCTCGTCTGTCTCCCGGGTGATGCCCCTCAGCCCCCTCCCCTCCGCTCCCCTCCCCAGAGTCACGCTGTAAGCCGAGGTCTCCTTTTTGGGGGGACTCATAGAAGTTCTGCTCTCCGTTTTGTAGAAGATCCTGCTTTGTGACTCATTAGGATTTGGCACCTGTGTTTATCACGTGCTTCACACACGTGTGTTGTGACGTGTGCTGCCCAGACTCAGGCTTGGTGTGACCTTGCTGCTGTGCTGTCCATGGTTAACCCTGACGCTTGGCTGTCCTGTTCCCCGTCAGGGGCCTTCCCCTTTTCTGGAAGCTCCACCTTCCGGGGGGAGGCTGTCCGTGTCCACAGGGAGGAGGGCGGTACCTTCAGACACGCAGGGGGCTCTCAGCATCCAGAGGCGACCTCCCTGGACGTCACGTCTGTTCCCGCCCACACGCCAGGAGGCCAGGCTGAAGGCCCTGGCGAAGGCTCCCCTTGTCTTGTGTAGCACCGACCAGACCCTACCGCCGAGCGTAGCCTTGTCCCCTAAGGGACTTGTAGCCAGTGTGCCAGGAGCAGGTGACAGGAGCCCGGTGTCACGTCGGCAGGCCCCGCCCCAGCGAGGAGGCGTCCCGTCTCCACTCCTGTGATGTCCACGGGGGCTGTGGCCTCATCCTGCTCTCCCTCTTGCTCTCTGTGACTTTAATTTCTCTGAGCCTCAGTTTCCCTGTCTGCGCCACCATCACCCGTGAGGCAGGAGATGGAGGGCTTCACGGAGCGCCTGCCACGCGGCGGGCGTGTGGCCGCCTTCCCCAGACGCTTCGGTCGGGGCGGCCGGCGGAGTCCCTGCCCACATTCATTCTGTCACTCGGTCACCCGTACCCCTCGCCCCCAGGGGACCGTCCGTGGTTCATGTTTTGCATATTAATGTAAATACTATCTGAACAGGTGGAGGACTTGACGGAGGGCTCATTATATGAGTTCAAGATTGCGGCCAGCAACGTGGTGGGGGTCGGGCAGCCCTCGGACCCCAGCGAGCTCTTCAAGTGCGAGGCCTGGACGGCGCCAGAGCCTGGTAAGGGCCCCGTGTCCTGGATGCGCCCCAGCAGCACCCGGTGCGCATGGGGGGCGCTGAGAAACGGGCTCCTGGCTCCCGCCCGAGCCACGGCAGCCGTCACCTCTCTGCAGCGAGCAGGGCGTGGTCCCTGTACATACGTCACGGTGCCGCCCCCACTGTGCGGGGACCGGGCAAGGCCGTGAGCGAGGGCGACGTGGTGCTGCAGTGCGGGTGGGGTGCAGACAGGTGAGCAGGTGACCGGCGTAGAATGACTGGCACCGACCTGTGTGGCAGGAGAGAAACAAACAGCAGGGACACTTGGCCCCAGCGAGCCGGCGTCCCACAGTCGAGGACACTGCCATGGACGCCGGTCTCTGGCCACGTGGCTCGGGCAGGAGGGGACAGCGCCGGCCCGGGCGAGCACGGAGCGTGACTCCGGGAGCCCCACTCCCGCCCCCCGCCCCCGAGCGTCTGGGACCCCGGGCCCTGAGTTCTAAGACACGCCGCGCTGCCGATCCGCGCCCGCTCGGGACTCTGCCCGCCGGCGCCTCGCGCACGTTCTCAGGGCCCGGGCCTCGGCTCCGAACGGGCGTCCCGGGCGTCAGGAACGGAAACGGGGCGGGGCCCGCGCTCGCCCTCAGAGAAAGCAGCACAGCGGGACCCGAAGGCGAAGCCGGGGAAGCGCGAAGCCTCGGGCTGCTGCTCAGTCTCGTGACCGGCTGATCTTGCTTTTCTGCTTTTCTTTTTGGGACTCGTTTTAATGGAATTAGTTTTTGCCCCTTAGCGAAGCCAGTGGAAGGTCAAGCGGTCAAAGTGTCCGGGGCTTCTAGGAAGTGGCCTCGCCACACGCCATGTGGTGTGACGTAGTTCAGGCAGAGCCCCCAACTCCCCCTGCCGCTCAGAGTCCCGGGCCTGGGGCGTCAGCCCTGCGCCCCGGCGAGTGGCTTTGGGCGTGGGCAGGAAGCTGAGGGCACGTGGCGGTGGCTCAGGCGAGTCCGTTAGCCGCAGGCGGTCAGCTCCGAACGGGAGCCCCGTGCCGGCGGGCAGCTCGAGCACCGTCCATCCCAACACCTCCTCTCTGTGACGCGTGCCTGCTGGTGTGGAGCCGGCGCTGGGGACCCGTGGCTTACACTCACCGTCACCTAGGCGCCCAGTCGCTGGGCGGCGAGCTCGTTAACCCAGCCCCGAGCCCCGCACGGAGCTGCTGGCCGGCAGCCCCTGGGGAGAGGGTGGCCCGCGCCCGCAGGGGGCAGGGGCGGTGTCCGCTGCCGCGGCCGATGTCCACGGGGCGGCGGGCTCTCCGTGGCGGTCCGCATGCACGCGCCCACGGACGACCCGTTCCAGGCCCTGCCTACGACCTGACGTTCTGCGAGGTGAGGGACTCGTCACTGGTCTTGCTGTGGAAGGCGCCCGTGTACACCGGCGGCAGCCCCGTGTCTGGCTACTTGGTGGACTACCAGGAGGGCGACTCCGGCGAGTGGGTCACCGCCAACGAGGCGGCCACCGCAAATCGCTACCTAAAGGTGACGT
This sequence comes from Pteropus medius, assembly GCF_902729225.1. Taxonomy (NCBI): domain Eukaryota; kingdom Metazoa; phylum Chordata; class Mammalia; order Chiroptera; family Pteropodidae; genus Pteropus; species Pteropus medius. The sequence continues at coordinate 13,396,329 of NW_024347788.1, read as the reverse complement.
CCCCCACCCTCCTCCCCATCGTCCCCTGGGAGCAGGTGTTTGGCCCCCAGGAGCAGACCAGCACGGGTGACTGGGGAGGAGGGGGCCTCAGCACTGTGCGTCTGCAGAGTGACCGCAAGCGGTTCCCATGGGGGGGGGCGCGGCTGCCTTCTCTGGCTCCCACACGCTGGCCGTGGGTACCTGGGGACGTGCCCTCCTCCCGCGGTGCCGGCCGACAGCCTCGCACAGCACGAGCAGACAGTCCCGGGGGACTCGGGCCTGCATGGGCACAGGCTGCTGTGCGCGCTTTTCGGGGTGATCACGACTGTGCAGTGTCTTTCCACCGCCAGCCCCACGTGTCCCGTGGCTGCTGACGCCAGACCCGCTGGTGACACACACGCACACACGCACCCATGACCGGTTTACCGCATCCGACACCGTTGTAACGGGCAGATTGCTCTAGCCTGCCTTTCTTCAAATATTTCTGTGTTAGCCCCTATGATTCGCCAGCAACTGGGGTCAGCTGTGCCAACGGCCCTCAGCCCTGCCAGCCACCCTCACCCAGACGCTGCCTTCTCTCAGCTGTGGGCTCTGTGGTACCGTTTAGACACGGAGGTGACCCGCGTTCCCCCTTAGGGAAAGGCCAGGCCTGAGCCGGGCACACGGCTGCACAGCTCAGAGGCCTAAAAGAGCGTTCGCTTCTGGAAAACAGTTGACAATGTGAAGCAACATTGTTACTTTTCAACGAACAAATCAGCTCCTAAGAATCTAGCTAAACAGCCTAGTTAGGAATTTAGCTACTTTGTGTTTTTTATGATTTTCAATGCGGATTATAACACAATCTATATAGATATAAGAAGAGCTCGATTTAATTTTGACGTGTCGAAAAGGATGGCATATTTTGCACTGTTAAAAATCATGCTTAATATTTAACCCCATAGCAATGGGTGAAATGTGAACGCCAGATCACAAACCAGATGATGTGATTATAATTCTGCTTTAACATGCGTAGAAAAAGCGGAGAATATATCGAAACTGTAGCAGACCCGCTGTTCCCGCAAAGTCGGGTCCGGAGCTCCTCCCGGCCCGCTTCTAGCGGAGACCCGGGGCTTCCAGACGGGGGTGGTCGCTTTTAAAAACAGAGCGAGCTCGTCACACAGCGCGCAACGTGACAGGGCCGTCTGGGTTTACCTCCGCGTTCAAGGTCTGCGACCTGCACCAGGGATGCACCTACGTCTTCCGCGTGCGGGCTGTGAACGCCAGCGGCGTGGGGAAGCCGTCGCCCGCGTCCGAGCCGGTGCTGCTAGAGGCGCGGCCAGGTGCGTGTGAGGCGTGGCGCCCGGGCCGGAGGGCGCCTGTGTGTCCGCGAGTGCGCAGGACGCCGGGGCGAGGCGGGGGACGCACGGCGGCCTGTCGGGCTGGACGGGCCAGCGAAGCAGCGGGCACTCGGGAGCCGCGGCCTCGCGTGGTCAGCGCGTGTTCTCGCCCTGCAGGCACCAAGGAGGTGAGCGTCGGGGTGGATGAGCAGGGCGACATCTACCTGAGCTTCGACTGCCCGGAGGTGACCGACGCCTCGCACTTCACGTGGTGTAAATCCTACGAGGAGCTGGCCGACGACGAGAAGTTTCGCGTGGAGACCACGGGGGACCAGTGAGTCGCACGGGAAGCTGGCAACGGCCACCTCTTAGAGGCACCATGAGCCCGACTCATCAGCACCCCTGTGTTCTTGCCTTCAGCTCCAAGCTGTACTTTAAGCATCCGGATAAAGCGGACTTGGGGACTTACTCCGTGTCTGTGAGTGACACGGACGGAGTGTCATCCAGTTTCGTCTTGGATGAAAAAGGTAACACCCGTAGGACACAGGCTGGCCTTTCTGGGTTTATAACACTTTCAGACGGTGACACCAAGATGGAAGAGACTTGTTTGCTTAGAAAATGGTGTGTGTTTGTGGGGGGCTGGGGGACTCTGCAAACAAGCCCAACATTACTTTAGCAAGGAAGCAAACTCTAGAGTTTGTCTTCTACCCACCAAATAAGTCCCTGGTCCCGAGCACTTTGCTTACGGAGTTCTAGGCACATTTCATGGGTTCGGCAAGCATGTCAGGAAGCCCACAAAGCCGAAGGCGAGCAGAGGGGAGGGCCTGTCTTCCCAGCACGAAAGACCAGGACGACAAAGCAAATCTGCGTGTCACTCTGGTGTGAAACGGCGTTTACCTGCCATGGTCCAAACCTCTCGCTCTCTCAAAGAGAAAACAGCAGAAATAGGGAGAAGTTTTGTTTACTGTGACCCGGGGGAAAGCAACAGTTTCCCGAAGCTCAGTTTTACGAATTTCGGGGGCTCCGTTTTCTGCCGGGCTCTGTTTCCGTGCTCCAGCCCCCTCTGCCTTTGCAGGGCAGGGTCCGGCTACAGGCGCGTTCACTGAGCGGTGAGCTGGAGCGAAGCGGCGGCCCTGGGCAGAAGCCTCAGGCTCTGCAGCTTTGGTCTTTGAAAGCTCCCAGGCCTCTGCTGAAAGGCGCAGTCCTCTGGGACGCTTTAAGCGTGAGAAGCAAACCCTCTGTCATCAGCTGGCACCTTGCTCGGCGGTGTGGGGGAGGGGCTGTCCCCAGGAAGCCAGGCCCGGCGTGGGGAGAAGGGGCAGACGGGCAAGGCGGGGGCAGCCTCCGGGCGGCCTCAGGCCCCTGCGGCTCGGACTCTGGTGGACTCGGACCGGCCTGTGCAAATTCAACAAGACGCAGCGGCAGCAGACGGCAGGGCCCACACCGCTGCTGCCCGGCTCCACGGTGGGCACGGCCGGGGTCCACGCACGGGCCTCTGGGCTGCCCGTCCGACCCCTGCTCAGTGGTCTTCAGACCGTTTTCTACCCACAAAACGTCCTTAAGGAATTACGCAAAGCAATGCCCTCCTCTGCACCATTTTTAAGGCGACAGAGGACGTTTTCGCCTCCGTTCGAGATGGCTGCAGAGGTCGAGCGCGTCCTGCGTGTCTGCGTGGTGCGTGGGCTGTGAATGCCTTTCAGGCAGAGCCTCGGAGCCGCGGGTTCAGCTCGTTCCATTTACGGGGATTCCTCCCAAACTGGGCGTTTGTCCTCGACGTCGAGCTGGTCGTCCAGACCGCGTTTGCTTCCCGTCGGGAAAAGTCCAACTTCTTTCTTCGGTCCCAGTAAACGTGCCATATGTGCCTTTGTGACCACGACCTCATTTCTAAATTCTCATTTTAAGAAGGAAGGAAAGAAGTGAAGGAGGGAGGGAGGAGGGAGGAGAAGGGGTGAGTGATGGCTTCGGGCGTCCGTCTCCCAGGACCCTCCGGAATGGTGGGCTCTGCCCGTCACGGGAACTCAGGGCTCCTGTGGGGCGAAGGGTGCTTTGAGAGGGGGCGGGAGCTCGCAGAGCAGCGGCCCCTTCTCGCCGGCCAGACCCCGCTCAGGAGCAGCTGCGTGGGGTCGGAGGGGCGGGCGCCCTGTCTCCCCCGCCCGGGCCCTCTGCCCCTGCGTGTCCCGGGTGTCCCCGTCGTCAGTGGGCCATTTAAAGGGGAAGGCCTTAGTTGCAGGCGACCGACTGATTGACTGAAGAGAGCATTCCGAGGGTGAGGTGACCTTTCCCTTCCGGGTCGAAGGTCTTTCCGTCCTCAGTTAAATCGTGGTGACGGCTCCGCTGCTGTCCGCCTCGGCCTCGTGTGCAGCGTCTGCGTGCTCGGGTCAAAACTGATGAACATTGTTTTTTCTTAATTTTAGAGCTCGAACGTTTGATGGCACTGAGCAACGAGATAAAGAACCCCAGTAAGTGAACCCCGGGCCCCCCAAACCACGACTGCTCCCCGACCTGTGGCGCCCCCTCGGGAACTCGCGGGGGAGGGTGGCCCCATCTCGTGCTCCGGCTTCCGGCCTCGTCACCGATTCACTCAGAACAATGTCCGCGGAGAGGGTCAGCCGCAGACGTTTCCGTCACGTAGAGAGGGCTCTGGGTTTGCAGTCTGGCTCGACTGTCCCTAACCCAGGTGTGACGTCACCGACGCAGACGTGACCCACGCGTGCAGCCCCCGGAGCCCCAGGAAGCCAGAGGCCGCCTGCGGCGCGGGCCCCGCACGCACAGCGGGCCCACGGAGCTTTGTTTTCCAGCCCTCGTGTCCGTAATCCGAGTCGATGCTCCGGGGTTCCACGTGCTCGGGGAATTTAACGACCAGGCTCGATGTTCTGCTGCCGTCTGCGGCTCTTGGTCCGGGGGGTCCGCGCGTTACTGACCTGCGAGGTCTTCTCTTCCTGTAGTCATTCCTCTGAAATCGGAATTAGCCTACGAGATTTTCGACAAGGGCCAGGTTCGCTTCTGGCTGCAGGCCGAGCATTTATCACCGGACGCCAGCTACCGGTTTATCATCAACGATCGGGAGGTGCCTGACAGCGAGGTGAGTGCGTGGGGAGGCGCCCCGGCTTCGCAGACACCCCGCTTTGCTGTGGTAGCCCGCGGGCTTGCAGGCCGCGTTCTGTTTGCTCTCGCCCCGTCGGAGCTGTAAGTCGGGCGTGGAAGGTGGACACGGTGAATGAGAGGCGGCTGGTTGGATAAGGGGTCGGAGTCTTTCCAATCCAGCCTGTTGGAATCAAAGAATGACAGACTATGTCGGGGACGTTGACCTTGGCTTCAGGGTTCGTTCGGGTCACGTGCGGCCGGGGGCCAGATGTTTTCGCTCTGTCGTGAGGCGTCGGCTGGGTGACCGGTTGGCCGGGCTCCTGGCAGATGCGGCCCGGAGGGCAGACGCGCAGCAGCGTGTAGCCCTCTGCGCGGCGGACTCCGCGCCCGTGTCCGCTCCTGGTCGCACAGACGAGCCCCAGTCACCGCGCGTCGTCCCCTCCGCTTGTCTCGTGTGTCTCCCCCGCCCCCCGCCCCCCGCTTCTCCCATCTGAAAACCAGGATTTCTAACTGCGAAGGCGACGTCTTCGTTTACCGGAAGTCGAGGCCCGGGGTGGGGGCTGGGCTCCACTCACGTAAAATCCGAACGTCGTGGTTAATTCAGGGGACCCGAAGCCCCCCAGGCGCCCGGTCGGGACTCGGTCGTCTCCTCCCTTCCCGGCGGGTGGCGGTGTTTATTCCGTGAACCGTCTTCGATCGTCTGCCACAGCTCATGGGACAGAAGGGACGGGAAAGTGAGACACAAACGTGCCGTCCGGGGGCTGATCACGGGGACGGAGAAATCCGGCCTCCGCCAGAGATCGACGCGGAAAACGCGCAGGGTCGACGGCGTGAAAACTGCCGTGAACGCAAAATCCGGGGAGCGGAGGGGGCAGAGGCCGGTCGTCAGGGGAGATGTGGAGGGAGCTGGGCTCCTGGGCCGCTCGGGGGAGGAAGGACTGGGGGATGCACAGCAGGGCAGACCCCGCCGCCCACGGCCGGGGCGGGCGGAGCAGCCGGTGCCGGGGAGCGAGGAGGCGGAGCTGTCACCGCGACCTTGGAAACGCACTTGGGGTGAGGGCGCTGCTGGGAACGGCGCCCGACGTGGGGCCGAACCTGGAGGGCAACCGAGGAAGCACGATTTTGCTAATGTTCGTCTTCTACCCTCTGTCCCGTGACACCGGCGTTAGGAATTCCAAAATATAAACGGCCCCTTACACGGGGGGACGGGCCTCGTGAAAACAAACGCGTGACCTGTCGGAAGACCAGCCGTGCCCCTGGCTAAACTTAGACGTTTCTGTTAGTTACCTGCAGATGGAAAACCTTCTCAGTGCTTTTACGAGGGCAGGATTCTGGGAGCAGGGGCCTCTGAGGGGGCGGCGCACCCCGGGGCGACCCCGCTTGACCTGCTGCTGGCCACACGCTGTTCGTTTTCCTTCTGCCCGTCTTGCTGCTGGGTCCCCATTCTCGAGGGCAGGGTCGTAATTCAGGTCGGGAAGCCCCTGCTTAGACCGCGGCCGGGTTCGGTCTGAGAGGGAGGGTGGACCCCACAGCACATGTCAACAGCAGACGCTGCGCTCGTCATCCTGGGCGTGGCAGGTGCCGCCGGCCGTTCGCTGAGCTGGGCCGCGAGGAGGGTCCCGGGTCCGCGGCCCCCACGCCCCCCTTCCCTGCGTCACCGCTGCTGTGACGACGAGTCGCTCGTGTGGACGTGGCCCTCGCCTTGGAGGGGAGGGGACTTTTTCTTTCTTCCCGTCCAGCTTCCTTGGCTGGTCCAGTAATTAAACTGACGTCTGACAAATTTAATTTCTTCCACGTGAAATGCGAGACTCAAAGAAATGACCAAAGCAGGCAGGTTTTCTACCTTTCAGACAAGGAGACCGACCTGTGCAGCGGTGGCGAGACAGAGGGTTCTGGGTGAGGGTGGTGAGGAAGCGGCAAGGTTTGTTTATACGGACTCCTCAGCCCTAGATTCCCCGTCTCTGGTGACAAGGACACCTTCTGCCCTCCCGGTGTGTGCGGGGGGTGCATTTCACGTGGGTGATTTACCTCCTGCTTCAGGGGCACGAAGGAGGTCAGAGTGTCCTTAATGCACTGGCTGTGTCTTAAGCTACTTCAGCCCAAAGCCACCGACACGCCGAAGTGTCGCGTCCTGGGTGGCATGTCTGCCCCTTTTCTATCTGCCTACGTCAGACCCCGTATTACGCAGGGTGGGATGACAGTCCCTCAGCGCCTGTGTCTGTGACTTGCCCCACTCAGTAGGGCGCAGTCAGGAGGAAAGCTGAGCCGTGAACATGTCCCCAGTCAGATGCCGCCCACGTAGGGGACCACGGTGCCCGCGTAGCCGCCCGAGCTGCTGCGGGCGGGGTGTGAGGGAGGGGACGGTCGTGGCTGTGTGGGTTGAGGGACACCCTGGACAGCCGCACGGTTTCACTGAGGCTTTGTCTGCAGGGTCGGAAGGCTCCCCGGGGCCCACAGGTGGGAGGATGTGCTGCCCTCTGACCCGTGAAATGCTTCTCCGTGGTCCTTGAGCGGCTTTCTGCCTGAGTCGTAGTGACTCGGCACCTGTGTGTCCCCCATTGGGCTGGAAACCCGAGGTCCCCTTTGTGCTCCCCGTTGCCCCAGCCTTGAAGGTGGCAGGAGCTGCTGAGAAAGCATGTGAATGCACAAAGGCCAGGCCGAATTTGGTGCAGGACAGAAACGCCGGGAAGCTGCAGGAATGAGGACGTCCTCGAGGAGACTTTGCTGAGTGCCACTCAGTAGCGTCAGGACACCTGCCAGCTCGGCACCGTAGCCAGCCCCAGGAGCTGCACGCCACGGGCTGACTTTCTCATGAGAGAGTCCACAAACATTTGTTTGGCATTTATCGCCTGCCAGGATGGCGTTAGGCGCTGTGTGGCGTTGCAAGGATGGGTGACAGCCCCGCTCTGAAGGAGTCACCCTCTAGCAAGGAAGACAGAGGCAGGAAGGCAGTCAGACCCAAAGTCCCATGCGGGGCAGGCGGGGGCTGCCGGGAGCCCACAGGACGTGCACCCAACCAAAATCCAAGCACAGTCCAGGAGTCCTGCCCGAGGGAACATGAGGGCACAGGGCTGTATCCAGGTGAAGCCACTGCGGTGAGCCGGGGACAGGCCGTGACAGGCGCGTGCTCGGCAGGTGCCATTCTGCCGGAGCCTCATCTCCCCTGCACGTGCCCCTTATTTGATGTTCAGTTCGCCGAGACATTTAGCGGATACAATTTGTGTGTGTGTGTGTGTGTGCGCGTGCGTGTGTCACAATCCCTTAAGATATAATAGTCGATGTAGCTATTCAAAGCCAGAGATAGACCTGGAAGAAGAGATTTCACTGTGCGATTCTGTCTCCTTTCCAGACACACAGAATTAAATGTGACAAATCAACTGGCATTATTGAGATGGTGATGGATCGTTTCACTATTGAGAATGAAGGTACCTACACAGTGCAGATTCACGACGGAAAGGCCAAAAATCAATCTTCTTTGGTTCTTATTGGAGATGGTAGGTGATATTGAAATTCCATACACCCATAAAGAAAATTCAAAGCAAATTCTTTTGACCAGAGCCAAGCAAACATTTCGTGTCTTTTTTTTTTTTTCCTCCTTAAATATTGAATTTAGCATTCAAGGCCGTCCTAGATGAGGCCGAATTTCAAAGGAAAGAATTTCTCAGGAAACAAGGTAGGTGGTTGACTGGCTCACCCACCCATAGAATAAATAAATTAATTAGAAAAACAAAAAATGAAAAACAAAAACCAGAGATTTCAGGTTTGACTGCTCTTCCAAAGGAGGTCCCCCGTGACACCCTGCGACCAAATGCAGAAGTCAGGCCGTTTCTCATTTCTAGAAACTTCGGTACTTTCTGTTCTTTGCGTTTTTATTTCATCTGATTTTTTTTTTCTCTTGCTTCTGTCTTTAGAAGCCCCAGAATCTTTTATTTTAGTGTCCGCATTTTCTATTACTTTCTGGGTCGAGCAGAAGACCAGTTGGCGGGCTGAGTGGCACACTCGCTGACGGTCTCTGAGCACACGGCTGGCGACGGGTCCCCCAACACCCGCTTCCTTTAGGCAGTCAGTCCTGTGCGTGAAACCCCGCAACGAGCACGTGGCAGCCAAAGCATCCAGGCTTCCGGCCGCCGAACCAGCTCTATTCCTGCCCCGCCTGGCTCGGCTTCCTGGGCGTTCACGGCGGACGTTCACGCCTCCCCTGACCCCACGCACCCCTGGGTCCCTCTGACGTGCCTCTAAGCCATTCGTTTCGGGATTCGTGACCGTGAACTCCCGTGTCTTTTGTAGGCCCATACACTTCTTACAGGCGGGGCTCGGTACTTACCGGATGAACTTAGATAAAGAACTTCACAGCGGGTGGTGATGGGGACAGAGCTGGGGGAGTCGGGCCGTTACGAGGCTTCGAGAGGTAGAGGGGGCAGTTGTCTAACTTAAGACGGAGTGAACTTTTAAACTTTAAAATGTTTTACTGTTCAACTGCAAACGATACATTTTAAATATGCTGTTTTTAAAAATACGTACTAACGAGATACAAAGAAAAATGGATAAATTTTAGAGTTTGAAACATAACCCAAGGGTTTATTTAAAGATTATTTTTTTATATGGGATTTCCATACCTTTTGAAAAAAACAAGAATATGGATTAGAAAATATAAAATCAAGGCATTCTTTTTATTTTTCCTGTTTCAGTTATTTTTTACTTTTAATAGTCAAAAATATTTTAATTTACTAATTCCTACATTATGAACTTTTTAATCGTGTAGAATATGTTTATAGGAAAGAAATCCATAAGTTCTTTCTAGCTCTGCTTTGCATTTTGGGAACAGGCTAATGCCGCTGTTATTAGAACACAATCTGCCTCTGCATTTGTTTTAAATAAAAATGGTATTTCTGAAAAACACATACAAATTCATATTCAATTTAAAAATATTATAGTTACAGAATTGCTAGGTCATCTTATCTCCATTAATTCTCTTAAAGTTTTCATGTACGGTGCGTTGGATGTTCAGTTAGACATATGCCTTGAGAAAAGGCTGTGCTTCCCGTGCTCTTGGTATGGAGCGGCAGGTGTCGGGCGTGGGCAGGGAGGGGGGCGGGGCAGCACGTCTGCACGGGGAGATACGGGTTTCGGTGGCGGGTCCGTGCTGCACGCACGTCGCCTGCAGAGCCCTGGAAACTGGGTCTCTCGGCGTCATACCGAGCAGCGGTCTCATCTGTGAAAAATGCACACGTAAGTACAAATATAAGTGTAAGCATGATGTAAATATTGCGCGCCGTATGCGCACATACGGTGTACATGCGTACGTCTGTGTGTGTGTGGGGTGTACACATATGTACTATTCGGTTTTGCCTTTTACATCTCTCCCCCGCACCCCCAGGCCCCCATTTTGCTGAGTATCTGCACTGGGACGTCACAGAAGAGTGTGAAGTTCGCCTCGTCTGTAAGGTGAGCGTCAGGTCCAACCAGACGGCGGCGAGGGTCTCCTTCCTGTGAGGGCGGGGCGACCTCCCGGGGAAGCAGTTGTCCTCGGGGGTGACACGCGTGGGCCGGCCTTGGGCTTGGTGGGCCATGACGTCACGGGGGTGACGGGCGGGGGAGCTCACTGAGGGGTGGCTGGGGTCGGCAGATGGGAGTTCAGTGGCGGAGGCCCAGACGCGCGTGTCCGCGCTGGCCTTTCCGGATGCACGCAGAGGCCCTGGCGTGGGTCGGGGTGGGCTCCAGTCCGAGGCCTGCTGCCGGGTGTGCTGGTTGGGACGGTGACCTCCGTCCTCCGGGTACTGTCTGGTGGCAGGCTCGTTGGTCAACCTGCTCTCTGAGTTGAGCAGGGATGTGCGTGAGGCCGGTCGGTGTAAGTGACAAGCAGGGCGACGGCCCCCAGAGGCCTCCGCTAGCCGGGTGACTGGTGCACGGGGGCCGGACGGGCATGAAGGTGTAAACAGGAGGCCACCGTCGGTGTGGGACACTGCGATGTCACCTCTCTAGTGTCCGTGGTCTTAGGTGACGGAGCCTGGTAAAGAGGAGGCTCGAAGCGCGGAGATGGGCCCCGTCCTGCGGGGGGCATGGGGAGCAGCCCCGAGGCGGGCACTCGGCGAGGGGTCCCGCGGCGGGGCAGAGAGCTGGGCGAGGGCGGGCAGCCTCCCTCAGCAGCGCTGGCCTCGGACCCCGCGATTGCGGGACCCCTACTTCCCGCCGCGGGCGCTGGCAGGTAGTTGTGCTCAGATTTCCTGTCTCCACGTTGCTTTTCCGTGTGGTCACTGAGGCTGAAGTTTGGACCCTTCGCATGCTCACGGTTGTTTTAAAGGTGCTTCAAAAAATACTCAGATTTTTTTTGAGCGAGTTTCTTATGCTAGTAACTTTAAAAGAGACAAAAACATTTACAGAAGGACGAGTTCACTGGCAAAGAAGTCGCGAGGGAGAAAGACTCTGCCCAAGATCCGCCTTCACAAACGGGAACACGGCGGACGTTTAGAGGGAACCCCACAGGTTTTACCGTGGGTACGCTGTTCGTCGTGAGAACGGACCCCACAGAAGTTTTAGAAATGTCTGCATTTATCATGTGCTCATGGTCCTGACCTGGGAAGCAGGTCCCACGGCCGGGTCCAAGGGGACGCCCCCTCCGTGAGTGCCGCATACGCTTAGGGACTCAGCTCCGTGCGTCAGGCACAGCACCACGCCTGGGCACCAGTGCAGGACATGCAGAAGCCCCGCTGTCTGGGGGTGCCAGGCTCCTGCCGTCACGGCCACACCACGGGCACAGCCCACCTGGAAGCCTGCAGGATGTCACTCAGCAGAACCAGCACACCGTCTGGAACTCTATAATTTATTTTCTGCATCACTCTGCCGCGTCCTTATGGGACGTGAATGCAAATGCCTGCCTCACAGAACCCAGAGTGGTCGGCACCTCCCAGTCACAGGTCACAGGGGACCGGGACCTTTCCTCACCTGCAGGACATGTGTGTCAGTGTGACTTGCAGTGCCACCCAACCTTGGAATTCTGTGACGCATGGTTTCGAGGTCACACTGACATTGGACGTGAAATGTGAGGGGCGTTAGAGCCTCACCCCACCGGGCACGTCCTGGGTGGAGGCTTCTGTCCCCCACGTAGCTGCATCCAAAATGTCACACTGCCACAGCAGCAGCCACTGGACGGCTGAATGAGAACACGTCGTGGTGTTTATGAGCTGAAAACAAGTGGCTTCTGGCTGGTTTCGTGTGAACCGAAAGGCCCACCCACCTCCCCGGGCGGAGGGAGGAGGGCCCTGTCCGTCCCCTGCAGCCTGCAGACTCTGGCACTCGAGAAGCCGGGACCTCGAATGGTGTTGGCCATGAGCGGGGTGGACGGGTTTCCACGAACCTCTGTCTGAGGCCGTCGATGGCGGAAATCGCTTCTTTCTAAAGTCTGTGGTTTAAAATCCGAACAGACTTTTTTCTTAGGGGCCAGAGCGATTCACGTACGAAACGCGAGGTCCCTGTCTCGTAGGTCGCAAACACCAGGAAGGACACAGTTTTCAAGTGGCTGAAGGACGACGTTCTGTATGAGACCGAGAGTCTGCCCGACTTGGACAGGGGCGTCTGCGAGCTGCTGATACCCAAGGTGTGTCCGGCCCCGAGGGCGCCACGCCGGGGGCCAGGCAGAGCCGGTCCCGGGCTGCCACCCGCCTCGCGTCCCCTACGCCCGCGGTCCGCGGAGAACACGTGTGCGCGTGTGTCGTGCTTCACGCCACGGCCGCGTTTTCCCTACGCACGCCATTTCCCTGCAGTTGTCCAAGAAGGACCACGGCGAATATAAGGCAACCTTGAAGGACGAGCGCGGCCAGGACCTGACCGTCCTGGAGATCGGGGGCAAAGGTAAAACGAAGCCTTCTCTGTTTCCTAAAGAGACCCGTGTCACCGACGGGCGACGTGTCGCACAGACGCCCCGCTCCGGGGCCCTGGCGACCGTGCGCATCGTTCCTCCAGCGGAGGCACCAGGTCTGCACTTCGGGTGCCTTCGAAGCCGCGTCGGGGTTTGAGGGAAACGGGTGCTGTTGCTTCGGGTTTGTGCGCGACGCCGTGTCCCATAACGCAGGGAGGATGATCGAAGTCAGTTAATTGCACAGTTAGGTTTCTGCCGAGGAAACGTCTTGTTCCTCGTTTAAAAAGGGGATGGACTAGAAGGATTTATCAAACCCATCAGCCTTTTATGGATAAACGCTGCTGTTGTAGTGTTTCATTTTCCAAACGACCATCGCGACGTCCTGCGTCGATTTAAAGAAACGTGAAAATGCTGCTTTCTGATGAAATCACGTGAGTAACGGTGCGTTCCCTCTGCCTTTCAGTGTACGACGACATGATTTTGGCAATGAGCAGAGTCTGCGGTGAGTACCTGCCGTCTGATTTTCGCGTCGTCACGGGTTCTCGTGTCCGTGTTCCCCGGGGGGGGGGCACTGGAGGACCCGGGGTGCACAGGCCAGGCCCGGGGCAGGGCCGTCATCCGATGGCCTCGGTGATGGTTTGTGAAGGGATCCCCAGCATTACGTGTAGAATGCGTTTTGCTTTAAAAACAACAAGAAGCCGGTTTGGGCTTCCCGCTGAGCCGCTCCTTCCGTGCCCTGGGTGCACCGGGATGATGGCTTCACACACAGCTGCTATCAGCATCTTTATGACAAGTGACGAGTTGCAGTGATGAATTTCAAGCCTCTGTCTTTGCATCATAGGAACGAAACTGTTTTTTAGCTTTGCAAAGAAATGCTCCCTCTCCATGCACCTTTCCACGGACACTGAGAATCCAGATATTGGTCGTTAGTTTGATAACGTGGCTTATGTTCGTATCGTGCTTTATGCTGAGAATCGTAACTCGCTCCTGGGGGCCTTCCACGTTTCACTCCTGAGTTACACCTTCAGATCAGGGCGCGGAAGTTGTGGGGTGAGTGTGTGGTCGGGGGCGTCCTGTCTGCCACTGTCCCCCTACTGTCCCCCTTCATCCCGAGCTCGGTGTTTCTGGAATTCTTCCGAAACCCTCCTCATCTTTATTTTTCAATGCTTTCTCAAGACAGCTCTGCAAGGTAGGTTTTATTTCTGCTTTTGCTTGGTCTGAAAAGGGCCACGTTTTAAACACTTTTCACTTTCTCCGATGATTCGTGGGACAAGGAACGCTTGACGGGCACGTAGGCCGCATTGTGAAGGTGAACCAGGCCGTTCGAGAGGGGCTTCCCCTCGTACTCCACGGGGCTACTCCGTGCAGATGTCACGTAACGCGTAGACAGGCGCTCGCGGACAATGCAGCAGCCCCACCCGACCCGCGGGTCCCAAGGCCAGGCCAGCCTGCTGTCCCCAGGGCCCTCCCGCCGCTGGGTGGGCCTGCCGTGGTGCGTCGGCTGTGGGGACATTGCTGGGCCACCCAAGCTGTCCTGGCTGCCCTGAGTGTCGGTCTGTGTCCATCCTGGAGCGACACCCGTGGGTTCCCACGCCAGCTGCGTCACCCGTCATGGACCACGTGTGCGGTGTCCGTCCTGTTACTCCCGGCCCTCTGTCCATGTGTCGTCTGCACCCCGCACCCTCGGACGACCACGGGCGTCTGCCCACTCAGTCCTGAGAGCGTGGGTGACGCCACACACGGCGCACACTCAGTCACCTGACACACTCCCACACGCACATAAACTCACTCACCTGACACGCTCCCCCCACAGTCACACACTCACCTGACACACTCACACACAC
>NW_024347788.1:13372138-13382240 GCF_902729225.1 Pteropus medius | reverse complement strand
GTTATTTTTTACTTTTAATAGTCAAAAATATTTTAATTTACTAATTCCTACATTATGAACTTTTTAATCGTGTAGAATATGTTTATAGGAAAGAAATCCATAAGTTCTTTCTAGCTCTGCTTTGCATTTTGGGAACAGGCTAATGCCGCTGTTATTAGAACACAATCTGCCTCTGCATTTGTTTTAAATAAAAATGGTATTTCTGAAAAACACATACAAATTCATATTCAATTTAAAAATATTATAGTTACAGAATTGCTAGGTCATCTTATCTCCATTAATTCTCTTAAAGTTTTCATGTACGGTGCGTTGGATGTTCAGTTAGACATATGCCTTGAGAAAAGGCTGTGCTTCCCGTGCTCTTGGTATGGAGCGGCAGGTGTCGGGCGTGGGCAGGGAGGGGGGCGGGGCAGCACGTCTGCACGGGGAGATACGGGTTTCGGTGGCGGGTCCGTGCTGCACGCACGTCGCCTGCAGAGCCCTGGAAACTGGGTCTCTCGGCGTCATACCGAGCAGCGGTCTCATCTGTGAAAAATGCACACGTAAGTACAAATATAAGTGTAAGCATGATGTAAATATTGCGCGCCGTATGCGCACATACGGTGTACATGCGTACGTCTGTGTGTGTGTGGGGTGTACACATATGTACTATTCGGTTTTGCCTTTTACATCTCTCCCCCGCACCCCCAGGCCCCCATTTTGCTGAGTATCTGCACTGGGACGTCACAGAAGAGTGTGAAGTTCGCCTCGTCTGTAAGGTGAGCGTCAGGTCCAACCAGACGGCGGCGAGGGTCTCCTTCCTGTGAGGGCGGGGCGACCTCCCGGGGAAGCAGTTGTCCTCGGGGGTGACACGCGTGGGCCGGCCTTGGGCTTGGTGGGCCATGACGTCACGGGGGTGACGGGCGGGGGAGCTCACTGAGGGGTGGCTGGGGTCGGCAGATGGGAGTTCAGTGGCGGAGGCCCAGACGCGCGTGTCCGCGCTGGCCTTTCCGGATGCACGCAGAGGCCCTGGCGTGGGTCGGGGTGGGCTCCAGTCCGAGGCCTGCTGCCGGGTGTGCTGGTTGGGACGGTGACCTCCGTCCTCCGGGTACTGTCTGGTGGCAGGCTCGTTGGTCAACCTGCTCTCTGAGTTGAGCAGGGATGTGCGTGAGGCCGGTCGGTGTAAGTGACAAGCAGGGCGACGGCCCCCAGAGGCCTCCGCTAGCCGGGTGACTGGTGCACGGGGGCCGGACGGGCATGAAGGTGTAAACAGGAGGCCACCGTCGGTGTGGGACACTGCGATGTCACCTCTCTAGTGTCCGTGGTCTTAGGTGACGGAGCCTGGTAAAGAGGAGGCTCGAAGCGCGGAGATGGGCCCCGTCCTGCGGGGGGCATGGGGAGCAGCCCCGAGGCGGGCACTCGGCGAGGGGTCCCGCGGCGGGGCAGAGAGCTGGGCGAGGGCGGGCAGCCTCCCTCAGCAGCGCTGGCCTCGGACCCCGCGATTGCGGGACCCCTACTTCCCGCCGCGGGCGCTGGCAGGTAGTTGTGCTCAGATTTCCTGTCTCCACGTTGCTTTTCCGTGTGGTCACTGAGGCTGAAGTTTGGACCCTTCGCATGCTCACGGTTGTTTTAAAGGTGCTTCAAAAAATACTCAGATTTTTTTTGAGCGAGTTTCTTATGCTAGTAACTTTAAAAGAGACAAAAACATTTACAGAAGGACGAGTTCACTGGCAAAGAAGTCGCGAGGGAGAAAGACTCTGCCCAAGATCCGCCTTCACAAACGGGAACACGGCGGACGTTTAGAGGGAACCCCACAGGTTTTACCGTGGGTACGCTGTTCGTCGTGAGAACGGACCCCACAGAAGTTTTAGAAATGTCTGCATTTATCATGTGCTCATGGTCCTGACCTGGGAAGCAGGTCCCACGGCCGGGTCCAAGGGGACGCCCCCTCCGTGAGTGCCGCATACGCTTAGGGACTCAGCTCCGTGCGTCAGGCACAGCACCACGCCTGGGCACCAGTGCAGGACATGCAGAAGCCCCGCTGTCTGGGGGTGCCAGGCTCCTGCCGTCACGGCCACACCACGGGCACAGCCCACCTGGAAGCCTGCAGGATGTCACTCAGCAGAACCAGCGCACCGTCTGGAACTCTATAATTTATTTTCTGCATCACTCTGCCGCGTCCTTATGGGACGTGAGTGCAAATGCCTGTCTCACAGAACCCAGAGTGGTCGGCACCTCCCAGTCACAGGTCACAGGGGACCGGGACCTTTCCTCACCTGCAGGACATGTGTGTCATAGTGTGACTTGCAGTGCCACCCAGCCTTGGAATTCTGTGACGCATGGTTTCGAGGTCACACTGACATCGGACGTGAAATGTGAGGGGCATTAGAGCCTCACCCCACCGGGCACGTCCTGGGTGGAGGCTTCTGTCCCCCACGTAGCTGCATCCAAAATGTCACACTGCCACAGCAGCAGCCACTGGACGGCTGAATGAGAACGCGTCGTGGTGTTTATGAGCTGAAAACAAGTGGCTTCTGGCTGGTTTCGTGTGAACTGAAAGGTCCACCCACCTCCCCGGGCGGAGGGAGGAGGGCCCTGTCCGTCCCCTGCAGCCTGTGGGCTCCGGCACTCGAGAAGCCGGGACCTCGAATGGTGTTGGCCATGAGCGGGGTGGACGGGTTTCCACGAACCTCTGTCTGAGGCCGTCGATGGCGGAAATCGCTTCTTTCTAAAGTCTGTGGTTTAAAATCCGAACAGACTTTTTTCTTAGGGGCCAGAGCGATTCACGTACGAAACGCGAGGTCCCTGTCTCGTAGGTCGCAAACACCAGGAAGGACACAGTTTTCAAGTGGCTGAAGGACGACGTTCTGTATGAGACCGAGAGTCTGCCCGACTTGGACAGGGGCGTCTGCGAGCTGCTGATACCCAAGGTGTGTCCGGCCCCGAGGGCGCCACGCCGGGGGCCAGGCAGAGCCGGTCCCGGGCTGCCACCCGCCTCGCGTCCCCTACGCCCGCGGTCCGCGGAGAACACGTGTGCGCGTGTGTCGTGCTTCACGCCACGGCCGCGTTTTCCCTACGCACGCCATTTCCCTGCAGTTGTCCAAGAAGGACCACGGCGAATATAAGGCAACCTTGAAGGACGAGCGCGGCCAGGACCTGACCGTCCTGGAGATCGGGGGCAAAGGTAAAACGAAGCCTTCTCTGTTTCCTAAAGAGACCCGTGTCACCGACGGGCGACGTGTCGCGCTGACGCCCCGCTCCGGGGCCCTGGCGACCGTGCGCATCGTTGTTCCAGCGGAGGCACCAGGTCTGCACTTCGGGTGCCTTCGAAGCCGCGTCGGGGTTTGAGGGAAACGGGTGCCGTCGCTTTGGGTTTGTGCGCGACGCCGTGTCCCATAACGCAGGGAGGATGATCGAAGTCAGTTAATTGCACAGTTAGGTTTCTGCCGAGGAAGCGTCTTGTTCCTTGTTTAAAAAGGGGATGGACTAGAAGGATTTATCAAACCCGTCGGCCTTTCATGGATAAACGCTGCTGTTGTAGTGTTTCATTTTCCAAACGACCATCGCGACGTCCTGCATCGATTTAAAGAAACATGAAAATGCTGCTTTCTGACGAAATCACGTGAGTAACGGTGCGTTCCCTCTGCCTTTCAGTGTACGACGACATGATTTTGGCAATGAGCAGAGTCTGCGGTGAGTACCTGCCTTCTGATTTTCGCGTTGTCACGGGCTCTCGTGTCCGTGTTCCCCGGGGGGGCACTGGAGGACCCGGGGTGCACAGGCCAGGCCCAGGGCAGGGCCCTCATCCGATGGCCTCGGTGATGGTTTGTGAAGGGATCCCCAGCATTACGTGTAGAATGCGTTTTGCTTTAAAAACAACAAGAAGCCGGTTTGGGCTTCCCGCTGAGCCGCTCCTTCCGTGCCCTGGGTGCACCGGGATGATGGCTTCACACACAGCTGCTATCAGCATCTTTATGACAAGTGACGAGTTGCAGTGATGAATTTCAAGCCTCTGTCTTTGCATCATAGGAACGAAACTGTTTTTTAGCTTTGCAAAGAAATGCTCCCTCTCCATGCACCTTTCCACGGACACTGAGAATCCAGATATTGGTCGTTAGTTTGATAACGTGGCTTATGTTCGTATCGTGCTTTATGCTGAGAATCGTAACTCGCTCCTGGGGGCCTTCCACGTTTCACTCCTGAGTTACACCTTCAGATCAGGGCGCGGAAGTTGTGGGGTGAGTGTGTGGTCGGGGGCGTCCTGTCTGCCACTGTCCCCCTACTGTCCCCCTTCATCCCGAGCTCGGTGTTTCTGGAATTCTTCCGAAACCCTCCTCATCTTTATTTTTCAATGCTTTCTCAAGACAGCTCTGCAAGGTAGGTTTTATTTCTGCTTTTGCTTGGTCTGAAAAGGGCCATGTTTTAAACATTATTTCACTTTTCTCCGATGATTCGTGGGACAAGGGAACACTTCGACGGGCACGCAGGCTTCGCACTGTGAAGGTGGAACCAGGCTCTTTCGAGAGGGGCTTCTCGTACTCCACGGGGCTACCTGCAGATGCTCACGCACCCGCAGGACAGGCGCCATGACAATGCAGTCTCGCCTCACCTCGCTGTCCCAAGGCTGTGGCCAGCTCGGTTGTCCCCAGGCCCTCCCCGCCGCTGGGTGGCCTGCCGCGGTGTGCTGGCTGTGGGACATTAAGCTGGCCACCCAAGCTGTCCTGGTTGCCCTGAGTCGTGGCCTGTGTCCACCTTGAGCGACACTCCGCGGGTTCACGCCAGCTGCTGCCACCTCGGGCCATGGACCACGGTAGCGTAACCGTCTCCCAGTTTCGTCTTGTCCATAAACCTGCACTCCCTCGATGACCATGGCGCCTGCTCACTTCAGTTCCAGAGTGGTGATTTCAACACGGCACACCAGTCACCTGACACACCCCACACATAAACTCACTCACCCATCACGCTCCCCACAGCTCACACACTCACCTCCGACACACCACACACACACATACACTGTCACACACTGTCACATCACTCCACCTGACACGACCACATTCATACACTCACTCCACCTGACACCCCACACACACTCCAGTCAGCCACTCGTCACACACTCCCCGACACGCCACACACACTTCACATGCTGTCACACACCACCTGACACGCCACACACATGCTCCCACACACACACTGTCACACACTGTGACACACTTACCTGACATGCTCTCACACACACACTCCCATACACTGTCACACACTCCCCTGACACGCTCCCACATTCATGCGCTCACTCACCTGACACACTGTGGGAGGGAGCAGAGGCCACTGCAGGCACTTGGCTCGTCCCTGCTCGTCCCTTGTGGCGGCCCCTGTGATGTGTGTGATGTTGCAGACGGTGTCGCCGTCGGTTCTGACGGCAGCTGCAGGGCACGGGGTTTATTTATTCGATTTTCATTTGATGCTTTTTTTACACACGTTCATTTACGAATAAATGGAAAATAAAGTCATGGCCATTTTTTTCACTTTCAGTTTCTAGTTAGAATTACAAATACAATTTGTTTCCTGTTTTTTCACATATTTTTGTGATAATTGTGTTTTCTATAGGTTTTCTATCCACTGTTCCTAATAATAGCATAATATTTCTTGAAATCACTGTGCTATGGTGGGAATTCTTCCCTTGAGATACGAATAACATTTTATCACTATTATAAATAACGACACGGTGCACATCTTTGGGAAAGAGAGGCTTTTTTTCAACACTTGAGAAAGTTTCCTTTGATCGAATTCCCTCAGGTCCGAGGACTATGCAGAATACCGTGAATGTTTTTAGGGTTCTTAGCAGAAGTGTTCGAGTTGCTGACCGCAGTTAAGAAGTGGATGGCGAAGGCCTCTTCCCCGTCACGCCCTGGTCAGCGCTGTGGTCACAGAGTTGCCCGTCACTTTGCTGATCCCTGCGGGTCCCCCGCTGCGTGGGGGGCGGGGGTGCCGTGCGTGCGCGTGACCTCGCTGTAGGTGCCGGTGAGGGGGCCTCTGCCTCGAGCTCGGAGCCCTGGCCGCGGTCGCGGGGGCCCTGCGACGTCTCGTGTCCCCGCCGGCCCCTCCCCCAGAACGCACCCCAGCCAGACCCGGCGGGATTCCTCCGCCCGCACCCCAAGCGCGGCCGCACTTCGCGGGCGCCTCTCATGGCCTGCGGTTCCCTCCGCCTTCTCTCCTCCTCCCTGACTCGCTGGCCTGGTCCTGTGTCTCCTGGACTCCCTCGCTGGTCACTTTTGCTGACTCGTCGCCTCCCTTTTGCTGAGTTTCTACAGTACGCAGGTCGTGGACCGATCCATACAGGCTTCGCCGCGTCACAGGGCTGCGTGGCGCTTCCCCCCGCTCCCTGAGCGCAGCTGCCAGGGGGCGATTCTTTTTAAAAGATTATGTGTCCCTCACAGTATCCCGCGTAAGAGCCTTTCAGACCATTCTGGTGTGGCACATGCTTGTTTGATGATGAGCGTGGCGTGGGGCCAGTGGCCAGAGCCTGCGGCTGACCGGCCCGCGGCCGTGAGCGCGCGCGCCCAGCCGGGTGCGCACAGGCCCCGGCGGCCGCTCGCCGCCCCCCACGCGGACGCCGCCCAGGCCGCTTTCCTTAGGTCTGAGTGCGTCTCGTTCTCTGCAGGAGCCTCTGCTTCTCCGCTGAAGATCCTCTGCACCCCAGAGGGAATCCGACTGCAGTGCTTCCTCAAGTATTACAGCGAAGCAATGAAGGCGAACTGGTATCACAAGTAAGTGCACGCGCCACGGCTGCGGCCGAGCCGCGGACAAGCGCGGCGCCCAAGCTCTCCCGCTTCGTCGTTATGGAAAACGATGCCGACCTTTGGCTCGGCGCCGGGGGCCATTACGGCAGTGGGGGGCCCAGGAGAAGGAGGAAGGTACAGAGCTGCCCGAAGTCGGCAGCGACACACGTCTGCTCCGTCTCGGTTTGGCCAAGGTGGCTCTGCTGGTGACACGTGTGGCACCCAGGACCCAGCAGAGAGCCAGTGGGAGATGATCTGGAGCCCAGTAGGTTGAATAAAACCAGCTCCACACTAAAGTCACGGAGGAGAGGGAGCAGATCCAGCCCGCGTGAACCGCGGGTGTCCTGTGTCCTGTGTCCTGCGTCCTGTTCACGGCTCCAGTGCTTCTCCGGGCGGAGTCACTGTTAAGACACTCGAGACCTTCGTGACTGTCACACCCACCACGAGTCCTGCACTCAGCCCTGAGGGGTCTGGCTCTTTCCTACCCACCCCCCACGCGCATCTCTGAAACACCCCTCAAAGCAGCATGTCTCTGAGGAAAAGAGGACCGTGTCCCTGGGTCCCCCCAGGTCCCCAGGTGTAACCACAGGAGGTGGACGCAGGCAGATGGAGCAGCAGCCTGCTGCCCTCTGGTCCATCCCTACCCCAGCCTGAGGCCACGGCGACATTCTTGGGTTAGTTCTCGGTGGGGTCAGCATGCCAGCACCTTAGGCCCCTCCACACGCTGCCGCTGGCGCCCGCGTCACGCCCGCCGAGGCCCTGCTTCTCCGATCGGCGTCGGACGGGCAAGTGCCGCGGTTACGGTTGTCCTCACGGCATCACTGGGGGTGGTGGCCGAGCTCCAGAGCACCTGGAAGCGCTAACCGGGCGGCGTCCCGGGCTTCCTGTGTTGACATCTCGCCATGCTGTGCTGCCTCTCGGAGGTTGTGCTTGGCGCGTGGGACCAGAGGCGTGTCGAGTCTTGGGGCGTCCGAGCTTGGCACCTGTGCTTCCGCAGGGCAGCACCCCCACGTCCGCTGGGATGGTCACAGTCCCACACGGAGGGGTTCGTCCGGGGCGGGTCAGGCAGCGTCTTTTTATAAAGGATTCCAGGAACAGTGGCTTCTGACGGAAGCTCTGGCGCCCTTTGGGGTATGTGGCTCATAAGGATCTGGATTTTAGACAAATGAGCAAAGCGAAGTTTCCAGCTGAGTGACTCCTCCCCCCGCAGAGGAGAGTCGGCCCCTCCGCCTGCCACGCCGCCGTCGATGGCTGCGCGTCGTGCCGCAGGGGGCCGTGTGCGGCGGGGACGTGTGCCCGGAGCCCCTCGCACGCGCGCCCACCCCGCGGAGCACACCCTGCCCCCGCCGGCGGGTGCCAGACTCTCCGCTGCCCCACGGACGCGCAGGGGTGCTGGGCAGGAGCGCCGCGCTCACGCTGGCACATGCGTGGCGCTCGCGCACACGCGGCCACGTTCCGACTCCGCACGTCACAGTGGCGCCGAGGTTGGCACGTCCGTAATTCACGTGCGTCTCAGGCTCGACGTGGAAACACGTTCCGCGGTTACGGTCTGTCGCCACCGCGTGACGTGCGGTGACGTTTCACTATTCGACAATCGAAGTAAGTTTTTCTTGGGCAGTAACGGAAAAGTAGAGCAGGCTATGGAATAGCATCTGCCTGTGAGACGAAATGGCCCCCTTAACACAGCCGGCGAGGCCTGAGGACGTCCTTGTCGTGGGCTTGTCCTGTGGGGGGCGGGGGGCGGGCAAAAGGCGGTGACGGCGACAGGGGCTGGAGAATCCCTTCCCTCATCGGGAACTGCTGACGCCAAGAGGGCTTGCCGCGGCGAGGCGGCACCATCCCAGAGGCCCCAGGGCTCAGAGAGCGCCGACAGCCTCTAATACGCTTTTCTCCCCGCCCTCCTCGATGGATGCACGTCAGATCCGGATTCTGATTCTTCTGGCCTGGGTCTTCGCGCGTTCGGCTATCAGATTTATCTTTTCTGGCCTCGAAGTCGAGGCAGCGCGAGTAACGACGTATGCTTCACGCGGCACGCAGTGCACACGCCACAAGCTAACACACCCACACACAGCCACGCATCACGCCACGCACACGCCACAGCCGTTGGCCATGCCATACACGCGACACCACGCAAGGCCACGCGACATGCCACGCACACGCCCACGCCACACACACGCCACGCAAGGCCACGCACAGGCCAGCCCACATGCCCCCCACTACATGTGCAGATGGCTGGGTTATACGTCGTTACAAATTTTTTTCCTAAGGGGAAAAATGCCGTACCATGTAGAGTACTTTAAAGTCCATAGCTGTGCAGACAACGAGCGAATATTAAGTAACAATGTATCTTTAAACACTAAGTATCAGATTTAACTTTAGAAGGTTTTCAGATCTGAGCTCCTGATGGAGCTAATAAATTACTAACGCCCAGAAAACCTGTGGCAACCACCTGCAGGTCGGACTCGGCCCCCCAGCCCGACAGGCGTCCTGCTTGGAACCTGGGATCGTGGAGTGAAATGTGTTCCTCTGGCTTTTTTTCCCCCCTAAAGAGATGCCAAGATCGCGTCTAGCGAGCACATGAGGGCTGGAGGGAGCGAGGAGATGGCCTGGCTGCAGATCTGCGAGCCCACCGAGAAGGACAAAGGAAAATACACCTTCGAGATCTTTGACGGCAAAGAGAATCATCAGCGCTCGCTGGACCTGTCAGGCGCAGGTGAGTCGGCTCCTGTCCGGACCTCGGAGTCCGCACTCGGCGATCGATTCCAATGCGGAGAGGGAGACGGGCTGATTTCGCGGTTTTCATTCAGAGAAAATTATTTTCGGAAAGTCAATTTATTCGTTTGGCTACTTGTCAGTTTTCATTAAGCAAATTCAGGAGTGAATGAATAAAAATGGAACACGTCGAAACCGTTAATAAGTATGAAATATTTCCTTACAGCGTTCGACGAAGCACTCGCCGAATTCCAGCAGCTCAAGTAAGATTCGCACGTCTGGCCGGGATTGTCCTGTGAAGGGGGCGGTGGAGCCGTAGGCATTTTGGCTGAGTGTGGGGACATCTGCGGGCGCCTGGGGGCCCCAAGGCTTGTGACCGGCCTAGGAACTGGGATAAAAATGGCAGTTTAAGCAATTCCATATGTCGAAGGGCAGGCATTCTTCTAAGCTACAAACGTATTTACAGATCAACCTTCTAGACTCGTCATGACCCTGGGTGATTTAAAGGATTAAAATGCTACATTTCTGAAATAGTTATAGTTACGGCGACACGTTATACAGAGAAATTTTAAAGAAGGTGACACATTTAGGTTCTTCTTAGACGTTATTTTTTTAGAGAGGTTTTAGGTTCACAG
>NW_024347788.1:13371178-13371874 GCF_902729225.1 Pteropus medius | reverse complement strand
GCTGTCATACGTCCCCTGGGTTTGGACGAGCGCGTAGCGCCACGCGTCCACCATTATAGTGTCATACAGAGCGGCTTCACCGCCCTGAAAACCCCCTGTGCTCCCCCTACTCAGCCCCGCGCCCCAGCCACCGATCTTTCTGCTGATGGCACGTGGCCTTTCAGACTTTCCCGCCCTTAGTCATACGCGGCTGAGGTTCCTCTGCGTCTTTTCGCGGCTGACAACTTATTTCTTCTTAGCGCTGAATAATGTCGCGTAGTTTGGAGCGGCTTTCTAAAGAATAACTTTGTGTGTCTGAATTTTAGAGTATCTAGAACAGAACGGTCGTTGGCCTACTCCAGACTTTTCAATAAATATCTGTGGAATGGGCGACTAGGATACATTAGAAACTAATATTTTCAAAAATATCTAAGACTCTCTGACGCAGTCTGGTGAATTTAGTGAGGGAAGAAATGTCTCGGATCTCTGCGTTTGGGTGTGAAACTTTTCTGCGGGTTTTAGCAGCTGAGAGACGAGGTCCCCCCCTCGGGCCCGGCGTGGGTGGCTGTGGGAGAAGCTCAGGGACGCGGCCCCGAGCCCGCCAGCCCCCCGTGTCCCCCCGAGGGCAGGCGAGCACCCCGTCCCTGCGCTCCGCCTCTGGCCCCCCTCACCCGTGGTGCCTGTGTTCCCGGGGTTCTCCCTCGACCTGCTCACCCT
>NW_024347788.1:13361493-13370429 GCF_902729225.1 Pteropus medius | reverse complement strand
CAGCCAGGACGGGTTTTAGGGTGTCAGAGCATCATAATACGCAGGACACTTTAAAAAAGCCACACAGCACCCTGCAGACACTTGCCACTGACCCAGCACAGGGCCTGGATCCCTGGCCCAGCCCAGTGAGCCTCTCCATGCCCTGCGTCACCTCCACACTGGCCCCAGCCTCCGTCCGTCCCCTCCCCGCCCCCGTGTGCCCGTCGCTCAGCGCGGCCTGCTCTGTGGGGAGGTCCCTGGCGACGGTTTCTCACCTGAGTCGCTTTTGTGTTCCAGACCGCGGCAAGGTGGTTGGGGGCTTACCTGATGTGGTGACCATAATGGAAGGCAAGGTAAGAGCGGGCAGGACGCAGGCCCGGGGCCGCATGGGCTCAGCTGTGCTCGCGGCCCTGAGCCGGGTCGAGCCCCGGGGCCGGGGGCAGGAGGGTGTTGCTCGGCCCCCCACGTCCTGCTGTTGGGGGGCTGCCTCTGGGGCCCCTTGTTATCAGAGACCAAAGAGTCCGACACTCTGAAGCCACGAGCGATGCCTTCGGGGCTGTGGGACCCAGTGCGTGGCTCAGGCCCCGCACAGCGGGAACGTGGCTGCTGCCGCCGCCGGCCATGGGTGTCCCCTGGTTCTGGTGTCTGCCGGCCCCGGAGCAGGAGCAGGGGGAGCCCCCCTCACGTGTGAGTCTCAAGGTCCCCTCCGGCCTTCAGGGCCCCTTGGGGTGGACGCCGGCAAGTGCGTCCTGGGTTTTGCCTTATCTCATTGGCATTGCCGGCCTCTGACCGGTCCCTCTGGGGTGCGTCGGGGCTTCTAGCTGCATATCACAGGGACGCAGATAGCTGAGGGGCCTTTACTGGGCCGGCATCCCGAGCTTCATAGATCTTTCCTGTAACTGCTAAGGAAAGCCCCGAGCCAGGCTGGACGGTCGCCGAGCGCGTGGCAGAGACGCCCGGGTCACCACAGAGGTTTCCTCTGTCCCGGCTGGGGGCAGGCTCAGCCGCGCGCCCACAGTGCGTTGCTGCATGCAGTTTCCAGTGTGTTCTCTGGGCCAGAGGAGCTGGTACGCGGGTCCCTAAGGGAGGAGGAAGGAAGCCGAGAGGCAGGCTGGGCGCGGCTGCTGTGCCCGTGGCACACGGTCGCCTCTGAGCTCCTGAGCGGCGGAGACCGTGGAGCAGCCCGAGGACGAGCAGGCGTGTGCATGGCTCCCTCATGAGCTGCCCCAGGGGACGGCGAGCTCGAGTGCCCCCCGCGCTCCCGACCCTGGTGTGCAGCCCGGGGCTCCCCCGTGCCAGGAGCAGGCCGGCTATACGAAGGCCGCGGGCGGGGGCCGGCCTGCCCCGAGGTCACCGCCTCTCTCTCTGTGGCCCCCAGACCTTGAACCTGACGTGCACGGTGTGCGGCGACCCCGCCCCCGAGGTGACGTGGTTCAAGAACGACAGGGACATCGAGCTCGGCGAGCACTTCTCCGTGCAGGTGCAGCAGGCCAAGCACGTCAGCGTGACCATCAAGGGCGTCACCGCCGAGGACTCGGGCAAGTACAGCCTCAGCGTCAAGAACAAATACGGCGGCGAGAAGATCGACGTCACGGTCAGCGTGTACAAGCTCGGGGAGGAGACGCCGGCCCCCGGCCCGCCCCGGCTGGCCCCGCCGCAGCGCCTCCCGGCCGCCGAGTAGGGGGCGCGCGGCCGCGTCCTGTGTCCGTCTGGGGCTGGGGGTTGTGTGCGCGCTGGCGGCCGGGCCCCGGGCGCTGACGCCTGGTCGAGGAGCTGTGTGTGCCGGGGCTACCGTGTGACACTGTTTTCTCTTGCTTCACGCTAATAAAACCGTGACGTGTGGCTTGCGTGGTTGTGTCCCGAGGCCCGTCGACTGCATTCGCCGCCTCCCGCAAAACGGTGGGTCAGGCGCAGGTCACCGCCGGTAGCCTGACCGTCCCACGTGCCGGCCGGGCCCCTCCAACAGCTTCACCCCTCCCGGCGTGGTGACAGGTGACAGCACCTGGCCGGGAGAGATAGCCACAATGTCACAGCTCCCGAGAGGGCGGACGCCTCGCGCCGGCTTACAGGTGCCAAGCCGTCACCCTGCTGTGGACCCTCAACTCTCGAGGGAACAGCGCCACGCGTAGGTCGACGGCCACGTTCCTCCGAGGGGCGTTCGTCGGCTGGTAGGGATTTAACAGACGAAGAAGACCCTCACTCACAGCGATCGCTGCGGGAGGAAAAGCCGAGACGTGGCTGCCGGGGCGCGGTGTCCAGTGAGGCCGCGGCGTGCGGCGCGTCCGCGGACCCTTCCTTCGAGCTCGTCCTTCCTGTTTTGGCTGAAAAGAGGCTGAAATTCCTCGGCATAAAAACCCGATCTCCACAGTTTAGCGTCACGTTAAACGTGTCGCTACGTAACAAAAAGGGCTTTTTGTCCGTTCAGAATATTTTCTGGCCCATTCGAACTCTGTGATGTCGCGTTATGTTTTCCTACGGTAATAAGAGAAACCCTGACATTTAAACACGTCCCCAACAACAGAAGCCGGGCGAGCAGGTTCCCGCAGCAGGTGAAGTGGGCGTTGGTGACGACTGGAGATGCCCGTTGCCTTCTCTGTTGCACGGTGAACTTCGGCGCGTGTGACGCCACCGCACAGTGGGCCACGGTCCCCAAACACGCCGGCCAGGGGGCGGCGGGGTTCCCCGTGTCTGACCTCTGTTTGCTTAAGGAGAAATCGCTGGTTTTCCAGTTTCGATAGTCATTTTGTTTAGCAATGGGGAAGGACGAAATGATTTTGAATTTCTTCAAGTCTGGTAAGTTTTCTCATCGACTTTATTTTTTAGAGCAGTTTTAGGTTCAGAGCAGGGAGCTCCCCACGCACAGCCTCACGATCAACCCTCACCCGGCGGCACGTTTACAGCTGGTGACCTTACCCTGCCCGTCGCCGTCACCCAGAGTCCACAGTCCACATCGGGGTCACTGTGGGGTGGCACCTTCTGTGGTTTGGACAAACGAGTACTGACCCGTGTCCACCGTGACAGGTCACAGAGCCGTCTCGGTGCCCCGAACACCCCGTGCTCTGCCTGCCCCCCCACCCCGACGACCACTGACCTTTTACTGTCTCCAGAGTTTTGACTTGTAATATTATTGAAAATAAGTTCTATTTTCGACCTCAGACGTGCAGGCCGGAGCGGGGAGCCCGTGTCCCTCGACAGCTTCTTGCTGTTGGTGTCTCATGCACGGGGCGTGTCGGGCCCGGGCGCTGGGCAGGCTCGGCCCCAGGTGGCATCTGGACAGCACTGGTTTCCCGGTCCGCGTCTGCCTCTCTCCAGGGTCCCACTCGGGACACAGGTCGCCTTCGGGGGTCCCCTCCCCCAGTCTCCTCTGGTCCGTGACAGTTCCCGTGACCTTGATGGCTCTGAGCAGAAGTCCCCACTGCCGTGCCCCAGGCCGTGCAGCCTGCAGCCGGTGCTCGGAGGGCGGGCACCGGGTGGCCAGACCCCGCCCGTCCTTTGGGCGCAAACACGTCACTTAGCAAATAGAATCGTTGCAGGCATTACACTCAGCCCAGTGACCAGGGCGGGTCCTGCCAACAGCTGCTTCCAGGCCGCAGCTGCTCGTCTGGAAGACGATAATGCAGCCTCTTCATCTCCACGTGGAACGCGTGACGAGGCACAACACACCTCGTCAGGTGTCACGAGGCTCTTACTCCATCGGTGAAGTCCTGACACTGATCTGTCTCTACACTGAGTTTGGGGTACGCAGTTCAAACACCCCATGTTTCACGGGCGTGTCTGACACGGCCGCCTCGCTCATCTTTCACGGCGGTCACGGCTCCGGACGCTTCTCACGTTAAGCACATGATGCTGCGGGTCTGGGTCTCTGGGGGGCCTGCTCGCCACGGCCCCTGGGTGTCAGACTGTCTCTCCAGTGCTGGTTCAGCCTCTAGGTTTTAAAGGCTTCTTTAAAGGCTTCTGACGGGTATTAGGGAGAAGAAGCTGCAGGAGGCGTCAAACGCCTTCCGCCCCCTGTCGTGTGGAGCACACGTGTGACCTTGTGGGTTCTCCACTGTTTAACTTAAATTGCCCCTTTGAGGCAAGGTCAAGCCGTGAATGGAGCAGAACAGGGCCTGTGATGGTCTCCTTTGCCACTGGCTTAAAAATGGGCCAGAATCCACTTAAACACCTGGAGTTACAACCATGTTTTTATTAACAAAAGCAGACATATGAAAGAGGTACAGGAAAGGAGTTTATTAAAAATAAAAGTGAAAATAAGCAACCTAAACCAACCCGGCTTCGCGGCCCCGGAGTGGGGGCGAGCACCATGCTCGCCCCCACTCCCTGCGGGTCCCGTCCGTTTCCACGGCAACCGAGTCAGCCCCGGGGTCCTCTGTCTGCCGTTCTTTCATTCAAGGGGCAGGTCTTCCCCCCGGGGACACAGACGTCATTGCTGTGACAATTCGATATAAAAAGTGACGCACGCGGCGGCAGCAGGGAGGGTGCCAGACGCCAGCCGGGCGCCCGCGGACCATCAGCTTCCCTTTCCGTGCCTCGGTTTCCCTGTTTGTAAAAGGGGGCCCGGCGGTTCTCGTGCCTGCCCTCCGAGACGCCTCCCCCCTCCTCCCCCAAAGCGGGTTTGACGTTACATCAGTGACGCGTGTGCGTCAGACGCGCTGGGTTGGCTCGCTTACTTCTCGGAGTAGGAGCGTCCGTGCGAAGAATTTCCCTTCTTTATACACAGGGAAATTAAGCCGCAAACCTAGTGTTTTGTCTAAGAAAAAAACTTAGTGTCAGAGCCAGGACTCAAAGCCTCGATTCGAAGTTGACATTTTAACTCACTAATCGCCTTTCCACCCTGAAACGTGTCCCTCCAAACCAAAGGTCAGTGACAAAAGCAAAGCTCAAACAACTTTGAAAGAGAAAATGTTTTTATTTAAAAATTTATTTTTATTTTTTATGCCTACAGCACCTGGTCTTCCTAGGTGGTCTCCCATCCAAGTACTCACCAGGCCCGACCCTGCTCAGCTTCCGAGATCAGACGGGATCGGGCGTGTTCAGGGTGGCATGGCCGTAAACAAAACATTTTAAATTGAGCATTAAGAGTCAAATTTTTAAAAAAATTATTTATCTATTTATCTATCCATCTGTCTGTCTATTTATTTATTCATTTATTTATTTATTTTATAGCGACATTGCCTAATGGAATCCAGTAGGTTCCAGCTGTGCACTTTAACGGGGAGGCCCACGTATGTTCACACTGTGTGTTCCCCTCCCATAGTTAGATTCCTTTCTGTCACCATGTAAGAGTCAACCCTGAAGCTGTGATGATTACATGAACATCCTGACCCGAGCTGTTTGTGGTCAGATATGCGACTTGAGTAGAACATGGCAGGAAGTCACCGCGGGGCCGTGGGTCGTGACTGCGTATAAAGGACGTCACTGGGACTCGTCCACGGCCGGGAGCACCCACGTCCACGGCCGGGAGCACCCACGTCCACGGCCGGGAGCATCCACGTCCACCTGTGCCTCTGTCCTTGTCTCTTTAAAAGCCCTGGGCTTCCGGAAGTCGAGCGTTTCACACCAGGCTTCATGGAGTTGACGAGGCTGCACAGGGTTCTGGGGCGTCCAGCGCTCTGCTCCGTGACGCCCCGCACGCACCTCCCCCCACTGCAATTTCGAGGTCCCTGCGTGGAAGCTTGTCACACGTCTGCTGCAGCGACAGCCTGCCATCGGCTGCTGGGATCAAGGAGGGTGTGACCCCTGGTCCGGGCACTGGCCAGCCCGAGGTGGCCAGTCACCCAGGACCCTATAGGCGTGTGGTGTCTTTGGGATTCTCCAACGTCCTTTGGCTTAGCTTATGAGCTCCAGCCGTTCCGGATCCTTCTGGACAAGTGTTCCTTCTTACCTCGGCTTCTTGTTACCTAGATTTATCCCTTAAGTTTTTTAGTTGGAGAACAAATAGACAAATTTAGTTGGAGAACAAATAGACAAATTTCCTTTAAAAATTAAAAAGAAATTTGGAGCCGACCCCCGGCGCTGTCGTGGTTTCGGGTGTGCGGTGGAGCTAAGGGGGCCAGGCGCCACCTGCCAAGCGCTGTCATGCCCGGATCCGTCGGCCTCCGGCCGCCCCTCGGGGACGGCCATCACTTACCCCTGGGCTCTCCCCGAATTCCCCGACCACGTCAAGGGCCTCGGTTTAATCCGCCACAGCATTCGCCACGTTCTCCTTGGTCAGCGGCGGTTCACGCTGTCCCTTTGTTGACAGGGATGTGGGGACATGGGGACACGGGGACACAGCCATCCGCCGCCCGCGTTCTTCCTGTTTTAGGACACCGCGCTTTCCTCCGCCTGACAGAGTTTTTCTGCGAGTGCGAAATAAATCGTTTTCGGTTCTTCTAAGCCCCATCCAGCTTTCTGGAACCCTCCCGAGGGCGGCTCACCTGACACCCTTGTCCCGGGCGCCGTTTTACGGTCCAGGCGGGACCTAGATGTCCCACCGACACGGGGGTGGGGGGCTGGCAGACGCTCCTGACCCTTCCCCACCCCGACGCCCCCCTCCGCCAGCGCGGGCCGGGCCCGCGTCACACGCCCCCGCGTGGCGGGGACGGTACGAGGGACACACCGGGACGGGAGGAGGGGCACCGGCCGGGCCGAGCTCCGCAGCCGCGGGGCCGGGCACAGGACGAGCTCGGCTGGGCTGTGGCGGCCTGCGAGCGCCAGTCTTCTCTGGGAGCGGAGTCTGGTTTGTGTTTTGTTATTATTTTTAAGCGTGGCTTGCACCACCCTGTGAAGACGCGTCTTTGTCCCCTGGCAGGCTGGCGTGTCCACTGAGTTCTGGACGGGGGGCCTGGGTGGCACGTTCTGCGTGCCCTGTGGGAAGCGCGGAGGGGTGCAGGGGTGGCGGTGACCACTCGGGGGAGGGCCGGGGCTCCGCGGAGTGGCCATGGCTGGATGCCACCCTCCAGGTGACCTTACGAGAACGGGAACGATGCTCACACGTCTCCGTGATCCGGAGCCGGATCCTGTCCGAGGGACAGGAGGCAGCAGGGCGCCTCAGGCTCACGAGGAGAAGTGATTTCCAGGCGAACCGACTGGCGAACTCGAGGTAGGAGGTGGCACGCGGGCGAAGCCACCGTCGGCCGCTGGCGAGACGGCGGGCCCGACGTCCCCATGTAAAATGTCAGCTACGCGAATGTCTTGATTTCTGTGTCGTTGGGGGCATGACGGAGGAGGGACCCGTGACAGAGGCCCACGGGGTCGGAAGGGGATCCCGCCCAGCCCGGAGGGAGGGGACGTCGCAGCTTCCCCGGGGTTAAGCTCGCTCTTGGCCTTGACAGAAATCGGCTGCTCCGATCCGTTCAGGCTGGTCGTCTGGACGCTCGTCATGCCCCACGATAGATATTTCGCTAAGTGTGTGTTTGGACTCCGGGGGAAGTAATTGTTTTCCACGTGTGGCAGCTCGTTAGTGGAGAGGTTAGCGTCTGCCCACCTCCACGGAGGTTGCCGTTGTCACCGCTGGTGACATTAAGTCAGCTGCGGTCCCTCCCGGCTCCTCCGGCTTTATAACATTCAGACTGAGCAGTGGCAGGAAGTGGGGAGCAGGGCCCAGAGCACTGATGGTCACACCGTGCAGGCCACACGTCCTCGAGAATCTGCTCAGCCAGCGAGTCTGCATTTCTCTGCCTCAATCTAAGGGACTTCGCAGTCACCAAGTGACGTCCCTTCTCCTACCTGGCCCCCTTATGGCTTCTGGGGTCCCCGAGCCCATGCCTGTCCCGACTGCAGCCCCCTTGGTGTGAGACGCGTGCTTTCCCTACTCGGACCTCCGGACGCCTGGCCACGGACCACGCTGGTGGCTTCTGATGGCTTCAGCCCTCCTGGTGCTGGCCCCTCCGGGCCATTGTGTGTCTCTCAGCCGGTGGCCCCGCCTCATGGGCCCGCGTTCCGGGGTGCTGTGGGAGATGGTTGTCCACATGGTGCCCTTGAATAGGCAGGCTTGTGACAACCCGGGCCCACAGAGCGCAGCTGCAGTTACACGAGGTGACCGACAGGCCCTTTGCCTGTGCCTCCCGCAGGCTCCAGATGCGTGGGGAAGCTGTCCAGAGCCTTCCGAACCGGCCCGGTCAGCAGCCAGTGTCTCCAGCTGCTTTTTCTTTGATGTCACAGGGAACGGAGATCCCCAGCGGGGCCTGCCCCAAGCCCTGGCCCACCAACAGTGACAGGGAATAAAATGGCTCTTCTGAGTCGCCGCGGTGAGCAGTCGGAGGGGACCCAGGCTGTTGGCACCGTAACACTCGCACAGACTGGACCCTCTCCTGAAAAGCCCACCTCCCCCCGCACCTCCCCCCAAGGGCCTGCGCTGCCCCCCACCCGCTCAGGACCGCGGACTGGGACGTCACCTGTGTCCAGGGCCATCCGAATACAAGCAGCCGAATCCCTCCGGGTCAGTGGCTGCGAAAGCGTTTTTCCCGACGAGCAGAGGCCTGCTCAGCCGCGGTGCCGCGTCCGCAAACTGGGTCCCCGAAATGAAACGACAGGGAAACTTAAATGACTCAAGAGAGGAAATGAGAAGACGCCCTGTCACTGTCCAGGGCCACCCGTGCCCTTAGCTTATTAAAACGTGTGCATTTCCAGGGACTGTTCCCTCAGCCCTGATAGAATGAAACACTAACACACAGGAAAAGTGATCAAAGACAACGGGCACAGAAGGACAGCTGATTTCAACGAGTCCGATTCCTGGAAATGAAGTTAAGTGACACGGAGAATCCAGTTACACCAGGGCAGGGGACCAGCGGGCGGTTGGGGGGCGCGGGGAGCAGCCCACCGGGTGTCACCCCGGCGGATTTCGGAGTGAATTCAATCACTCGGGTAATTTCGTAAGTTACCCACTGAGCACCGGCGATAGGCGGACAAATCGATTTACTTTTGCATTTTAAACGCACAACTCGGAGAAAACACAAGGGGGGCTGGAGATGGTC
>NW_024347788.1:13344520-13361410 GCF_902729225.1 Pteropus medius | reverse complement strand
GAGGAGGCGGGGAGGCAGGAGGAAGCAGGGATGGGGTGGGAGGCAGGGGGCAGCCGGGCGAGCACGCGCTCCTGGTGCCGATGGCAGTGCGCCTGTCCCCTCTGAGCGTCCCCTGGACACAGCGTGGCCCGCAGCGTCGGTGGAAGCCGGGCGGGAGGACTTCTCGGCGCGCGGCGTTGCGGTCAGCGCGGCTCCCAGGACGCCGTGCTCATTGGGGCTGCGGACGCGCGGGCCGTGAGGCCGTTCGGTCCCCTCGTGACTGCGGCTCCGTGAGCCCGGGGGAGGGGAGCGGGACACACGCCCGGAGCAGCCGGCGCTTACGGCCGGGACCGTCCGTCCCGCTGGCCTCGCCTCGCGGCTCGCGTTCCTGTCGCGCCGTGAGCGGCTGGCACTGTGCCTGGCACGGCAAGTCCTCCGGTAAACACACGTTCGGGTCCCCAACCCTCACGCGTCCGGAAGGTCAGCTACACGTGAGGCAGAGCGGTCAGTTCCACCGAAACGCGGCGGGGCGACAGAGGAGCGTGAAACGTGGGCGGTGGCTGGACGGGCGGCCGCGGTCGGGTCACGCTGTCCCCGCGCAGACGCCGGGGTTCGGGCCGCGGGACCAGCTGC
Organism: Pteropus medius; assembly: GCF_902729225.1. Classification (NCBI taxonomy): domain Eukaryota; kingdom Metazoa; phylum Chordata; class Mammalia; order Chiroptera; family Pteropodidae; genus Pteropus; species Pteropus medius. The sequence continues at coordinate 13,360,798 of NW_024347788.1, read as the reverse complement.
GCGCCGCGTCCTCCTCGCTGTCCCTGTGCCGGCAGCAGGTGTCCCTCACGGTCCGCGGTGTCCAGGATCTGAAGCAAAGCGGCTCCACCCCCCGCACGGTGCAGACATCGGACGCACGGCCGTTTTTCATTCTCAGGCTTGACATTAGGTTGGACGGGCAGGGAGGTCTTGCGTGGGCCATAGCGAACCCCCTCTCGCGCACGTCTGCCGTTACCTCTGTTTCTCTGGGGCACCCTGACCGATGCCCACACACCCCGACATCTTGTCACCCTTCCCCGCAGCCCGTTTCAGGGCTCAGCTCCGCGTCCCCGCACAGACTCTCGTCATTTGAATCCCTGCCGCACAGTTAGCTCCAGTGGAGAAAAAAATCGTCTGGCTCTTTGTTTTATCCCCAAGGTCTAACACGCGATTAGACATCAACACTTCCTGAATGGCTGAGCAACGCGAAAGATGCAAAAATGCAAAATGTCACTCTTTGCTTGAAGAACTTATAATCTTTGTGTGAAAAACACACAAATAGAAAATGATTAAAAGACACCACCAGACAATACAACGCTGATTGTCTATGTGAGTTTATTATTTGTTGACCTAGGTGTGAACTCCCAGGCAGAAACCGGGCACGTTTTGCACTCCAAGTCCAGCATGGGGGGGTGGTGTCGGCACAGGGGAGAGGTCCAGGAGGTGGGGAGGGTGGCACCTCTGGGCTGAGAGAGCGGCTGTGGCGAGGGCGCCTTGGCATCAATGAGGTTTGCAGGTTTGAGGCTGGGTGGAGCTGGGTGCAGCCTGGCCAGGGACGATGCACCCCATGAGCACCTGGTGGCAAAGCTGAGCTTGGTTCACAGGTGAGAAGGCACCGGAGCCGGCTGCTCAGCGAGAGAGACGCGTGAAGACAGTATCCAATCTAGTGATTCTAATGATGGTTTATTTCACCATCGGATCCTGCTTCAACATGTGTCGTGTAATTCAATCCTCACAACATGCTGTGGGTTTAACGGAATAAGCGTCATTATTTCTACTCTATAAGAGCGAATGGGAACTCGCCATGGGATGGACAGACGGCCCCACAGAGGGAGACGCTGGCTCTACCGGCTCGGAGCCTGTGCTCCATTCCCGCGTCACCCCCGGGCTTATTTTTAATTTATATCTTTTAATGGAAAAAAGAAATAGATAAAATGACAATGCCCGTAGTAGTGCTGCTACATATGTGATACAGTTACGTAAATAGTTGTGTTATGCACACCACACACGTGCTTGTTAACTGACGTGCACACGCACACACCTGTACACACGCACGCACACACATGCACACACAACACATGTCTACACGCACACACGCACAACACCCGCAACACACACGCACACAACACACGTCCAGACACACACACACACACGCACACACACACACACGGGTGTGTCCACACACGCCTGCGCGTGCACACACGCACACGCGGTTTCTGGCCGGGAGCGCTGACCGGCTACGGCAGACGGTCTACGGGAAGCTGGCGTCTCCGTCGGGTCCGCCGGCCACTGGAGGCGCGTGCGTCACGGGAGACTGGCCCCAGGGCCGGGCGCCCCGCCTCTCGGCCTCCTGCTCGGGGAGCCTGCAGCTGCCCGCGGCGGGGACGGCCTGCCGGGGGGCTCAGGGGGCGCCCCCCGCCCGCGACCTGGCGCCCACCCTCCCCCACGCAGCGGGTCCAGGGCACAGGGCACTTCCGTCGGCGGCAGCTGCGGCGAAGCGGGGAGCGGGCTCCCCTCCTGCAGGGCGCGACGGAGCGGGCGCCATGGCCGGACGCGTGGGGCTGGCGCCTTCCCACTCTGCGTCTCGGGGACGAAGCGTCTTTGACACGTTGTGGGGCCGCGAGCTCGAGTCCTGGGCCGCCGTGTGATGAGACCCCCCCCTCCGCAGCAGGATGTCGTCGTCTGCGACCTGCTCTCTGGCCGCGAAGTGGGAGTGTAGTGGGAGTAGCCGCGGGGTGGGAGGCGCATCCCCCTCCGGCCCCCGAGTTCTTCGTCTCCTGGGGGACAGGACGTTACCCGGCAGGCAGTTCCTCGCCGTTTCAGTGTGAGGCATTAAACAATAAGCGATGGCATAAAACCGGGAGCGTAATTTAAACGTCGTCGCTGGAGAGCGTGCGGTCAGGCCAGCGCTCCAGTGCCATGGGCCGTGCGGGGTCACGGCCCCGCCCGCGACGGCTCCGCGCGAAGCCCTGGAAACGGCGGGGCGACCGCGATGCAGCCAGCAGGTGGCGCCCTTGCTCCACACTCCTCGGCCAGGCTGGACTGGGGAGGGGACTTCTGGGCAGGACTCAGACTTTCTGTCCATCCAGCTCTGCTTGACTTCAGCGCATCGCTTCGCCCCGCAGCTCCGGCGGGGAGGGCGGGGTTGGAGCGAGGAGCGCACCCCGCGCCGGCGGGCCGCACGCTGGCCTCGTTCCCAGGGATGACGCTGGGCATTCGGCTCCGTCTCGGCTGGGAAGGACTTGGGCGTGTGGGGAGGAGACCGGAGCTGTCGGTTTTTGCTTTGTGCACATTAAGGAATAAACTTGTCTCCTCTTTAGTTGTTAAAATAGGTCTTTGAGAAACAACTCTTTCTTAGGTGGAATTTAAGCAAAATTAAGGATTCGAAGGTGTTGTGCATAAACGGTGCTTGAGAGGGGTTCCTACGCCCGTCCCACAGGACCCCGCATCTGACCATCCGGAGCCTGTGGAACCGGCCGTTAGGAGCTGGGGGACTTCGTGGTTTCATCCTGCTGCCGTCGACTGCTCAGCATGGACAACGGAAGTGACAGGAAAGGCTGCAGCTCAGTATGGCACGCAGGTCGGCGTCGCCGGAATCCCCGACTGGAGCGGAGGCTACGCAATGGGCCGAAGTTATTACGCGCAATGACCTTGCCGCCGGCGCTTCTAGAATGCACTCCGGTCGCTCGGCTCCGCAGAAGCAGACACACCCGGCACGTTTCACAAAGGCTCACGCTGGGGTCCTGGTGCCTGCGTCAGGCGTCACCTGGCCACGGTCTGCCCCGAGGACCAGGGCGTGGTCACTTCCTGGGGCCTCGTGCCCACAGCGCCCTTCTGCGGGGGGCGGGGTGCTCCCGTCTGGGGAGGCCGGGCCGTCTGTGGGAACGTAATTCCAACGTCACATGCCACACACAGGAAGGGTCGTCTCCCAGTCATGCTGAGGTCAGTGGGACCTCTGCCCCACACGTCCACTCAGCGACCCCGGAGGCCGGGGCCCCCAACCCCTGGCGCCTGGCGGGAGCCGTGGCACTGTGTCGCCTGCCAGCTGGGCAAGGACTCTTGCAGGACTGACACACGTGGCGTCCGTTTACACTGCACTAACCAAGCCCAACCCCAAAGTCCAACCTCGAACGCTGGGCTCCTCCAGGCAAAGCGAGCATCATCGCCAGGAGCCCCGTCCCGTGCCCAGGTCACCGCAGGAAGCGCCTCTCTCTGCGGACTGAGGTCAGTTGAAAGCCACTTCACGGCTGCAGCTTAGGGCGCAAGGTGGGATACCGTCTCTGCGTCACTGGGTCTGCCACCAAGGCGCTCTGTGCAGCGAGCGTTCAAAAGCCCAGAGTTAGGGGAGGTCAGTCCACGGTGACGTCCCACACACCTCGCTAGCTGCCAACTCAATGCTGTGTTCCTCCTGAAACAGAGATCGCCTAAAATAATAATAACAATAACAATAACAACAATAATAATCCATGATTCAGCTTTTGCGCGTGACAGGCATTCTCCTAAGTGCCAGGCAGTGTATGAGGCGCTAACGAGATTGTCGTAGTCAGTCTGCACAGTCGTAAGAGGCAGACTGGCCACGGAATTCGAGGGGTCCAGTGGAAAATGAAAACGGGGTACACTTATTCAACATTCAAGAATTCGAGGTGGTGACAGCGGGTGTTAAGCAGGCGAGAGCCCCTTCTCAGGGACCTCGGGCCCCGGGGGCCGCACAGGGCTCTGCCCACGAAGCCGCTCGCAGTGGTCACGCCGCAAATGCCAGACGACAAAGAGGAGCGGGTGGAGGTCGACGGCGTGGACGAGGTCACACGCCCGAACACCCATCGCCTCCCTCGCCGGCTGCCGAGCCGAGCCGTGCGGTGCCTCTGGGAGCACCGGCTCCCCCGGGCACCATCCCTCAGCCCTCGTCACACGGCCTGGGCCTCAGCGCTTCTGCAGGCGGACACTGGCGCTGGCCTCAGCACACGGGACGAGGACGAGCCGGGGTGGGATGCGCTCGGAGCCCGCTGCGGACGACTCGTTAGCGACACGCGACGCAGGAGCCAGGCCTCGATGCCCAGGTCACCGTCGTCGTTCCTCTTGGTTAGTATCATCGGTGACATCACTTTGAGGTGTCGTGCATTCGAGTTTTCTTAGTATTTCCAGCTGACACAGAATCAAAAGGCAGATCTTCAAAAGGTGACCGAAGGGGCCGGTCACGGAGAATCCGCGCACCCCCTTGCGTGTGGTCCGTGGCCCCTGTCCTCGGACGAGGCGGAGTGAGGCTGCGACAGAGACGTCTGGCTCTCAGACCCTAAAATACGTGCTCTCTGGGGCTTTACGGAAAGCGTCTGCCAAGCCCTGAATCAGGGCAGGTCTGCATTCAGAATCGCTGTCCCCAAGGAGCTCCCTGACAGAGCTCAGTGGCCTGGGGTGGGGGGGCGGGGCTGGCCAGGGACCTGCCCCCTGTCACGTGCCAGCACCGCTTTGCCTCTGAGGGCCTTGTGCACAGGTGTGTGGACACCGCCCCCCCCCCGCCCCCAGACCAGCATCCTGCTGCCTCACACCTCTACAAACTGCGGTGACATGGCAGGCGGGTCCCTGGGAGGGGCCAGGCCGCCCTGGAGGCACGCAGAGCAGAGCGTCTGATGTGTAGGGCTCACCACCAGCCCGCGGAAGGCCTCTGCCCCGGCCGACTTGCCTTTGGTTTAATGGCCTCTTCACTCCGCAGAGCAGCCGCAGGCCCAGGGCAAGGTGGGGTGGGGGAGGGGCCGGGTCACCGAGAGGGGCGTGGCAGGGGAGGCTTCGACTGCCGGGTGCTCTTGAGTGTTCATGTCCCATGACATCCATTTTACCAAACCCAAACGTGATTTCGTCTTTTATTATTTTGCCTTACGACTTGCTCAGTGGATCACATTTGGAAGGTTTGCCTGCATTGTGTTTTCTAAAGCACAGTTTGTAAAAATTCTGAAAGCAGCAGGAAATGTTGGGCTACGATGATCGCACTTTCTGACAACGCCCGGGAGCACCGCGGCGTCACTTTGCGTCACGCGGAAGGAGACTGTGTTTTTCCTGTGGCGGTGCCTTCGGGCTGCATCGTGGGGACGCTTGGGAAGATGTCCATCCGCGGTCTAATAGTCATGTTCTCCCACACGCCGAATTCAAGGCCGCGTTTAAGGGACGTAAAGGAAAGGTCTGGATACGAGTGACGGCTCACGGGGCTCACTTTTAAAAAGCGGCTCTGATACACCTCAGTTCTTTCAAACGCCCAGCTTTTAACCCTCAACCGCGAGCACCCAGACCCCTCCGTCCGTCTGTGCAGAGTCGCTGCTCCCTTTTGGAAGGAGATTACCTCGTTTTTTAAATTGTGGTCGAGAACACATAACATTAAATTGACCTACGTGACCGTTTTTACGCGCGTATTTCAGGGGCGTTAAGTGCATTTACATCGCACGGCGACGCTCTGGGACATTTCTATCCTGCGAAAGTAAAACTCGGGTCTCCGCTAAACGCCATCTCCTCCTCCCGTCCCCGGCCCCAGCGCCTGCCGGTCCAGTGCCCGTCGCTCCGGGACCTCGCGTGGGCAGATCGCACGGGGTCTGCCCTTTCCCGCCGGCCGGTTCCGCTTAGGAGTGTCCGCAAGGCTCATCTAGGTTGTGACCTGCGACCCTCTGTCCTCTAAGGCCGTGCACTGCTCGCTCCCGGGGACGTGGACAGTGCCGCTCTGCACGTGTCTGCGAAATCTCCCCTCCGAGCCTCGCTTTGCACCCTTTTGGATAAACACTCGGAAACGAGATAGCTGGATCAGCTCCGGTTCTGTTTTTTGCGTTTTGAAGGACCTCTCCGGTCTTTACGTCATGGCCACACCGTTTTTTACATTCTCGCCCACCTAGGCCTGTGCGTTTTTGACAAGCTTATTATTGATTGGAACGATCAATATTTCTGATGGATCAGTTTGCAAGGGCAGAAGCACTTTGCCATCTGCATATGTGGCCAGGTAGCAGTGTTCCAGGAAAAGGCGCCCGATCTTAGAAATGCAGTTGCTTCTTTTTGAGAGTCAATGAAATTCTTTCTGGACAGGAATTCCTTCCGGACGGGCTGGTCTCTGTGGGGGGTCATAAGCGCTGACGACCAGAGCAAATTAGGATTGAATCAAGTTTTCAGTCACTTCTAATAAGTTGAAGGCGGGCAAAGCCTTATGTGGTTTGAAAGATTGTGACACATCCGCTAGAGTCCAAGGGAGCAGGATATTTTCAGAAGGCCCGTGAAAAGGTCCACGTGCATGGCCGGGGGGCACACGCGTGGGCGGGGCGTTGTCACCGGGCAGCGTGCAGGGCTGGGGCGTGGGAAGCAGGGCGGGCAGGCACGTTCTGACGGGTGGTTATAGGACGCGTGGGGGACGTAGGAACTGTGGGGGGACGCCATAGGGGGTGTGGGCTTGGGGTCCCGGGGCCAGCGCTGGCTGATGAAGGACGGGTGACTGTCAACAGAGGCCGGGTGTTCTCCGCATTTCCACTTTCATTGAGAGCTGGACACAGTCCTGACAATTTGCGAGAAGCATTATTCAATGGTCGCACCCAGGAATTACGCCATGTGCAAAATGACCCTCAGAGGAAACTAACATACACCTTAGAACCGTAAAGCATGACTGAGCTGTTTAAAGAAGCGGCAGAGATAATCTTGGCGAGCTGCTTCATTATAAATCACGAAACGTGGGTTTTGTTTTCCCCTTTTTCCCCAAAGCAAAGTATTTTGGCTAAACAAAATTTAAAAATTTTTGCCCGTCCGGCTCTCTGTGCCAGTGAGAAAGGCAGCTGAGAGGCTCTGCGTGAGCAGGTGGACGCCGACAAGTTTCTTATTTGTCAGCGGATTCGTTTAATTCTGGGTGTGACAGTTCTTGCGCATTTTTTACAAGCTGATTTCTGTGTCACCATAAGTTCTACGTCACCACTTCTAAATACCCAAAGGCATTCGATCACATAAGGACTTATTGAAGGACTTTGATTTTTTAGTATAGAAATGGGGTCACAATAGCTTTCTTCAAACACCCGGTGATCTGTCATGTGCTAGAGGAACTCGACTTAAATCGTCTCGTCACCGAGGGAGTAAATGGCCACGGGCGGAGGCGGCGGTTGAGGCCGACGGCAGCGCCGTAGACGGGATAAACCTCCAGCGAGGCAGCTCGCGCTAACTTGCTCCTGAAAACGCACGGCCGCACCACGCGTGGTGCCTGTGACAGACAGGCGTGTCCGAGGTGCTGTGACGTCAGGGAGCTGGGCGCTGCAGAGAGGCCGGCAGGGACGGGCATCCCACGGAGGCGGCCAGCAAGCGAGGCTCCGCGTTCGGGCGCGTCGCGGGAGCTGAGTCAGAGCCGGCGGGTGACGGCGCCCTGCAGCGTGTGGCGGTGGCGTGTGGCGCTGCCGTGCAGGCAGGTCGCCGAGCAGAGCCGCAGACCCCGCTGCTGGTCTCGGGCACAGGGGGCGCATCCCAGTGGCGTGGCAGGGACGCCGAGGAGACCGTGGGGGATTAGGCTGATGTCCCCTGCTGGCCGGAGGGACCGCGGGAGTCTGGGGTTCCCCCGTGCCGTGGGCTCCCCGTCTTCTCCCCTCACCTGCCTGTCTTCCCTTCTGTGTTCTGCCAACCCCACCTCTTCCGTGCTGTAAGGGGCAACTCAAGTACGTGGCTCGGCTCGCTCCTCCCGCCCCAGAGAAGTCCTGTATTTGGCCACATGGGTTAAAACTGGTTTCGGGGTGAAGCACACCAGTGTCCCACCGTCAGCCCTCACTGCCCCGGTCTGCCTGACGGACACATGGGGGCTGTTGAAACTCAGAGACGCCTCTCCCCTCGCTGGCCGATGAGAAGGAAGGCCGCCTTCTGCCAGGAATTCGGAGGGCACGATTGCGCGCCAGCGTGGTGGGACCAGCACGGTGAACGTGGCACACGTCGGCTTGCCCGTGGGAGCGCCCTGGAGAGGGGGACACGGCCCTCGGGACGGTTCAGCGGCTCGGAGGAGGTGACGGAGCCGGATCTCACTCTCGAACGAGGTTTAAGGTCCGGCCCGCCCAGGAAGGGGTGGCGGAGGGCAGACAGGCACGCGGCAGCCTGCGGGACAGGCACGGTGATGACGAGGGTGTGTGAGCGCGTGAGAGGACCCAGGGGAAACGGTGACGTCTCGGTGGGGACAGACAGTGTGGCACAGAGCAGAGGCCCGGGGACCGTGGGAGGTCCTGAGCGGGCTCTTTCAGAAAGAAGAAAAAAGAACAGACAAAGGATTTAAACAAGTGAACAAATGTGACATCTCTCTATACTACTGCAGTTTAATTCATTCATTTGCTTTAAATTAAAAAAAAAAAATATTGACTCTGTCTTCCATTTCGGTTTAAATTCCACGTAGAAATTCGGGTTCCGTTGGTTGCCGTGGAGCCCAGCGTATGTCGTTTCTAAATTCCTTGAGGGCGAGGATGCCTGGGACAGGGAGGACCCAAGAAAATCCTGTGATCGGCGGCGCCGACATTTAGTGCAGGCTCTACCGAGGTCAAGACAACTTTCTATTTTCGAGCTACGAAAGTGAGTAATTTGCTGTAGAGTTTTGTTTTAAAGCTGGGCAGACGTCATCCAAGGAGAACGAACTGTCGTAGGTTTGCGATGACCGAAGGCGGCTCTCGTGACTTCCGTGCAAAACACGAGGATTTCGAGACGGAGCTGTGAGCTAGACCACGACGAGGAAGGGCGGCTGCAGGGGCCAGTTTAGAATCAAAACCGAACCGAAAGCATTTCAAAGTAATAAGTTCTTTTTCCCCTCTAATTGCAACTGGGCCGTATGTTTTCCACCGTTGGTAGAAGGAGTATTTCCATCTTCCACCTAGAGCCGCCCTCTGTGGCTGACAGCGTGTTTTCAGGACGGATTGACGGGCCTCAGGAGGCTCCCTGAGGAGGAGCTCTGTGGTTTGCAACGTCCTATTTTTCTTTTTCTCTGAATTACTTTGTATCTGATTTAGACAGTTAAAAATTTCAGCGTGGAGTTTTGCATATGGATCGGGCAAGGCTTTGAAACCTCTTCACTACGCGTATTCCATGATTCATGTCCTCAAACCTCAGAACCTCGCCGGAAAAAAACCTTTGTGGGTTGCTTATTTAACTGGAAGTAGATAAAGGTTCTGTCCCTTAATTTAATGAGAAATGCTTTTAAAAAACAAAACTTGAAATAATTGAAAATGGCATTAAACAAAAAAAAAATCTACTGCAGGGAAAAAGATCTAATTTTTAACTGAGACCTTTTTAATGAGAACATATTAGAAAGAATGACTTTAAAAACTGTAATGATAAAATCCCCTCGCTTTGGAAGATGCGGTAGGCCGACTTAGCTTTTCTCTGACGTGGGGAGTCGAGACACACAGCAGGCGTTTAGACGGGCTTAGGACACGCCGGGCGGTGAATCCGGGGGCTTCGCCCAGGGAGCCCTCCCAGGACACGCTCCGCCTGTCTGAGAGCACGGGACACCCAGGGCCTTACGCGGTCGTGACTTCTGATGCACGTTGGGGACCTACCTCCCGTTCCCCTTCCCGGGGCACCCCGAGCTCGCCGTGGGCTTGGTTGGGGACACATCTGAGCTTCCTGTATGTGTGCGTTAATTCTCGTTTTCTGGGTTCATACGGTGATTGCTCGATCTCCAGAATTGGATCAAATATCGACGATCGTAACAAGCTGGGCTTGTTCATGGCAGCATTATCCTCAGGCTCTGAAATGTGGATGCCACTAGTGTGCCCGCCGACGGCCGGGCGAGCGGGTCACCAAGGCGCAGAGCAGGCGCCAGCGTGAGTCGGTCCCGAAGGAGAATTCGGGCACATTTCTGCAAAACGGAAATACTTACGCCATTGAACCGTAGAACTGAGATAATTTCATTAAAACATTTCTAATAACGAAGAACGTTTATTAGAGATTTTCCACGGACCTACTGCACGTGGGCCCTGACAGCTTAACGCTGTGGGACACCTCGCTGCGCAGCGTCCACGGCCGTCACTGCCCCCTGCAGGCGTTTCCTGCAGCACCGCGGGGCCACAGGCCACCGTCCCCTCCAGAGCGCCCCGCAGAGCCCGCCTCCTTACGACAATTGTCCGCAGGAGGTAATTAGCTTATGGAGCCGATGTGCACGACCTCTGCCCGTGCCGAAGATCACTCGGCAGCGTGGCGAGGTTCAGCCAGACCACGTGTTCTTAAAGGCGGCCGTGGCCCAGGCTCTGGAGGTCATCAGGGTGCCCCTCCCCACCCCCACCCCTCTGTGGGTCCCGGGGGGCCCCTCCCCACCCCCGCCCTTCCAGAGGTCGACACCTCTTCTGAGGCTCCTATTTTACACTTTGCGATGTGAAATTTTATTTCTGTGAGACGAACCTCGGAATCTCTTTGTTCTCAGTCCATTCGGTCTAGTGCTGCCCGTGTATTTAGGACGCGGGGCGCAAAGCCTCTCCTAAACCTTTGCTATGTTAGTAAGAACCGTCTAGAATTACCTTTCGCATTTTTCCCAGCCATGACTCTCTTCCTATGCTTAATATTTATATTTGTATTTGGTTTCCAAGATTCCTCAGTCTCTTCAAAATTCTGAGCATGATCTTCACTTCCCGGAAGAGCACACGCACCCCAGATTCCAGGACAAAATTACAGAAACGCTGTATTAGAAACTAATTATTTGCAACCTTATTACATGAACAAATTTTATACGTTTCCCTCGAGACTCGCCCACCATTGCATCTCCATCACTTTTAGACGAGGCGGGAGGAGCTCCGCGTCGGAGGAGGGCTCACCGAAGACGCGCTGACCGCATCCCGCTGCCGTTGGTCTGGCCGTGAGGCTGCAGACACTCTCTGCTGGCCAGAGTCTCGTCTTTGCGCTTGGAGGTGACCTGGGGATCTCAGCCGCCGTGGTGAGCTCCAGCCGGCCTCCGAAGCGCTGAGGAAAAGCACCACCTCCCTACTCTTTGGGCAGATCATCTTGGTCTAGGAAACCTTTACGTCTGTTGCCCCACTTGCCGTGGAGGTCAAGGTCTTCTTGGCTGATCCACCTGCATTGGTGGCTGCTGCTCCTGCGGCTGCCCCAGCCCCAGCCAAGGTTGGCGCCAAGGAAGAGTCGATGGAGTCGGACGAGGAGATGGGATTTGGTCTGACGAATCAATCGCCAGACGCAACCAGCACAGCCAGCTCTGTTTGTGAAGCAAGGAAATAAAGGGTACTTCTCTTAAACAAAAAAAAAGAAAGAAAAAAGAAAATAAAAACAAACCCAATCAAAAAACAAAACAAAAAAAAAAACAAAGCCTCTCTCTATGGCAGCATAACAGACAGGATGACCCAAACTCATTGAGGATAACCATCTGTCTGCTGGCTTCTTTTCACAGTTTTTTAAAATTCCCGTCCGGGAGAAACAGTGCGCTGCCCACGGAACTTCCTAGAGGCCGTGTCTGCTCCGGCACCTGCTCCGGCACCTGCCACGTCTTCTCGAAGGCAGCGCGTTGTCCAAAGTTCGCGCGGTTCGGCCCGAGCAGCGCTGAGAACTCGGCCGTGTGCAGAGCCGCGTGCCCCGAGCCCACAGCGCGGACGGCCCTTCGCGATGCCTTCCTGGGCCTCAGAAGGGCCCATTATTTTGCCTATCTCGATGCCATTATCGGCACCACAAAGCAGAAGTAACTTTCTAAAGAAAACGCAGCCCCTGCAGACGCTGCGCTGCTCCGTGTCGCGCCTCATGGCAAGGTCGTCGGTTGGCCCTTTGCTGGAAGAGCATGAAGAGTGACATAGTTCCCACGGCCTGATGGGAATCGCTGTGATGCAGAGCGTGGCTCACCCCGGCCTCTGCAGTCGTCAGCTGGCCGATCCCCCGCACCCCGCAAGCAGCCCAGCGCGGTGTCCCGATAATTTGGCAACGCCGGACCGTCACGTGTGGACTCTGACGCGAAACCGGCCGGCCCGGTGGCCAAATTCAAAGGCCGGTATAATTTCCATTCGTCCCAGTGGATGCTTCAATGACTACGTCTTTCTAAGTTAAATGAAGCGAAGAAATCCAATGTTCTAAGTGATTTTTATAAATTTCGGCGCCTCCATAACCCAAGGAATCGATGTCGTTTCTCTGCAGGAAGGCGTAGCCTGCGCCGCCTTTCACGTTATAAACACAGACGCCCCCAGGTCACATGCCGGTAGCCCCTGGTGTCCCCCGCGCCCACATGCTCTTCCCCACGACGTGATTACTCTCGGCCCCGCCCACACGGCAAGGCTGGGCCGGTGGGGCTCAGCTTCACTGCGTCGGCTTCTGCTCTCACGACCCCCTTCCCTGGGCAGGCTCAGCCGTGTGGCCCATTTTAGCGGGCAAATGCGCGTGGCCGCGATAAAGGTCACAGGGGGCTCGTGACTGATGGGCGAGCCTCTCCGTCCCTCTCGTCCCTGATCCCGGGAGCCGTGGAGCCGTGATGAGGTCCTGAGCGGCTGGAGCTTTCACTAGCGAAGGTCAGGGCGGAGGTGGACGCTCTTGACAGCGTGACCTTCAACCGAATTATGAGAGGCCCCTTCGCAACCCTTTAACCACAGAGCCTTAAGCGACTTTGATTTTAAATAATAAAACGCCTATCACACGGTGATGAGCACTTTTTATTTATTTTTACACATGAGAAAAACAAATAGTGCTTGCCGTTAGGAATCACAGACTCAGAATGACTCACATCTTTTATATTTAAATGTTCGATGTGAAATTTCATGTAACGTTATATAAATAAATATTTCAAAATGGCTATTTTTTTTGTTCAAATACCACGTCTGAGGTATTTTCAACACCTTTGGTCAAATGATGTATTAATCTTTTCAGAACAGAATATTGTTTTGATAAATCGAAGGCAGGAACATTTATAGCAGCAGATATCCTGGTATTGTTTTCCTTCTTTTTAAAAGTCTACTTATTTTCAAAAAGAAAAAATTAGACGTCAGTTTTCAAAAACACGTTTTTGAGGGAGAAGCAACCACCAGTACATCAGTGACAAGCATCCCTCTGCGTGCACCGCATCACACCCCAGACCGAGTTCTCAAAGCGTCGTAAATAATACGAACTGTGAATGTGAATCTGACATCTCAGATGATAAACGACAATTTATTTTAATAGAACGAACTGGAAATAGCAACTCTCGCCACCCCTTCAAACGTAATGCAAATGGGTCCTTCCCCTGTTAGGACTGATAAGTATAATCCTTTCCCCACCATGAGACGACAAACCCATGAAATATAACTGGAAAAGCAATCTACGAAAATGTGCAAATAAAGATACATAAATTTTAAACATTCAAATATATGATTTCAAAGGAACTAAATCCTACTCATTTCTAAACACGGTTAAGTAAGGAGTTTTTTTTTTTTTAAATGTATTTCACTGATATGAAGCTAAGTCAGAATCTAATTCCTTCGCACGGGACAAAGAACCGTAAACTAAGCCGCTTCGTACTAAGGACCCGATTCCTTTCATGCCTACGATGTCAGCCAACATTTTGGACATTAATTTCCAAAAGGGCTCACCCCCTCATCGTTAACCCTCCCCATCGCATTCCAGAATCTTTGAAGTTGTTAGAGGATTTCTCTGTATATTCTCGGGAGTTTGGAAAGAGAAGAAAGCGAGCTATTTTCTATGCTCGGGGATCTGCGATATGAACAAACCATGTGATTCGACCACGCAGAAAGTGAGCTTCGAAACCTGTGCGGGAGGCCGGGCCGTCTGCCCGAATGAACCCCGGACCCATAGCCAGATCCCATCTCGTTCTTGTGTTATCTGCGTATGTGACTTGTCCTGTGTTTCCCTGTCTTTCTGCCTCTCAGGGGAATGGTCATGTACTAATAAGTGTGTCCACTCTAGTGTGGACCAATGAATCCCATTAAGATGAGAACTCGACCTTACTGCAAAATTATCTGAAACACGTTTCACTTCACAAGTATGAGGTTCGAATACATTGCACGCTTCCCTTAAGGGTCCACGTGGCCATGACAAACAGAATTCTGCATCTTCCACAGGAAGGGAGGCTCGCCTTAGATGAGGGCAGACACAAGGGCGGTGGCTAATTTCATGTGTCGTTTCACTGGCTGCAGGGCCCAGTGGTTCGTTCAAACACTAGTCTAGATGTCGCCGTGAAGATATTTTTTTTCTAGAAGGTAACTAACATTGGATTCGGCTGACTCTGAGTAAAGCAGATTACTCTCTGTAACATGGGTGGGCCTCATGCAATCAGTTGAAGGCACCAGGAGTAAAGACTAAGGGTTCCTGAAGGAATTCTCTCTCCAGACCACAAAGTAGGGAACGTGCCTGGGTTTTCAGAATGCCACCCCGAAGATTTCGGCCTCGAGACTGCCGAAGGGGAGAAAACATGACAGCAGACAAATGGAGAGAATGTGTTTCCGAGAGATTAAAAATGGGTGGAGGATTGTCAGCTGATCCGGCTGGATCCAGACTCCTAACCTGGCCATCGGAGGGCGAGCCTGGGGACGGTCCACCCCGTAGGGCTGGTGGAAAGTGGCCGAAGGGGAAGCCCAGCGTCCGGCTTCGTGCACGGCACACACGAGAGATGGCGGGTTCGTCTTCTCAAGAAATGAAAACAGGCTTTGGAGGGCGGCCCGGTGGGGGCGGGCTGAGCCGTGGGGCTGGTAACGGGGGTGGTTGGGTACATGTGGACACACAGTGGGGGTGCCGTGTCGCAGCCCCCCTGCCAGAACACCTGCCTCGACAGCTGCGCACGCGGGAAAGATGCCAAGATTATTTTGTGGAGAATGTGGATGGAAATAGGGGGAAAAACCCCAGAATCCACATTACAGATCCCTCAGCAGAAACCCACCCCACCTGGAAAGCGAGGCCCACCGGCCAAAAAGACGTGCTCAGGCCCGTAAAGGTCTTGGTGACGCTAGTAGCATCGCGTTCCTCAGGGTAAACGAAGCCCTAAGGGCGGACGGACGTGTGTGACACGGGCGTGGGCGACGCATAACGGAGGAACAGAACACGCGGACGGGAGCCCGGACTCTGAGCGGACGCAGCGACGAAGCTCCCGCCAGCGGCCCCGGGAGACGGGAGAGGGCGCCGCGCCCGCCCGGGGCCCAGCGGCCCGCGCACGCTAGCGGCCAGCCGGAGGAGGCGAAGGCGCGGGACGGCGTGGGCCACGGCCCGCCGGGGGCCGAGCGAGAAGCCGGGCCCTTCGGAGTCGTCCGGCTCCGAGGACGAAGCCGGGCGGGCGCGAGGTCGGCTGCTTTCCAGAGCGTGTCCGGGCCGGAGAAGGAGCCGGCAGGGCCGCGACGCCGCGCGTGCCAGGCAGGTCGGGGAGCGGCCGGTCCCAGGGGTCTCTGGGGGAGCGGCGTGGGTCCCGTCGCAGGTCGGGCTGTCGTTAGGCTGAGGGTGACTGCTGGGCTTAGGGTTAGGCCTGAGGGTGGCTTCTGAAATGATCCCAAGTTCACTGGGGCGTCGCCGACTGGTTTTAAATGAAGCGCGCGAAGCGGCCACACCACGTTTATTCTCCCCTTTCAGCCGTCAACGCGCCCGCGCCGGGACTAACGTCACGGAGAGGGGGGCTGAGACGGGGACGGGGGACCCACACCCACGAGTCAGGGCCGAGGGGCCAGGGACCTGTTTCAGAGACGGCGCAGAGGGCGAGCAGCGGCGTCGGAGTCACGTGCGGGACACGGCATCAGGAGTCTGTCCGCACCAGACGTGCGTGAGGCGACTCCGGACGGGTCTCGGTGGCTACTGCGTGTGAGCGACTCGGCAGATCCTTCTGGAAAGGGGGAAACTGGAAGAGCACGTGGGGAAACAAGAACAACCACGTTTGGGGCACATCGTGTCTGCGGCGTCTCCGTGGCGGCCAAGAGCAATGGGGCCACGGCACAGGCCGCGGGAGCCTGTGGCCCAGAAGATGCGGCCTCCTGGGAGAGGACGCCCAGACGGCCGGGGCCGAAGGGCCTGAGGCGTCCACCGCCGAGTCGGGCAGGGGAGGCGGGGGGCGATCCCGTCTGGTCACCCAGGGGAGCGAGGGGAACAGTCACGTCTAGTCATTCAGGAGAGCAGGGGACA
>NW_024347788.1:13318487-13344279 GCF_902729225.1 Pteropus medius | reverse complement strand
GGGGAACAGTCATGTCTGGTCACTCAGGGGAGCGAGGGGCGGTCCCGTCTGGTCACCCAGGGGAGCAGAGGACAGTCCCATCTGGTCGCTCCACGGAGAACAGTGTGGAACGAGGAGGCAGTGATGACCGTGTGGGACACCCAAGCGGTGGACGACTGGGGGGCTCGGACGTGGCCTCCCGCGGTCGCCCTGAGTCCAGCACCTGGGTCCCGGCTCTTCAGCAGCAGCGAAGCCTCGCGGGCGTCCTGGGAGGTTCTGGGGGTGGCCGCTAGGAACCGCGGCGGTGGAGAGGTGAGGTGTGACGTCGTGTCTGAGGGCGGGAGCATCGGGCATTCGCGTGTGAAGCGGGGCGTGAGTGTCGGTGCCGGGCCACGTGCGGGAGCAGGGACGACGGTGTGCGTGGCCTGAGGTGGAAGGTGAAGGACTGGCCGCCAGAATAGCCGTCCTCCCGTGGGCAGTGGCGGGGGCGGTCAGCCTGCGGGCAATCAGGGGACCCGCGAGGTACGTCCCAGGCCGAGACGCAGGCGACAGGGACCCGCGGGGCGTGGAGCGAGCTGGTCTGCAGAGGAGAGGCTGGAGGGACAGGGTGGGGCCGCCCCTGCTCGATGGCCGATGGCTCCGAGGACAAGAGAGGCCGAGGGCCAGAAGGACATTCAGAGACGGGGCCAAGCAGACCAGCTCGCCCCATGCGAACCATCAAAAAGGACTCCAGAGCTGTCCCCAAATCATCAGCGAGGACATTTTTTTCGGTTGACAATAATGTTAATCAGTAGAGCAGGTATATGCAAAACCAGGAAAAGGTGAAGGGCGCGCCAAGGTCGCAACCGTGAGAGGGGACGGGACACTTTCTCTGCAGCCCTGGTTCTCGCTTAAGCGATTCGTGTTACATCGAACGATTGCTCTGTGTGCAGGACGGAGCCCCGCTCTGCTCCCGACTTCAAAACGAATGATACCGACTCTGCGTTTGCTGTCGCGTCTGCGGGAGGCTGATGCGTGTCAGCTCCGCAGCCCCAAGTAGCGCGGTCACTTGGTTGAATCTGCAGTTGGGAGTCGTGCTCAGAAGGGGCGTAACCCTAATAAACAATGAAACGGTGATTTGGCGGCCGGCCTCACGCCCCCGAAACCAGCTCGTCCACGGCGGTGCTCCGCGGCCCCTCCCCGCGGGGTGCTCACACTCACCGTCTGCGCACACACGCCCGGCACAGCGTTTGCACACATTCGTTAGAATGTCCTATCTGTGTGCGTGTGCGCATGTGTGCAGTATGCATGTGCACATACACGCACGTGGCAGCATGTGCACGTGTGTGCACGTGTGTGCATGTGTGCATGTGTGTGCGTGTGTGCCCTCCTGGTGAGCCCTGACGTGCACGACGCCGCGCTGCTGCCGGTGCCGTGGGTACCACAGGTCTGCAGAGCTTGCTCACCTGGCATAACGGTGACTTCATATCCATCCAAGAACTTTTTAAGTGAGAAAAGGTAACTTTTTGAGGCATTGGAGAGCCTTGTGTGTCATCAAGTGCCAGACATGACTATCCTTTCTTTCAAATACCTCTTTTTTTTTTCCACAAAATGAAATAAATGTGAGAGTCGACTGCCATCTTAGTCCATCTGGGCCACCGTCACAGGATGCCACCGACTGGGTCATCAGCAACAGATGTCGCTCACGGTTCTGGAGGCCGGCAGCCCTCATGTCTGGCGAGGCGTCTCTTCCTGCTTTGTCCACTGCGTCCTCAGCGGTGGACGGGGAGGGGCCTCTCTGGGGTCTCTATTACAAGGACACTAACTTCATCTGAGCCGGTCTCACCCGAGGCCCCACGCCCCGTGCGACCGCCTTGGGGACTTGGATTCAGCATATGGATTTCGTGGGCCACAGACGTTTAATCCACAGCGACCACCCTCAGTGAGTAAGTCCCATCCTTTGAGAACCGGACTGTGACATCGTCGTACTTTTCGGATACAAACGTAATGCGCTCACGGGGAACGAATGGCCGAGCTCCTGAAACCCCCTCGGAAAGGAAGTCCGATCTTCAGAGCAGCAGGCCTCCACGCATTCATTTGGAGGGCGGTTCGAAAACGTGATAGAATAGCCTCCGTTTTCTTCCATAAGTACGAGTTCGTATGTGTAAATAATCCAGAGGTGAGGAATAAAGACAATTTATGCAACTTCTCGATGAATTTTTATAAGCCCGTAACTAAGCGCATAAATCGCGGTGAAGTGTCGGAATCTAATTGCTTCTCGAGTCCGCTGCATCCTCTGAGTCGTTATCGATCTGAGAATCCGACGGTCTCCGTGGCCCGCGTGGCTCCGCCTCGTTGCTGTTCGTTCCTCTTTCCAGAGCAGTGGACGCCGGACCCCGACGAGGCGTGTGCTCTGGCGGAGGATCTGAGCGGAGCCGTGAAGCCCTCCGCGTCGTCCCACTCGGGGGCTTCGCGCGTGGCAGGAGAGACGTCGGCCTTCGCTCTCAAGGCGCCGGAGGACGTGCCTGCGGAGCGCGGGGGCGGCGTGAGGCACACACTCCCGCAGAGCGCAGAACCCGAGAAGGACTTCGGACCCGAAGGGCCAGGCCCGACATCTCGGACCGCGTGTGACGGCCGAAGCGCCAAGCTGGACTGAATCTTGTGGGAATAAGGGAGAACGGCCTGTCTGTTGGGCCTTCTGTGGCGGGCATGGAACATGAGCACGAGAAAGATGGTCCCTTCGTCACCGGCGAATCTGACGAGGTGGCTCACGATGCACACGTGCCCACCAGCCGGGGACGTGGATTTAAAGGAGGCGGCTGTTCCCAGCGGTTCCCAGTGGGGGCTGAATCGCCCTCTCCAGGCGTTTCGGAGTGTCACGGTCACACTGAGGTCCTCCCGCGGGCGGACAAGAGCGGGGGACGCCGGACGGTCTTCGATGTGCAAGGGGCCTCGCCCTGCTGGACCCCTCTGAGCCCGGGAGCTGCCTAGCATCCCTGCGCCCCGAGCTGGCCTGCGTGCTTCCCCGTCAGGCGCGAGGTGGTTCCGTGGCCGCACCGTGCAGGGAAACTACTGTGACATGCCAGCACACGACACGTTGTTTCGCCGGGAACTTCAGCACCTGCTCATTTCATTCGCATTTCTGGAAAACCACGTCTCCAATGTTAGCAACGTTGGAGTGTTTTATTTGCACGTGGAACACGTTCCGGTCACGCGGCGTTCGCGAAGGCCCAGGCGACGCAGACGGTCTGTTACGCCCTCTCGCTCCGTGACGCGACGTTTCTGTCAAGCAGCCTTTCTGGTTCGGGCGAGGGGCCCCCTGCGGGCTTCGCGCTCACCCCTTCTCCCAGCGTCAGGGGCTGCCGCGTCCCGCGCGTCGGATCGTTTGCATCTCCCACAGTTAAAGGGGCCCTTTCCCGGATCCGTGAACGCGCGTGCTGTCCTCGCTCCACGACCTCGCCAGGGGACCCGTGGGACGGCCTGGCGGGGCGAGTCCCCTGGGCTGCAGGGCCTTCTCCGCCCCGCGAACTGGCGTCTGTTCGCCGGGGTTCGCTGTTCCTCATTCGTCTGTCTGTCTCTCTGTCTGTCTATCATCCGTCTATCTGTAATCTATGTATATCTCCATCATCTACCTATTAGCTGTCTGGCCGATACATCGACCTAGATCTAGATGATCTAGTTTGATTTGTTTTTTCTCCGTCCTTCTCTCTCTCATCACTTAAATATCGACCTAGATCTAGATCTATCCATCGCTAGGTATCTCCTCAGACCTCAGTTGCTTTCTGTCATCTGTCTATCTAGCTACTCTCTAGATGTCGGTCTAGACTTAGCTCTGTCTTGAGCTGCGTCTATGTCGACACCTAGATGTGGAGAGATCCAGACAGATATCCAGAGCTGGAGCTGTGGATACCTAGATCTGTGGGCCTTCCTCATAGTTAAAAGTTAAAGATCACTCTGTCTCCCCTCTTCCTTTCCATCTTTAATTTAATACTGTCCCTTTAATTGGGATAACCTTGTTTCACAAGTCATGATTTCTGATTTTTATTTCACCGCCGTGCATTTCGATGAGGTTGACGCGCGTGCCCTGCCACACGCGATTAGGCAGCGTTCGCCCCCGCCTCAGCTCTGTTACTCACGGCGGTGGGCAAGGGAGGAGAGCGGTCGTTCCGGCTGTGAAAGCTCGCACGGGCCTCTGTGGCATTTTAATCGTACAGAGAGGTCGATATGTCTTTTATTTCTAGACATGTGACCCCATGACTCCCTTCCGCACCGTGATGCATGATGAAAAAACAATTTGCCTGAAGTGGAGAAGGTGGGGCTTTTATTTTTTTCACACAGGTGTAAAACGCACACAGAATTTACAAGATTTAGTACAGAATATAATGTAAAATGGTTCATTAACATTTTTCAGATCGAATGCAGGACGGCACGACTGTATTCTGGACATACTGACCTAAATAAAAGCATTATTAGGATCGTTTGGCCTGACTCCGTTTCCTGCTTTGACTGTGTGTGCTGGATAATTTTAAACGCCGAGTGTGACTCACGTTCCGTCCAGCTGGGTGACACCGCTCCTGGGCTTAGTGGGGCAGCTTAGAGGATGCTTGAAACCGTGAATATGGTGGGCTTCCATGGAAGGGTCTGACCCCGGGAGTGACGTGGCGTTGCCTCTGGCTGCTCGGGGGGCAGGGAGCGGTCTCCGTGGGGACATCCTGTGCTCAGGTGTAGTCAGCGTGAGCGAGCTCATTCTGCGTGACATCAGGCGTCTTCGATTTGGCCTATTTAGTTCCTGCCACTTCGAGTCACATCTTAGTGTCTTGGCCACGCCATACTGTTCCACGGGGAAAGCCAGACTGATACGTTTGAGGTAGGTAAAGGGGCCTCGCGCTGCAAAATCAACAATCTGTGTTGTCCTCGGTCTGGACAGACGCAGACCGCATTATAGAAAGTGCGCAGCGAGAGGCGATTCCAGCCTGCAAATTCCAGGGTGAAAGAAATAACTGCGTTTAATCACTTATTGCTCTTAAACCCACTAAATTCAGCTCCCGCCGGACTGCGACAGCTTTCCTTCTTCTCTGGAAAGCTCTGCTCGAGCAGAACGCCCTGCGTGGACGCGGCGGCCCTGGCGGCTGAGGCGTGGCGAGGCGTTTGCATGAACTTCCCTTCTCGTCTGCTTCCCGACTCTGGCTCTGCTCGTCCGGCACTGTGGGATTTCGTGTGCTCTAAGGGGCGACATTTCTTTTCCCCAAGCTTTATACCTGTTAAAGGATAATCCTAAAACACTGCGCTTTACACTTAACGCTACCGCACTTTTACCGCCTGCGCTTTCCGCCACCTTGTGCCTGCAGCACACGCACATGCACACACACACAATTTTACGTATGTAATACTGTACTATACTATATGATTATATATGCTATGTATTGCATGTATTATATGTGTTTTATATGTACATATATACACTGTTATATATATTTTATAAGCAAATTCGAGTTCTCATTTTTGCTGCTCTGTTTACCGGCCCTGGAGACTGGCTCAGGTTTTCCACAGCCCGTCCCCCACCAGCCCCCCGTCTCCCCTCACTGTCTGAAGTTCAAGGCTTTCCATAAGTTCCATAAGTTCAAGGCTTTCCGTAAAGGCTCCTCTCAGAAATTCTTTTTCTACATCCTACTCCAATGAGTCCAGCGGCTCTTCTTATAAAGTGATCTCTATCCTTGTAAGAGTGAGAAACAATTAGACAGGCGACCTTGGGTCACCTTGAAGAACAGCCTTAAAGAGGGAGACCGGCTCTGACCCTGCCGGATCAGAGGTCGCAGCTGTGACCCCGCAGACGGGTGGCAGGCCGACCCCTGGTGAGTCCTGCAAAGGCCCGGCCAGCATTGCGCTGGTTTCGGGGGGTCGGTTTGCGTGTCGCTCTGCCTGGCTCCCTCCCCTGCCCTCCCTCCACCATCCTGCTGACCACGCGCTCATGCCTGGTCACACCGCGGGGAGGGCCCACCCTGTCCCCAGTGTCCCCGTCTGAGCTCTTTGGCTGTGCCCCAGGCGCCCCGGTTCGGGAGCCCGGCTGGGTCTCCGCTGCCCAGGAAGGCTGCCGGGTGGTTCTGGCTGATGCGCGTCTGTCCCGCGGTCCCGAGCAGCCATCGGCTGTACGTCCTCAGTGCAGGGAGACCGGTGAGGGTCCCCTCAATCCTCCTCCTGCGGCGCCGACACAGGACAACTGGGAAAACAGAGAGAATCAGATCGACTCACTTTCGCCGGGTGTTTACTGCCGTCTGCGGCCGCGGCTGGGGCGGCCTCGGAGGAGGACGGGGCTTTCTCTGACCCCCCGGAAAGCCCAAGATAAAAACAAATAAAGCAATTTAAGACAGAAAATGTATTCTTATTATTCTGGAACTGAATGAGGTTTGCTTATCAGAGCGGCAAAGTAATCAATATAAATTCATTTTAAATATTCCTGCCAGCCAAAGCAATGTTTAATATTCAATTTTATGGAAAATAAACTGTAAATTAAAAAAGACGAGCCGTCTCTGAGAGACAGGTACAAAAGAGTCTTGTAATTATTTTTATCAAGAAAAATAGACCCATGGACAGTGAAATTTTAAATTAGTTTGCTCATTAAGAATGTATCTTGTATGAAAGCTGGCATTATCTGTTTAATTAGAAGGAACCTGATCTTTGGAAGATATCTAAGCCCAGTCATTGTGAAATGTTGAATGAAAACGCTGCATTTCTCTACCAAAAAGAAAAGATTTGGATAATTGATATTTCGTTGACAAATATTTTCTTGATATATTTAAAAAGCCCACTTATGTATATTTGATTGACAATAGATTTTCCGAGTCGCCTTCCGCCTCACGGTGTTCCTTGCCAAAGAAGGGACAAGCGTGCCACCTCCAGGAACACACATGTCACATGGTTTTAAATTCCTATTCATCTCCGCGTGTGAGGCTGGTGAGGCTGAGCATGTGTCTCCATGGTAACCGTGAGGGATCTGGAGCCTAGAAAGTTCACCTATTTCAGATGAAGCTTATCTACTTCTAAAAAACACCTTCTAGAGATTTTGGTAGTGATTTCGGGAACCTGTAGATCTGCTGGGAAGCAACTGTCATCTCCGTGTGCTGATCCTTCCAACCTGTGCCTAAGTGTCTCGCCATTTGTTCATTCAGTCTTTGATGTTTTCATCGGCATTTTGTAATTTCTGACATGCTTTGCTTTTATCTAAGAATTTATTTACTTTGGAGGGTTGTAAATGGCATTGTGTTTTAGTATGTAAAAATGCAGTTTTTTTCCATGTTGCTTGACTATTCGGTGAGCTTGCCGAACTTACTTAATTCCGAGATTTTTTCCCTTTTTTCTCCCCCGCGTTTTAGGTTCCCTGGGCTTCTCTGTGCGCAGTCGAGTCGTGTACAAACAGAGATATCTCTGTCTGTTCTGAATCTGTGGCCCTTTCCTTCCCTTTCTCGCCTGGCTGCAGTGATCAGGGAGGGAACGGCGCGTCTTTGGCCGTTAAGTGAGACGCTCGCTGTAGCTGTTTCTTTGTTTCTCTTTCCGTAGATGCTCTTTGTCCAGCAGCAGGGTTGTCCCCTCCGGCCTCGCCGAGCGTGTCAGTCACGAAGGGCTTGAATTTATCCGCTGTGTTTCCTGCATATCTGGACGTTGACTGCAGCAGCGTTTGCCATGATGGCGAGTGGGGGTGACCGGAGCCTGTTTCTGTTGAGCCGGTGGCAGACGCCCTCGGGCGCTGAGCGACGGGGCCCGTCTGGACCCGGTGCGTGAGAGCGACCTTAAAACGGCGCAGCCCAGTGACCGGCGACAGCAGTCCGTGCACCGTCGAGATCTGCAGACATTCTACTGCGCCTTTCCCAGCGCGCCCCCCCCCCGCCCCCCGTAACCGCGCTGCAGCAGCGGAGGGGAGGGCGAGGCAGGTGGGGGATGGGACTTCGGTTCGGGGTCGCTCGTCCCTTCCGCTGTGCCGAGTCACGCCCCGTGACTCGCGGGGGGCCGCTGCCGCCTATAGTTAAGCTCTGCGTCCCATGAGGCACTCCGTCGCCAAAGCTCGATGGTCCGTCATACACTGGCTTTACGGTGTCCTCAACCAGCCCGGCTTCCGGAGACCAGCTTCGGGGGCAGCGAGGTGCCGCTCCGGGCAAGGCGGCCTCGGGGCCCCTTAGCCTCTCCCGAGGAGGGCAGGAAGGCGTCGAGAGGCGGGGTTTGGAGTGCTGCACCACCCGGGAGGCGGGGAGTCACTCGACCTCGAGACACGGGCTGAAGGGAAACTGGGGGCGGCCGCCCGGCCCGGGCTTCCTGGGTTCCTGGGTCCCAACCCTGGGTTGGAGGTCAGCCTGGTTCCGGGTCCCAGCTTCCCCTGAGTTCAAGGTTCAGCCCACCGTTCAGGGAGGTTCCAGCCCTGGAGTTGGGGATCCCAGCCCTGGGGTTCGAGGTCCCAGTCCTGGGTTCGGGGGTCCCAGCCCTGGGTTCCCGGGTCCCAGCCCTGGGTTCGGGGGTTCCCATAGTCCGTTCCTAAGTGGGCTAGTTTTGCCTGGGACAGTGAATCGTAGTATTTCCGCGCTCAGCTCTCCAATTAAAGAATATTATGGGTCCGACAGGATAAGGTCAAAGACGCAGCCGAATGCCCGTGAACCTGTCCGAATGAAGGGAGAAAGTCAGAAGTGACCGTTCGCCTCTGGACGGCCCAGGCAACTGCCCGCTCCGCACGTGTCGCCGTCGTCCGGGGTCCAGCCCCAGGTCCCTCACCGGCAGCCCCGCCCGGCGCCTCTGCAAGTCTCGTGCTTGTTCTTGACTGGCCCGCCCGTCCTTGCTGTCGTCAATCTGTGGGGTCGCTCATAAATTCGGGGTGCAAGTCATTGGTTGGGTAGATTGCAAGTCTCTTCTCCAATTCTGGCTGTTTTTTTTTTCATTCTCTTTGAGTATTTTTTTTTTGATAGGTAGACGTTTTTAATTTTAATGTCCAATTATCAACTTTTCTTTTATGATTAGTGGTTTGCATCACTTAGAAAATCTGGCTTTTCCAATATTTTCTAATGTTGTTCTAGTGTCTGTGCTGAGCCCTAGGAAGTATATGGACCAGCAGTTTGTCGTTCAGAAACTAAACCAGCAGTAACGTCACGGCGTAATATTTTAAAAGCCTCTTTCTATGAGGAAATCGGCTCTCCAAAGAAATTCTTTCTCTGAACTGGCTTTGGCTGAAAATGATGACTTTAAAGGAAACCACATAGATAAAATGGAGTGACTAACATGTGGTCTTTCCACTGAAAAGGAATTATGGCTTAATTACATGTTTTAATTGCTGTGCTATAATTGGACTGTTGAAAAAGCCTGGGATCTCAGGAAGGTCGGGGAAATGTGATAAAGATATTCCTATTTTGACCTTTCTGCGGAAGTTAATTAGCTCAGCTTTCTTGATGGCTATCACAACCTTATTCCCTTAACTCGTGAATAAATTATTATACCCCACTTTGAATGCAATTAAGAAAAGTATCTGGCCCGTTGAAATTTTTCTCTAATGTTGTATCGTAGAGAAGTTTAACGTTTCTTCAATCTCAAGACTATTTTTAAAAGCTTGCACTTGGGACCAAAGAAAGAAAGAGTTTTCTAATGAAACCTAAATATGAAGTCCATTGTGCATTTTCCGAGTTACGAGTGAAAGAAATCTGGGAATTGGAACAAAGCTTTGCCTGGTTTCTCTTTTTATTTTTAAAAGGAGTGATACAGGGATTGCTTTCGCTTTCACTAGAAAAGTTTGGAAATGCGCCCAGGTGGTTAACTCCTTGTTTTCAGTAAACAATCGTCTTGTTTCTGCTTTATGTATCATTTTCTGTGAAGTGCTCCAAGTTCCTGCTGCTCTAATACACACGGCTGTGGCTGGGGAGTCCTCAGGGCTGTTTGTTGCCTCAGATGCAAAACCCAAGGAGAACAAGCGTTGGAATTTTAAGTAAGCATTGTTTACAAAATAAACAGAACACCAACTAGGAGATTCCAGTGGTCTTTAAGTAGGATTTCTAACTTTTCAAAGCAATTTTGTAATGGGCAGGTATAGTTTTTTTAAAAATAAAAAAAAAATGGCATCATTGAATCCTAGAAAGGACAGTAGGAGACCAAGGGTTAGGGCGAGATCAGCTGGCCACATATTAATTTTAGGCAGTTAGCAGATTTCTAGGAAAATGTCGAGCAGGCAGCCGGACATAGGATTCTGGGCTAAAAACTCGAGAGACGAGGAACTCGAAAAGTTGGCCGGAAAGTCTAGGAATGCTCGAGATGAAGAGAGCTCCAGACGGAACTTCGGGGTCACGGGTTTGCAGGTTGTATGAAAACCAGTCACAGGCACCGCCACATGGGCACCGAGTGGACACAGTAGAGACTCGTAACAGATAAAGTGATATGTTTTCTCCGTTCACACCGAACACTTTCCGCGACAAAACAAAGTCAGAATGGAAAGAAGAGCCCAGACTGGGTGAAATACTTGCAAAGTTAGTAGCTACATATGCATTTCTTCCTTGTCAGAGCCCGTGGCATGTATAACTATAACAAGGAGTTCACGTTTGCCTGCTTTGGACGTGGGCAGGTGGGTGTGGGCAGGTGGATGCGGACAGGTGGGCGCCGGCAGGTGGATGTGGGCAGGTGGATGCGGGCAGGTGGATGCAGGCAGGTGGGGCTGGCAGGTGGGCTCTGGCAGGTGGGCTCTGGCAGGTGGGCTCTGGCAGGTGGGCGCCGGCAGAGCCTGAGACAGGACGTGGGCTCTGCTGTCTCATTGCTCTCCAGTGACGTTTGAGCGTCTGCCACTGGCTTCACGAAATCGTGTTGAAACCAACTCAGAATCTGCAAAAGATAAATTTTGCTTCTAGTTATTTGAGAAGTAATGTGTCAACTCACCGAGAGAAGGACCATTTTCTGTCCTTGGTCCCCGGATCAGAGTGGACGTGTCCCTAGTGACGACTCCTCTCTGATAAGGACCTCGGTCACGTGGGATGAGAGTCCCATCCTAAGAGCCTCCTTTACACCTGGTCATCACTCTATAGACCAGACTCCACGTAGGCCACATTCAGAGGTCCCGGGAGTTGGGGCTCCTACATGTGGACACTGGTCATCTCTGAACAACCATCTGGTTGCAAAGTCACCCAGTGTCGCCTCCTCTCCGTGCTGTGGATGCACCCACAAGCCCGCCCTGATCTGGCGGCGGGGGGTGGGGGCTGGGGATGCTTACTGGAGGAGGGTCGCAGACTTTCGGCGTGTTGGCACGGAGGGGCTTGGAGTGGCTGCGGAAGAGGCTGGCGTGTGTGGTTTCTGGACCGGGGCTCTACACGTGACCAGACACGCGTTACGCAGGTGAGCGCCAGCGTGATGGGAGCGGCAGGTGCAGGCCGCTGTTTCAGGCATTGAGATTCACAGGAGACACGAGAGCAGGTTCTTTACGTGACGGCACAAAAGGACACGTGGGCTCAGAGAAGTGACAGAGCTTCTCTGTGGGGTCACTGATTCTCTGTCTCTCTCCTTAAATCAACTTCTTTTCCCCATTTAGTAAAGTCTAATTTTGACATTGACGACAGGGCTCATACTGAAAAATGCTGAAAACGTGGGTGTGGGCGACCATGTGGGTGCTCAGATTTGTTCTGAGTTACACAAGAAAAACCAGCGTGTGTTTATTTTCATGATGATTAAATATTTATAAAAAACTTTCTTTCCTGGTGAAAAGCCAAAACCGAACAACCAAACCTTTGTCTCCGAGGTCGGCATTTCTCGAGCAGGGTTTACGGAAAGGTTCTCGGGGCCCGGACTTCGCCGTGGGTACGGGTTGTGTCTAAGTCGTGGCTGAGACGCGTTTGTACGCTCGGCGGGGGCTTCGTGTTGCTGACCGGTTCAGCCGAGTAGGAGCTGAGGGGGCACGGAGGAAGGTCACGGCTCCGGAACGTTCTAAGGTGATTTGCTCTTTGGTTGCATTCCAATCTGCAGTGTGAGCGACATGCCGGTCTCACGGGTGGCCCCGTGTGGAGACGGGGGTGCTGCCCCGTGTGGAGACGGGGGTGCTGCCCGTCCAGGGGTGGGGGCGGGGAGGCGGGTTGGACCGGATTTTGTATGTAGCCTGGAGAAGCACTGATTTTGTTCTTAAGAAAGCACTATTTGCAAAACATTGTGTTGTATTTTTGTCCTTTTCAAATATCAAAATTTCACCGTTCTGATATTGTTATGATACGTTGTGTTTGTTAAAATTAAGCAATTTTACTTTGCATCTTAATATTTGATGGAATGACAATTTCCCTGGCTTCTCATAGCTCTAAATCAAAATTGGTCAAGTCAATTTAACTATAATTTAGTAAAATAAAATGTGTCCCTGTGGATCATGAATAATGCATCTTTAATAGCTGTCAATTAAGGCAGTTCTTAGAGATTTATGACGGGGGCGTGAATATCTCTGGAAGGGGGTTCATGGCAGGATGCGGCTGGCTACTCCGGCGGCCTGTAAATTACCATGCAGCGCGGAAAAGAACAGGGAGCACTTGACGGTCTCTATGTGACATATTCCGGTCCTTTGCGTCGCATCGTCCCACCCCATAATTCCCGTCTCCGAATCGCAGGACCGTAGGGGTGAAGGAGTCGGTGACCGTCAGACGTGGCGCCCTCGTTACGCACATCACATCGCGTCTCACAGTGCGTGTTTTGTGTGCGTTGTGTAAAAGGCCACCGAGAGTCCTCGGGCCTCTTCGAACGGACCCGCAGACGCAGGTGCTCGAACCCCGCAGAGATCCGTGGCAGGAGGGAACCGATCGTGATTCTAACATTCACCAGCGGCCGACAAACTCAGAACGGACGGGAAAAGACCGCCGGCATGACGGCTCCGTCCGCCGGCCGCAGCCCCTCGCCGCGGGGTCGCGGCGACCGCCCTGTCGCTGCCCGCCGCGGGCCGCCCTGCCCGCTCGGGCCGGGGCTCTGGGCGTTCTGGGCCGGCAGGGACCACGTCTCCCAGCCGTGGGCCCGCCGCGGCCCGGCTCGCCCAGTCCTGCTCGGGGCCCTGAGCGCCAGCTCCGGGGAGTCTTTCCTGGGGTCGTAGAGGGAACGTCTGCAGGCGCCCCCGCTCCTGGTCCCCAGGGAGAGACAAAGGCTTGAGGGACGTCGTGGGATGAACGCGCCCACCTGTCCGGAGCCGACGAGATCGGGTCAGCTAGGAATCCCCACCCGGGGGAGCGGAGGGTCGCCCGGCACCGGGGCGGCTTCGCGGTGCCTGCGGGCTGGCGACCCACTGCGGCCCACTTCGGCGACTCGGCGCCGGGATGGAACCGGGTCACGAAGCCGGCCCGGTGCCCGGGGCCCACCTCTCTTCACCTCCTGCACCCGTCCTCTGCGTGCTCGTCCATCTCTTAAGTTGCCGGCCCTTGACCAGCCCACCTTCCACCCACGGGAGCCCGCAGTCTGCCGAGGCTCCTGTTTCTCTTACCGACCGGACTGTTAGCTGCCTGACGCGGCTTTCTTCTCTGAGGCGAGGGTTCTTCTCCGCCATAGCCCAGTGGCCCATCAGAACAGGAGAATACGGCTCCCTGTGGTCCGTGAATGTAACATCAAACACGCGTCAAGGCAGCCTGCAGTGGTTCGGGGCTAGGTGTGTGTCTGGGCGTAGCTCGGGTGCGCCCGTGGGTGCTCCCTTGGCGATACTTCCTCGGCACCTTGTTCTCATCTGCTGTCTGCTGACGTCGTCGGGTTTGATGCCGAGTCCCAGGGCGTGTGGACGTCTGTGCAGGTGTCAGTCCCCGCGGCTCCCTGAATGAAAAAGAGGCGGTCGGTTCGGGAGCATGTAGAACTCACAGAACCTTCTTTACACGCCGTGAACCAACGCCATGGATTACATGTTTTGCACAATTGCTACTTTTTAAATTAAGACCGAAAAAAGGATGACAAAATGCTTTGCTTTAGCGCAAACAAAAGTGCTTCGACGAGCTCGAAATCGAAGCCTCGTTCGTTTACTGCCTTTGCTCATTCGTCCGGCCACGTCATAAGAATTTCTCAAGTGCTGGTTCTGAGCCAAGTCACGCCCCAGTGCTGGGGACACAGTAGTGACCCAACAAAGCCCTCTCGTCACGAAATTATGCTCTAGCAGCGGAGACAGACGGCAAACACAAATACGTCATATCTTAGTAAAACTTATAAAACTTTAGAATGTTTTAGAGTATAACATAATAACAATTTATACTTTCTGAAAACAATTTAGCTGCTTCATGTAAATGCGCTGCAGGGTGGCGGACAGAGAAGGCAGGCAGCGCAGGCCAGAAGCTGACCGACCGGAGGCCCAGCAGGCGGGGACCAGAGCCGAGGGGTGAAGGAGCTGATGGTGGCTGGCTTTGGGTTTGTCGTGGGGTTGTGCTTCCAAGGGGGTTGTGCTTCCAAGGCTTTTTCAAAGCGGGCTTGGCTCTGGGGTAAATGCACAGGAGCGAAGTCACGGTTGATTTCTTCGTGTTTCGTTGGAGCAGGTTGGTAGGCGGGGTGCCCCTGACTCAGATGAAGAGATGGAGCGGACTTTCCCGTGCTTTTCCTTTCTCTTAAAATGGAACTTCGTTTATTCGATATGGATTTGATACATATGCACGGTTTATTTTCCAATATCCGTATAAAAGAAAAAAGGCAGCGGGTTAATTATGGCTGTTCTACGATGCAACAGGGAGGATGATTCGCTAATTCATAGCGGTCGATACGAGCTCGCATCTGATCACGTTTGCGAGAGGATCTGTCTCACCGTGTTTACGTTTTTCTCTACAATAATCCTGGGAAAGACAGGTAATTCATCCATCTTGATTCAACCAATAAGTGACCTGGGGACAAAGTTAGCCAGGCTATTTGTCTGATGATTTTGCCTTTAAAGCGACGTCTTCCTGCGTTCCGTGAGGATGCGGCACAAGGAGCCTCGAGCAGGATGTGGAAGCGTCTCCTCCGCGCTGCTCTCACCCTCCGGGAAGGAGCGCGAGGCGGCTGGATTCTCCCGCCACTGTGGCGCGTGGGCTGCCACTCGCTTGTCCCTTCTGGCTGGGCGTCGCCTGCCCTGGTGATTCCGTCTGCTGCAGCCAGTGCCAAGATCGTCACTAGTGCCGACGGCAGCCTGGCCTGTGATGCCTAAAGTCCCGGGGCACATGTCCGTGACCGGGACACGGTTCGCGGAGCCCCTAAGGGCAGTGCCGCTTCCGCCGCCCCCTTTAACGCCAGCGGCGTCGTTTTTTTTTAATTTAACTAATTAATGAATGAATTAATTTATTTATTGGGGCGGCATCTTGCTTTCTCAGTAGCACAGCTGTTCATTGACGACGTGCTTCTTAAAAGCGAGAGCCAGCGAGCGAGTCACGGGGTGAAGCTCAGGGTCGGAACCGGCCTCTCAACACTGGTCATGACCTTGATCGAGAGGCGAATTTCTGTTTCTGTGCATTGATTGGAATGAGACGGCAGAGAAGCTGGGAAAAGATCAGAAAGCAGATTCGAAATGGAGACAGCAATAAAGATTTTGCTGTTAAAAAGCATTCATTTTGGTTTTCTAAAGATTTCACCTTTGTGGGACTCTCTCGGTTCCCGAGATGAGGTAAATGAAGTCTCGCTGTGTGTGGGACTTGCATTAGTGACTCCAAATTAGGTGGCAGACTCCAGGGAACCTGGCGTCCGAATGGACTCACGCTTCTCACAGATGATGATCATCGATAGTTTGTTCTTCTCGCTAGTATTTTTTTTCTGGAATGTTTTTCTTTGTATTTTCTCTCAAAAGACGTGAGGCTGGGAAGC
Source organism: Pteropus medius (assembly GCF_902729225.1). Classification (NCBI taxonomy): domain Eukaryota; kingdom Metazoa; phylum Chordata; class Mammalia; order Chiroptera; family Pteropodidae; genus Pteropus; species Pteropus medius. The sequence continues at coordinate 13,328,556 of NW_024347788.1, read as the reverse complement.
CTTGTGCACCGCCGGAGGGGATGTAAAGCAGTGCAGCCACCGTGGCAAACAATGACGGCCATTTACGGGTACAGATCTAAAAGAAGCGAGGGCAGGGGCATGTGTACCCCCACGTTCACTGCGTCGTACCCATGCCAGCCAAGAGGAGGGAGCAGTCTAAAACCCCATGCGTGGGCAAGCGGGTGAGGAAACGTGGTGTGTGCTCACGATGCAAGGCTCGGCCTGAGCAAAGGGAAACCCTGCCCCGTGCTATGCGCTGTGGCTGAGCCTTGAGGCCAAAATCTGCTAAGAGAAACGAGCCAGGCGCAGAAGCATGAACTCGCACGAGGTCCCCGGAGGAGTCAGGCCACAGGGACAGGAAGTGGACGGTGGGGACAGGGGCCGGGGGAGGGGACGGGGCGTGAGTGTTTCACGGGGACAGAGGTTGTTTTGCAGGACGATAAACGTCCGAGATCCAGTGCACGACAGTGTGACTGTGCTGATGCTACCGAACTGTGCTCTGAAGAGGCTAATTTTTTTTTATTTATTTTTTTACTACAGTTAAAAAAAATAAATGAAGCGGTGGACGTGATGCCGCGGAGCCGGATCCCCTGGAGTCCCACCGGCGCCCCATGCAGGTCCGGCGTGTCGTGGGAGGGGCGCCGGGCTTGGGAACCTTGCTCCTCCCCAGCGGTGACACCTACAGGTGATTCCTGCCCGCCGTCCCCAGATGCTGCGTGAGGGCTCGGCAGGACGGTGAGTGCGCGGATGAACGTGTCCCGGCCTTCGCACTCAGGCCGTGTTCGCCACAATCCCCTCTGAGAATCGGGGGACCCCGCTGCCCCCCCCCCCGGAGCGGCAGGCGTTGCGAGCGGCCGGGTTTAGACGGCGCTTGTCTGAGATAGCGGCTCGGGGAGCGGGGTGCCTCCTCCTAACTCCCGTTTGCAGCCGAGATGCTGACCCCGCGGCCCAGCGCAGAGCGCAGCACGTCGGCCGCGACCCCGCACCGACTCAGGGCCTCGTGCAGGTGAGTCTGCGCGTCCTTCGGTTTGTGATATGACGTGAGTCCCTTCGAGGGCGAGTCTTATATAAACACGTTACCGTGGCTGCCGCAATACGTGACAACCAAACGGTAATAAGAAAATTAAAATGAGAAGAAGAAAACCATTTTCTGTGTAAAATCTAAGTAAAATAAAGAAGCCCCCATCAGATGGTCGATGGTATTTAAATCTGTGAAACGCCGGCAATATCTCCATTATTCCTTCAAACACAAGGGACATCTGTGTTCCGCTTTATTCAGGGATTAAAAGGTCAGCAGCTGACGAACGTACGTCAGCCCTGCTTTCCTGTGAGTCTGTCTCATGGGAGAAAAACATATTCTAAAATGATTGACGACGTTGGGGAAACTTAGCAAGGCTTTATTTTATCCTACGCGCCATGTTCAGAGTATATCATGAAAAGTACAGATTTGCATAAATAAACTGTTCTCGTGGTTATTCGGTGCCCCAGTGTCCAGAGTCACTTCATGTCACGATCTGTCACCTCGTCACCGTCACACGCCGGAAGAGGCTCCTTGCTGCCAGCCTTCCCCGCTGGCTTCATGGCTCCTCACTCCGAGCTCCGTGTAGCCCGAGGCCTCTTTCCTGGGGGGCTCCCAGAAGGACGTGGTGCATCCGCCGTCACAAACAGGGAGCAAACGGGGGGCGGCGTGGGGGAGACACGGCACCTCGCAAAGCGCAAACCAGCAGAGTGAGTGAAGAAAATGACTAACGGCACAAAAACCTGACAGCGAAGGGAATAGGTACAAGCAACAAAAGACACAAAGGGATACATTGTGTCACAGAGATGAGTAGGAGGGACGGTGGCTTTGGGCACAACGGAACGAAAGGAAGACGGGCAGACAGGCGGGGCGCAGGTGGGAGGCGGTGTGAGGGGGTCAACCCCGGAGCGTCCGCACCAGAAGGTGTGACCGGAGCGTCGCTGACGGGGTGGGGGTGGGAGGACACTTCACAACATCCGTGAGGGCGCGACTCCCACCGAGCCCCGAGCCGGCGTGTTCCGTGCAGGGCCACCGCCTGCCTGGGGAGGAGACTCGCCGACGTGGCCACAGCATGGCGCCTGAGCACCTGGGGACGTCCCCCGTCTGCTCGCCACTGCCTGTGGGGACAGCTCTGCTTTCTGGAGAATCCTGACAATGGATGCGTTTTTTTAATACAATGTTGAGTACTTCACTATATGCTCTGCCTCTAAAAAAAAAAAAAGCAAACTCGCTCACATGATCCTGGTGTTATCATCGCAATTAACACAAATAACGGTAACACCCTTCATATTTCTAATATCCGGTCCACACACAAACTCCCCGGCGGTGCCCCCAAATCGGGATGTCTATATTTTGGAGCAAACACTCTGCTTCTCCTCCTGTATCTCAACCCTCCAGTGATCTGTAATCACTTGGAAAATGACGAATCCGGGTTACTATCGATTATTGATTCCAAATATAACTTCGAGTCTAGCCACTCTGACATTCCTGATACCGAAGGACTCGAACACTTACGTTAGAGAACATCGAGTTCCGTTCGTTCCCTATTGGATATAATCTCTGTCGAGGGTCCGAGCTCTAAAATCGCGTGCGTTTTTCATCACAGAACGTTTCGAAAGAGGTTTTTACCCATCACTGTGCTCACATCATTTTCCCTCGTGACGTGTTAGTAAGTTAAGGTGTTGGTGAATTGTGTAAAGATAACTTGACTAGGGTTTTTTTTTTAAAGAAGGTCGACACTCTGATATTTTCAAGGGAGGGTTTCAGAGAAGCCTAGAATAGAATTCTTTAGTGTCGTATAATTAATCTATTTAAGGTCACCCTCTGTGCTGCCTCCCTGTGCGGCTTCCATGCAGAAAACAGCCATGACCCTGACCCTCCGGGCAGCCACGTGGACCTGGGGCCAGACAGAGGCACGTGGACGCCACCTCGCGCCCGGACGCGGGAAAGTCACTTCCGGTCTTACATATTTAGAGCAGCGTCTTCCCAGTTTGTGTAGTTAATGTATTCAGAGTAACAAATCGAAGCTGTCGTGTTTCTAGTCTTTATGGAGAAATTAAAAGGAAACCAAGGGTCCCACACGCCACCAGCGAGGCCATCGCAGAGGGAAGGGTCACTCAGACCGCGAAGGCGGCTCGGCAGGGCGGCCGCTGGTGGCCGAGCACCGACATTGCCGGGGCGTCCTCGTGCTGTGCGTGCTGGAGCGGGGTCTTCTGTAGAGGTGGCACGGAGGGAACCCGTGGAGGGGGTCGGTCCCCTCCCCGTCCCTGGAAGACCACGGGGCTGGGGCGTGACTCTTCCCGCTGGACCACCAGGTTGGGGCTGCAGTCTGGATGGGCGTGTTTATCAGATGTTGAGTCCCCTCCCCCAAGGCGATGGTACGGGGGTGAGGCCTTGGCGAGGTGATGGGGTCGTGAGGGTGGAGCCCCTGGGATGGGAGCAGTGCTCTCAACGCCAGCCCCGGGGTCCCTCAGCCCCCCTCCACGGGAGGACGCAGGGAGAAGGCACGTCGGTGGACCAGGGAGCGGGTGTCACAGGCAGAGTCTGCTGGGGCCCTGGTCTCAGAGCTGTGGGACATAAAGGTGTGGCATTTTGTCACAGCGGCCGGCGTGGGCTGAGGCTGTTGGTAGGTATCACCGCCCTCTGTGAGCCAGGCGAAGCTGGGCTGTCCACCGCGGCCTTGTTGGGAGATGAGGGCCCGTCGTGGGTGGGGAGCTGCCCATCTTAGGGGGGCGTTGACCGAAAGGATGGTGAAGGTGGGTGACGGCGGGTGTGGGGATCACTGGGTTTCTCAGATGCAGCGAGACAGCCAGCAGGGCTCCCCGGAGGTGAGCAGCACGGCCCAGTAAACGTGACGTCTAGAGCTGGCGGCCTGGCTTGGGAGGTCCTCTTTGTGCCTGAGAGATGAGCAGGGTCCCCTGGGAAGACACCTGGCCTCTCTGTCATCGCTCCTCTTGGCTAGCAGGCTTCCTGCGTGAGAACGGACGAGGGTGCAGGCAGGCGGGCGTGACGGTGACCCGGGGCACTCCTGTGCAGTCCTCAGAACACTCCGCAGCGGCAGGTGCAGCGCGGGGGACGCGGAGTGTCACCCCATCTCCAGTCTGCGGACGGTAACCCCACGACCAGAGTAATCAGTGGAAAATGGAGAGAATAATGAAGTTTGACTGGCGTTGATCTATTGCTGCCCTCTGTGAGCTGGCCGTGAGGCCGTTGGATTTGATTTGCAAAAACTAAACAAAAGGTGACGCTTTTTACTCACCCGATGGTAGAAAACGTCGTTTCTTTAGCTCTAACGATTGTTTTATTTCCCTGGTCATCGTGTTTATTCCTGTGTTTATGATATTTTATGATGCATCTGTCTGCAGCTCAGGCACATGGGTGTCACCGCACTTTGCACGGCTGCTCCGAATGCCTCCAAGTATTATTTTCATAATTACTGACTGATCGTTGGGGAACAGGAACCGATATTTAAACCTAGAACTATGACGATACAAATAAATCTAGGCGTTGATTGACTTCAAATTTTTGTGAAAAAATCACTGTTTCCCAGAGCTGGGCCGGATTCGGGAAACGTTGGGGTTTTATCCTGTAAACAGCCTGAGGACGCGGACATGGGCAGCCCCGATTTACAAACTAGAAACAGAGTTTTAAACCGACTGAGTCTCGCGGTGTCGCTAGTGAGGGTGACAGCGTTTCCCGGGCCATTCGTGGAGGAACAGGGCACAGGAGTTCAGAGCCGAGACGTTTCCTAAACCGCGAGGTGCGCGCGAACCCCCCCGCGGATGACTGACCAGGGGTCCGCTCTGCTGCAGAGGACAGTCAGGGCAGGGGACCCCGCCACCGTGTCCCACTGCACCCAGACGGGGGACCACGCGCTCCAGGCCGAGGCGCTGACCGGCTCGTGTTACTGCCCCACCTCATGGTGCTGCCCTGCCCCGCGTTACAGCCCCGCCGCCTTCCCAGGGGCCCACTGGGGCTGGGGGCTGGGGGCTGGGGCTGCAGCCGCCCTGCGAGCCTCGGCCCTGCCCGTTTCTAAACAGGAAGAAGACGGATCCAGAAGGCCGGTTTAATTCTAGGAGAAATAGTGACCAGACGACACCATCAGCTTGGCCCACTCGGATCTGTTAGTCGCCTGGACGGTCATGGGCACAGTGTCAGGCAGTGGCCGTACACCGGAGGGCTCAGGGATCTGGGTTGTCGTGTTGGAGGTGGGGCGGGCTGTGGGGCAGATGGTGTGGCAGCGATGATGAGGATGAGCCACCGCAGAGCCAGAGGGTGGGAGCGAATGTCCCTGCCCTTTGGGTGCATAGCGGGGCCACTGCGCCCACAGCTACCGCCTTTTCTTCCCTTCAGAGGGGACAGCCCCAGCGTCACTGTGAGACCACCTGCTCACCACTGTTGACGACAAGGACAGACAGGGACAGCCCCCAGGGAAGAGGCAAACGTCAGACAGACTGGATGGTCTGTGTTTCCACGAGGCCACCTGACGGTGGTGACCACAGCAGCCAAGGAGAGGGCCCCCAGAGGGCAGGTGACTCGGCCTGAGTTTTCACGTCCATGACGCCTGACGTGAGCAGGACAGAGGCTGGGGTTGGATGGCCTCTGAGGCGCTGTGGGTTACCCCGAGTAGGGCAGGGCCCCTGGGAGGGACGGGGTTCATCTTGCAGTGACGAAGGGCTGTGGCCGGGTCATCTCGGCAGGAGAGAACAACGTGGCCTCAAGCTAGAAAACGACACACGTGGTTGCCAAGGGGACGATAACATTCTATCCGCGAGTAAACGCACAGAGGGTTTTGGGGAGAAAGGCGCTGCCCTGAGGCGAGGCCGTGATTTAGGGGGGCGTTCGAGTCAGGAGGGAAACATCTCTGCCCGCTTCCTGGACGCCAGGCGGCTCCTTCCGGCCACCTGTGAGCAGAGGCGGAGTCAGGTGAGACAGGCGAGTGTGACGGGAAACAGGGCAGCTGGGCGAGCAGCGGGACGGTCTCCCCGCGTCCAGCGACACGGACTCGGGACGCGGATCCCGTTTAAGTGGCTCAGCAGCAGCCGTCCGAGGACAGCTGTTTTCCGGGAGCCCGCCCTCTGTCTGGGGGCCCCCCGGGCGTGGGGCTGCGGACTCCGGCGTCAGGAAACAGGCCCGTGGCACATCGCGCCGTGTCCGTCCACGACCCCGCACGCCCGTCCCTTCCGTCCACGGCCGCGCGTCAGCGCCTCTCAGCAGAGGCCGCTGCGCTCCAGGAGCAGAACCGCAGGTCCGTGGGGCGGCCCGGCCATCTGCCCACGTCGCCCGCGGGACCTCGTGTGCTGACGCAGACGGAGGCCTTTGAACTTTCCTGCCCAGAGGTGACGCGTGTCCAGCAAAGTGGTCTTAATTTCACTTCCGAGATTTTAAATGAATCTTCATTAAATGCAGATGGTTGTAACAGAGAAAACATGAATTAACTTTTAAAAAATTCCCGCGAAGTACCTCTAGTGAACCGAGCATCAGCAACAAGATGAGACCCTTTACTAGGCTTCAGGAAATGCTTACCGTCAAATCAAAGAGAGGAAAATAAAATTTTAATGTGGTAAAATTAAAAAAAAAATAGAAACGAAACATTTCAGGATTCAGCTAAGAGCTTTCTCCGACGGTTTTGAAGACTGTACCAGTGGGGGCGGGAACCGTTTCTGTCATCAGTGAGGATGAATGTCTATTAGGACCCCAGCGAGGGTTTGCTGGTGGCCGCAGTGGCGGGAGAGGGGACACGGTGGACGTGACAAGCACAGTCAGCCGAAGGTGCGTTTCTGAGAGCCGCTTCATGCAGATGTGAGTACTAGTCGACGCGTGACCGGCACGGAGCAGCAAGCCAGCATTTACGGAGCGGACGCGTGCTGTCTGCAATGAGCACACGGCCAAGTTTCACAGGTGTTGGCTCATCCGGCACCTGGACAAGCAGTGAACCGGGGCCTCCTGGTCCACAACAGCCTCTCTGCTTTGGAGAACCATGGCCAGCCCTGCGCACGGGCCCGGGGCCACGTCACCACCCGGAGTCAAGTCCAGTTGTACGTTATGACTTGGCCACTGCAAAGCGCCTGCTCGAAGACGTCCCAGGCTTGGCCGGCAGCAGGCGACTCCCCACGGACTGTCGGCTGGATGGAGAGGAAGTCAGCGAGCATGGCCGCTCGGCCTGCCCGTCTCCCTCCCCACTTCAGCTACCTGGCAGGTGGGGTGCCGGCAAGCGTCCCGTCCGGAACAGCGCGTGCCGATGGTGAGCCTCTGAAAGCAGCGAGGACATACGACACGGCGGAGGATGCGTTCAGCTGCCCCCAGCAGACGCCACCTGCGCACGGCACAGACACGGATGTGCTCTCGCTCCCGTGGTTTCAGATGGTTCCTGGGCCACGGACTGCATGAGGACACAGGGGATGCCTTGGTGGACGGAGCTGGACTCTGTGATTCAGAATATTGTCACAGGAGGACACACCCGAACTCGTTATTTACCTGAGAACAAAACACGACACACTTATAAGGGAAGCAGCATGGTGACAATGAAAACCTTGTGGGGACTCTGCCACCCAAGGTCGGCGTGACCCAGCTCCAGAAGAGGCTGAAAAGAGCCCAAGTCTGCAAGACACGCTGGCACCGGACTGTGTGACGTGTCACAGTGCCGGTTGTGACGTGTCACGGTGCCAGTGTGTGGCACGGTGCTAGTGTATGACGTGTCACGGTGCCGGTGTGTCATGTGTCATGGTGCTAGTGTATGACGTAATCACGTGCGGTGTGTATGGCGTGTCATGAGTACCCGTGTGTCATGGTGCCGATGGCATATCCGCAGGTGCGGTGTGGCGTGTCACAGTGCGGTGTGTGGCGTGTCATGGTGCTAGTGTGTGATATGTCTGCGGTGCGGTTGTGGCTGTCATGGGTACTGGTGTGTGATATGTCCCGCGGTGCTGCGGTTGTGGCGTGTCCGCAGTGCCCGTGTGTGGCGTGTCATGGAGTGCTATTAATATGGCGTGTCACGGTGCGGTGTGTGGCGTGTCATGGTACGTGTGTGGCGTGTCATGGTACCCGATGTGTGGCGTGTCATGGTGCGATGTGTGTGGCATGTCGCGGTGCGGAACGTAATGGCGTGTCATGGTGCCGGTGTGTGGCATGTCGCCCGTTGCGCTGATGTATGGCGTGTCACAGTGCGGTGTGTGGCGTGTGTAGTGCGGTGTGTGGCATGTCCGCGGTGCGGTGTGGCGGCATGTCGCAGTGCGGTGTGTGTCATGTGTCATGGTGCTGGTGTGTGACATAAGCGACGCACTCCTACCGGCCAGTGTGTTTTTATCCGGTTCCTGTCACTGCGAGTCACATCAGCAGCACTCGGCCGTGAGCTGTCGTGCAGAGCCAGCCTGCGACGCGGGTTTGGGGATTCCTCAGGCCACCGGTGTCTGACAGGTGCCCGGGTTCACAGAGTAGCAGCCGCGGCCTCCACAAACCACGAACTGATCTTGGGAAGACAAATGTCGGAACCGAGGCCGATGGCGCTGGCGAGAAGAGCTCTTTAAAAAATTCCACAAGGCTGCTGGGTTTGGATGACGAGTCATCATTTGGCAGGAAAACGTCGTTATGTACTAAATTTATGGAGAACGTGGCAACAGTGGATCTAAGAGCTTGGGGCTCGTGGGCCACGAGGAGCCCCAGCTGGACAAGGGCAAGTGCACAAAGGGGGCGCGCTCGCGAACACCCGGGAAACGCAGCCGCGGGAGGGAGGGGGGCGCTGGGGGAGGGGGTGGCACGCGGCTGGCGCTCCAGGGGGCTGTTCTGTTTCTTTACAGGGACAGAAACGCTGTGAAACGTGACTCCCCAGACCCGGGGAAGCGAACACAAACCTTCTACTGCATGAATTATTCAGATCGTGGGGTGAAGACCGTATTTAAAATCATCTGATGACTTTATACATTGTCATAAGTATGATATATCCACGGGCCCGTTGCCTCTTCCCCTGTAGATTCATCTCTCTTTTGTTTTTTATTTGCAAGTGAGTTGATGGATGACGCTTGCGGACTCATTCACCTGGTGATAGATTTAATCAGTATTGAAATTCTGCCTAACTCATTTTCTGTGCTGTTGCATAATAACCCCCCTTAACTGAATTCAGTAACAGAGAAAAAGCACAATTGTGGAATTAAAAACGCGAAGATGGAAAATTTGATATTGACCTTGTGGCTCGGATTCGGCGCCGTCCGGGGGGACGCGCTTCACAGCCGTCCACACGGCTCTCGCTTCTGCTGCTCGGTTACTCCACGCTGGACTCAGCCTACGACGCCGCCAACGCGTAATCATCGCTCGTGTGCCTGGGGAGGAAGCAGGTGTCTGTCCCGCCACCCGCCGGGCACGAGGCGTCGTGCTAGCCCAGGCCTGAGGCGCGTTCGGCCACAGGCGCGGTGCGGACGCCACTCGAGCACCGTCAGCGACCAACGGGAAAGTTAAACCCATCGCCCAAATCCTACCTTTCGTTTTTAAACTCGAAATGAAAGGCCATGTTTTATGATGGGCCCGTTTTAGGCCAAGAATGAAAAGGGACCGGTGCTAGTTCGCTTGGTGCCGGCCACACACCTCGTTTCCCTTAAAGGGGACAGGCAGCAACATAGGGTGAACATAGGCGATGGGATCAGGTTGCCGAGGACTTTCTGGAAGATTTGAGCGTTTGGGGGTAAGTTCTGGAGATGGCGCAGCAGGTGTGGCTCCAGGCGAGCGTTCGCACAAACCCACACTCTCCGATAGCGTCTCGCGGAGATATTTAGGTCACAGCGCATTTTAAAGCTCCCAACGTAAGGCCCATGATGCCCGTCTGTCCTCCGGCCACGCGTGGGAACTAGGGTGCCGTTTGTCCTTTCTCACTGTGCGGACATTTGCTCCCACTTTCTAAGCAAATCTGGCACCTGCACGAAGCAGGGCAGCTGGGCCCGGCTGGGGCGAGAGCTCCGAGAGTCGACGCCAAACCGGCACCGGAGATTTTAATCAAATAGGCGGTCAGATCGCTCGGCCGCTGGAAGTCTCCTCGCTGAATGCGCGCGTTTGTAACACTGT
>NW_024347788.1:13283078-13318476 GCF_902729225.1 Pteropus medius | reverse complement strand
CAAAGTGGTCTTAATTTCACTTCCGAGATTTTAAATGAATCTTCATTAAATGCAGATGGTTGTAACAGAGAAAACATGAATTAACTTTTTAAAAATTCCCGCGAAGTACCTCTAGTGAACCGAGCATCAGCAACAAGATGAGACCCTTTACTAGGCTTCAGGAAATGCTTACCGTCAAATCAAAGAGAGGAAAATAAAATTTTAATGTGGTAAAATTAAAAAAAAATAGAAACGAAACATTTCAGGATTCAGCTAAGAGCTTTCTCTGATGGTTTTGAAGACTGTACCAGTGGGGGTGGGAACTGTTTCTGTCATCAGTGAGGATGAATGTCTATTAGGACCCCAGCGAGGGTTTGCTGGTGGCCGCAGTGGCGGGAGAGGGGACACAGTGGACGTGACAAGCACAGTCAGCCGAAGGTGCGTTTCTGAGAGCCGCTTCATGCAGATGTGAGTACTAGTCGACGCGTGACCGGCACGGAGCAGCAAGCCAGCATTTACGGAGCGGACGCGCGCTGTCTGCAATGAGCACACGGCCAAGTTTCACAGGTGTTGGCTCATCCGGCACCTGGACAAGCAGTGAACCGGGGCCTCCTGGTCCACAGCAGCCTCTCTGCTTTGGAGAACCATGGCCAGCCCTGCGCACGGGCCCGGGGCCACGCCACCACCCGGAGTCAGGTCCAGTTGTACGTTATGACTTGGCCACTGCAAAGCGCCTGCTCGAAGACGTCCCAGGCTTGGCCGGCAGCAGGCGACTCCCCACGGACTGTCGGCTGCATGGAGAGGAAGTCAGCGAGCATGGCCGCTCGGCCTGCCCGTCTCCCTCCCCCCTTCAGCTACCTGGCAGGTGGGGTGCCGGCAAGCGTCCCGTCCGGAACAGCGCGTGCCGATGGCGGGCCTCTGAAAGCAGCGAGGACATACGACACGGCGGAGGATGCGTTCAGCTGCCCCCAGCAGACGCCACCTGCGCACGGCGCAGACACGGATGTGCTCTCGCTCCCGTGGTTTCAGATGGTCCCTGGGCCACGGACTGCATGAGGACACAGGGGATGCCTTGGTGGACGGAGCTGGACTCTGTGATTCAGAATATTGTCACAGGTGGACACACCCGAACTTGTTACTTACCTGAGAACAAAACACGACACACTTATAAGGGAAGCAGCATGGTGACAATGAAAACCTTGTGGGGACTCTGCCACCCAAGGTCGGCGTGACCCAGCTCCAGAAGAGGCTGAAAAGAGCCCAAGTCTGCAAGACATGCTGGCACCGGACTGTGTGACATGTCACGGTGCCGGTTGTGACGTGTCACGGTGCCGGTTGTGGCGTGTCACGGTGCTGGTGTGTGGCGTGTCACGGTGCTGGTGTGTGGCGTGTCACGGTACATTGTATGTGTCCGCGGTGCGGTTGTGGCGTCCGGTGCCGGTGTGTGGCGTGTCCTTGAATTGCCGGTGTGTAATCATATGTCCCAGTGCGGTGTGTGTGTCATATGTCGCAGTGCTGGTGTGTGACATGTCACGGGTGCCGGTGTGGCGGCTGTCACGGTACGTTATTGTGAAAGTGTCACAGTGCCGGTGTGCCTGGCGTGTCCCCGCGGTGCTAGTGTGACATGTCGATGCCGGTGTGTGGCGTGTCGGTGCGGTGTGTGGCGCTGTCCCGCGGTGCGGTGTGTCATGTGCGGTGCGGTGTGTGTCGCGTATGTCGCGGTGCGGTGTGGCGTCGTAATGTCACGGTGAGTGGTGTGCTGGAAGCATGTCGCGGTGCGGTGTATGGCGTGTCCGCGGTGCGGTGTGTGGCGTGTCACGGTGCCGGTGTGTCATGTGTCACGGTGCTGGTGTGTGACATGAGGGACGCACTCCTACCGGCCAGTGTGTTTTTATCCGGTTCCTGTCACTGCGAGTCACATCAGCAGCGCTCGGCCGTGAGCTGTCGTGCAGAGCCAGCCTGCGACGCGGGTTTGGGGATTCCTCAGGCCACCGGTGTCTGACAGGTGCCCGGGTTCGCAGAGTAGCAGCCGCGGCCTCCACAAACCACGAACTGATCTTGGGAAGACAAATGTCGGAACCGAGGCTGATGGCGCTGGCGAGAAGAGCTCTTTAAAAAATTCCACAAGGCCGCTGGGTTTGGATGACGAGTCATCATTTGGCAGGAAAACGTCGTTATGTACTAAATTTATGGAGAACGTGGCAACAGTGGATCTAAGAGCTCGGGGCTCGTGGGCTGGACAAGGGCAAGTGCAGAAAGGGGGCGCGCTCGCGAACACCCGGGAAACGCAGCCGCGGGAGGGAGGGGGGCGCTGGGGGAGGGGGCGGCACGCGGCTGGCGCTCCGGGGGGCTGTTCTGTTTCTTTACAGGGACAGAAACGCTGTGAAACGTGACTCCCCAGACCCGGGGAAGCGAACACAAACCTTCTACTGCATGAATTATTCAGATCGTGGGGTGAAGACCGTATTTAAAATCATCTGATGACTTTATACATCGTCATAAGTATGATATATCCACGGGCCCGTTGCCTCTTCCCCTGTAGATTCATCTCTCTTTTGTTTTTTATTTGCAAGTGAGTTGATGGATGACGCTTGCGGAATCATTCGCCTGGTGATAGATTTAATTAGTATTGAAATTCTGTCTAACTCATTTTCTGTGCTGTTGCATAATAACCCCCCTTAACTGAATTCAGTAACGGAGAAAAAGCACGATTGTGGAATTAAAAACGCGAAGATTGACCTTGTGGCTCGGATTCGGCGCCGTCCGGGGGGACGCGCTTCACAGCCGTCCACACGGCTCTCGCTTCTGCTGCTCGGTTACTCCACGCTGGACTCAGCCTACGACGCCGCCAACGCGTAATCATTGCTCGTGCGCCTGGGGAGGAAGCAGGTGTCTGTCCCGCCACCCGCCGGGCACGAGGCGTCGTGCTAGCCCAGGCCTGAGGCGCGTTCGGCCACAGGCGCGGTGCGGACGCCACTCGAGCACCGTCAGCGACCGACGGGAAAGTTAAACCCATCGCCCAAATCCTACCTTTCGTTTTTAAACTCGAAATGAAAGGCCATGTTTTATGATGGGCCCGTTTTAGGCCAAGAATGAAAAGGGACCGGTGCTAGTTCGCTTGGTGCCGGCCACACACCTCGTTTCCCTTAAAGGGGACAGGCAGCAACATAGGGTGAACATAGGCGATGGGATCAGGTTGCCGAGGACTTTCTGGAAGATTTGAGCGTTTGGGGGTAAGTTCTGGAGATGGCGCAGCAGGTGTGGCTCCAGGCGAGCGTTCGCACAAACCCACACTCTCCGATAGCGTCTCGCGGAGATATTTAGGTCACAGCGCATTTTAAAGCTCCCAACGTAAGGCCCATGATGCCCGTCTGTCCTCCGGCCACGCGTGGGAACTAGGGTGCCGTTTGTCTTTTCTCACTGTGCGGACATTTGCTCCCACTTTCTAAGCAAATCTGGCCCCTGCGCGAAGCAGGGCAGCTGGGCCCGGCTGGGGCGAGAGCTCCGAGAGTCGACGCCAAACCGGCACCGGAGATTTTAATCAAATAGGCGGTCAGATCGCTCGGTCGCTGGAAGTCTCCTCGCTGAATGCGCGTGTTTGTAACACTGCGTGACGGCGCGTGGAGCCGCTGCCACCTGGCAGAGCGCACCGCTGGCCGCGGCCAAGGCCCTGGGGACCGCGGGCTAGCGAACCGGGCCCCTGGTTCACGGAAAATGCTCCCCCGGGTGGACGCCGCTGCCCGCCTTCTTCGCGCAGCGCGGGGAAGCCCTGACAGTGACGGTGGCAGCTGGCTTCGCTCGTGGGTGGCGCCCGCTGCTTCTCAGCTGCCCATCGGGGTGAGCGCGGCACAGCCCAGGGAGGCCACCAGCCCGGCGACGGCGGAGCAGAGCGGGCCCCAGTGCGGGCGGCGGAAGGTCCCCGTGTGACGCCGCCAGGGCCCGACGCGCCCAGCGTCGCTTCCCACAAGCTTGCGGTGCGCACCCGGCCCGGCTCCCCTGGCGCACTCGGGGGGGCTTGGTGCCCCCGGGGTATGGTCCCCGGCTCCACCTGGGGCGCGAACCCAGGACCTTCTGCATGTAAAGCAGATGTGCTCACCGCTACACTATGGAGCCACCCTCAGAAAACTGCATTTAAAGTATATTTTATATCTCAGAAGTAAACAGTTTTCGTGCTGCATAAAAGTGCTGCTCGATGTTCCCGATGAAATTTGAGTAAATATAAAATTCATATAACATATCGCAGACAAACGTATGCACCAGAGACAATATTTTGAGCTCCTACTGTGTGCTGGGACCTCTTACAAACACTCCATTTACACGATCCTGTTTAATTGAATAGACATAAAACCAGTTCGTGCCAAACGAACATTAGAGTGATATGGTGAAAGGCATGGGCTGGCTAATTTTCCATTACTCATTTTAATCAAAGGAGAAGCGGCCATTTAAGCCACATGGAATTTGTATATCTTCGTTAATTAAAACTGATTTTCTCTCTCACGTCTTAGCTTTCAGACTCAGGTCTAAAGGCGAAGAGGAACCGGCCGTGACGGGCTTCCTGTCCCCTGCACACCTGTCGGTGGCCTGTCCCATCCGGACGTCGCGGGCGCGGCGAGCGTGGAGACGGCGAGCTGATTCCAGCTGCCGACTCCAGCTGCCGATCCAGCTGCGGATTCCAGCTGCCGATTCCAGCTGCCGATTCCGGCTGCCGATTCCAGCCGCCGATTCCAGCCGCCGATTCCAGCCGCCGATCGAGCTGCCGATTCCAGCTGCCCAGCATAAGCGGCAACGGGGTTCCACGGCGCCATCTGCAGTAACTTTTTAAAATGTCACGTGGTGAAAGTTTGAAAATAAAGCTATACTTGCAGTGACAGTCGAGAAGGGGGACACGGCCGTGGCTCAGCACAGCCACATGGGCCCCCTTCGTGGAACGCCACTGCCCGACTTAAAAATGCCTTTGTTGCTCCTACCGGGCGACACTCCATTTGCAATGTGTTCAGAGCCACTGGGAGGTAAGGTCCGGCTCACGCCACCACTAGATCAGGAGCGAAGCCGTCATGGGCTTCCCGGGGTTGCTACAATGAACTCAGCTAAGGCAAAATGAAAGGGGTATTATTCTTGGCACATACACATTCGAAGGCCCGTTTCGGTCCCCAAAGCACACGAGGAATTGGGTTTACGATTTTGTGCTCGAAACTGTTACCTCATACTTATCGGCTACTAAGCATATTCGCAGTAATGTTAGCATCTGCAGGGCGATTGCAACATCATAAAAGTGCAAAATTCATAGCCAATGCCACTGTTAATAAAGAGAAGCCTTCTAACCAGAACGTTAAAAATATTCACGATAGGGAAATAGATTAATATTTTGATGAAGTCAGACTATGGTGTCATAGCTGAGGGCAGGTTATAATCTATGCCACGTTTTATGATTATGTTGTAAGATTTGCCATTGTCAAAACTTGACCAAGTATGTCTCCAGTAATTGAATTTGACCATTTAGACTCAATCGTTGTTTATTAAAAAAATCATCATTTTCATGAAACCGGCTTTGAAATATAGTTTGTGCCTAATAGGAAGAACAGGGCAATTTTAAATTATTATGGATAGGACAGTATTTAAATTATTATGCTTAATAAACGGGCATTGAAAATAGAATTTAGTTTAAATTATAGGCAAATAAAATTTGGAAGGCAGGAAAAAAAGCTTATTTTTTTTATAACCTGGTCCCTTAGGGATGTTTTCATCAGATTTATAATCAACATTTTCACTGTAAACTGTTCATAAAGCATCACATATTTGAAAGATTTAACGTGATGGGGGGAGAGGACGCCTGGGCGGGTCTGGGCGCCGAGGCCGGGGAGGGCATCTCGTCCAGGGTCCCTGGCTTGCCCGGAGGTAACGAGCCCTCACGTGGGGTGCACGACGGCGCCGGGGTGGGGGTGACTAGTCCTGGATGGTTTCGTCCCCTCGCTGACACTTATAGGTATTATTCACACTTTCTTAGACACCTGCTTTACGCATGAGCTGCTGCTGTCTGTCCCGCGAGCAGCCTGCTGAGGACTCTGCTCCGGGGGTGCGGGGTACGGAGTGGGGATGGGGGGATTGGGCAGGGGTGCGGGGTGCAGGGTGGGGGTGGGGGCTACCTGCTCGCCCTAATCTATGCCAAGCCCTCGGGTCGTGGCGCGGTGAATGTGACCGCTCCGGACGTGGGGCTGGGATTGTGGGGATTCGAGATCTGCCGAGAGACAGAGCTGCTTCTCGAGCTTCCCTCCCCTCCCCGAATTTTCTGTCCGAACTCTTAAAACCCACAGATTCCACATTTTGGGTTCGATGCCGCCTGGGCCCCCATGGCCTTTCGGGGTGCCGTGGAGGGCTCGTCGCCCTGAGGCGTGTCACGGGCTTCAGGGTGCCGAGACACAAAGCGGCCGGACGTCGTTCTGCCTCCTCGTTGTGCAGAAAACACAAACGTAATGAAATTTGTTGTCCTCTGTTTTTCTAGAGGAAAGGATTTTCAACCCAGCTCTTACTGCACTGTAGAAACCTTTCCTTCTGTGACCTTATAAGGCGAAGGTCATCTGAGGACAAACCGGAACTGAGTTTAGGAGGATAGTGTGGTTTGCTTCCTCTTTTTTCTTTTTGTGGGAAGAACAGAGTGTGAAAATGTGTTATGTGATCAAACCGTGTTTAACCCCTTAATTTCATCTCAAGAAATAGGATGAGAGCAGCTGCTTTGTAGCGGCCGGGACACTGACCCATGCTTCTGTTAAAACCCCACGTTTGTGTCAAAAATTTCCATAACATAAAATAACCTTAGATATTTCTTAATCTTAGAATTTTCCAGAAAGTAAATTCAGGTCGAACGGTTGGCTCTGAGTATCCTCCGGCATCATCGAGAGCAGCGAAACAGGAATCTCTCACTCTCAAATCTTCTTAAGTATGTATTTTACCCTCTTTTGGCCGGAAAACTGTGTCAGATGGCCTGTCATCATGAATCGATTTATCTATGGTCTGTCTCTTTTCTCATGTCAGAGAAAGAAATGGGAAATATGTGAACTAGAATATACTTTATATAAAATACCTCACAACATCTAATTAAAATGATTGATTTCATTAAATCATATCAATCTTCGAGGAAATGAAAGTTGAGGATCATCTCATTATGACAGGTGGAATGTGGCGTTGTGCAGTGATTTATCCAACATCTCATCTCTTAGTTTTTTTTTAAAAAATACTGTGCCTCTTTTATATGTTAAAAAATACGCCCCCCAAATGAAAACAATTCTGTGCATTTACATGATGACTGTGGATCAATAACCTTTCATAATGTCACTTGGTAGCAGTGTGACTAGGGCGAGACGCTTAGCCTCACTGAAGTGTGGCCGCCTAATGTATAAACTGAGGGAAAAAACCAGAATGTAACTCGTCAATTCGTTGTGTGGGTTAAAGTGACATGCAGCCCCCAGCCGGTCACAGGCATGTGGCCAGTGACCGTATTTATGTGTAAAGTCAATATATACACAATACACACGGATGTCTGTGTGCGTTTGTACACACCACGCATTCGTAGGTACACGCAGGCAGCACTCTTTGGTAGGTGAGGAGGGACCTTCCTTCTAAGTTAATGCACAAATGATCACACGTTACTGCAGTTACTTTGAGTTTCATGGAGCTCAGTTATTCACCTGGCCTGTGGCGACCCCAAACGCTGTCCTGGTCCTGCGAACTTGGCGCTCGTGTGCCGTTTCTGACGAAGTTGCGGTGAAGGTCAGTGGGTGTTAGCCGCCAGTTTTGGGGGAATATGCTTCATTTCTGGGCGTGGGTCGAGAGTCTGGGCCAGCGCCTCCCTAACACCACAGCCAGGAGGAGACACCGGTCCCACGTGCCACACGTGTGCGAGGCTGATGTGATGGCCGCGGAGAACCGAGGGCCTCTCAGTGGGCCTGGAGGGCCGGGGCGCCCTCGCAGGAGGCCTGGAGGGTCACGAAGGCTCCGGCCCATTTCCCTGTGAGGTACTTGAGTTCTGACATCGTGCAGAAGGCTAGCGAACCAAACGAAGCCCGTGTGTGGCAGAGCGAAGACACCGCTCCAAGCCTAAAGATGCCCGTGAGGGACACCTGGTCCCCAGCCAGCTGGAGATCGAAGCCCAGACGCGGAGGACTTGCAGCCCTTCTCACCTGGCAGACACCTGGTGTCTGAGAACCACACTTGACCTCGGACGAGAAAAACTCAGCGAACGAGGAAACCAACGAACAGCTGCCAGGCGAGAAAAACTGACGAACGAGCGAACACAATGCGAAAACAGAACAGACAGCCGTCCCCCGAGGTTCCTGTGGGACTGCAGGTCCGGATGGGAGACGAGTGACCTCAGCTCCTGGATGTCCCCTGCGCGGGACACTTGCCAAATTCCAAAACTACATGAGATAAAAGCCTGGAGGGACAAGCTGAAAAGCGGTAAGAGAGAGTTGTGTCTACCTCAGGGCTGCAGGGTACCCGAGCTGGAACACGCCCCTATGTTCAAGTCGCAAATGCCAACACTGATGACCGCCACGACCCCAGGCGACGTCCAGCTCAGGCCGAGTTAATACACGCGTGGACTGTGAAGAGAACATGACAGAAAGGCAAGTGACACGAACCCACGGATATCAAGCACTTCAAACTGAATATGGTTAACCACTCCAGAAACCAAAGGTGAGAAATGTATCAAAAGCAAAGAAAATTTTATCGGTAATTCTCGGCAGAAATAACAAAGGCCAGACAACTTAGAAGTGTATATTTAAAGAATGAACAAAAAATACCTACCCATCCAGAATTCTCTTCCAGATAAAAATATTCTTCTAAAATGAGGGGAGGATTAAGATCTAAAAATATGGATTTGTTTCTGCCAACAGAGCTGCACTGGTAAAAGTACGAACGAGAGATCCAGGGACACAGAGGGCTCAGACGCACAAAAAGTTACAAAAGTGTGGTCAATATGAATTCTTGTTGCCCTAAAGAATAATAATTCCAATTTATTTTGGAAATCGAAACGTTGATTAAACTGATATGCATGATAATGACACCGTAAAAACCAGGGAAGGAAATATTATTACGTCGATTTCAGGTTGTAACAGTACTGTCGACAAAGTGCCGAAGCATTGATGTGAATTAGGCTGTAATGTGTCATGTTTTGCATGATGCCATCACCAAAAGAGTATTAAATGAAGATATAATTAAAAGTTAATAGAGGGAAAAATGGAAAAAAATAAAAACGTGATAAATCTAAAAAAAGTTAAAAAAAAACATAAAGCATGGATGAAATAGAAAATGGGTATAAAGATACCAGATTTAGATCCACTATGTCAGTAATCGCATCAAATGTAAATTGTTCAAACATTTTAAATACGAGGCAAAGACCGGCAGACCGCTCGTGGGGACGTGGGGTGCCAGGTGACACCGCAGCTCTGCTCCCAAAACAGATCCAGGGCTGTGTGCACCAAGGGACAGGTGGCAGGAAGCCGAGCTCTCACAGCCCCGTGTCCTAGCTACGCGAGTGACCCTCGGCAGGAAGGGAACACGTAAATCGAAGTCTGAAGTCTCAGTGAAAGTCAGACCTAATGCTGAGGGATGGACCGAGAAGCGTACGGGCCATGCAGCCACGACCGCACAGTGTCTCACGGAGGCCACGTGAATTTATGTGGCTGACGACGGGGCCGGGTTTGATTTGGGCGAAGGTTTTTGGACTAAGGTCGGGAACAGCATGGAGGTTCTCTTCAAGGGGAAGTCTGGAGTTTTATCTGATCACATCATAAGAACTCGCCAATTTTACAACGTGCCACATCTCCCGAAGAAAAGCACCGTCATGTGACGCTTTCTCTGTATTTCTAAGTCATTCTATTACTTATTTCCCCAGCAATTTGAGAATCATTTATCATCAACTTTATTTATTGTGTGTCATTTTGCCACTGACATGACTAATTTTATGTGAAATCTTCCAGTCAGAAATTTCATGTGACTTGAATGGCTAAGCTCTAAGTAGTAGATTGATATAAAGTAGTCAGAACATAAATAATAGAATACATATATTGTTTCTTTGGTAAAATATATTCTCAGCGGTGCAAAGTAATACTATATAGTGAATTTACCCAATTTCTTTACAATTTAAACAACTGGTGGCTCAAATTCTTCAGGCACGACGTGGCTTTTAAAATCTCTCTCCACCATGTCAACAATGTCTATGCGCGAGGTACAATGACACGCTTCATCGTGGAGGTTGAAATGCCTGTCACTGTAAGCTGCTGACGTGTCAAAACATGGCTGACTGAGAGGGCCCCCAGCTATCAGCACCCAGCTCTGCAGCTGGGGCGCCACGTGCAGCCAAGGCTCAGTCATGGGAGAGATATGGGGGGGGGGTGAGTGGTGGCGGGTGGACGGCTGTGAAGTTTAGGCACCAGACTCTGCACCCTAGTCCTGGGCACAGATTGGTCAGCTGACAGCCAGCTTCCTCCTGTGTGAAACGGGGTGCAGCGATGCGCTTCTCACGGTGTGGGTCGCGTCACGAGTACAGAGGGCTTGGCCCAGCGAGCTTTAGCAACGTTAATTTTCACGATTACGCAGCTCACGGTGAGAACTCACTAAGTGCAGCTACGTTTTCACGTGTTCTGCTCCCCAAAGAGTGTTCTCAACTCTCCTGAAAAAGCGAAAGCCTTCCTAGCAAGCCGCGTTGTCGTTTCTCGTCGCCCGGGGACTGACGCGGGCCACGGTATTCTCTGGCTCTGTAGAAGGTCTGCACAGGCGGAGGGAGGTAGTTTGCACGTTTTCAATAAAGCGAATAAAAATAGCTTAAGTCTAAGTTTAGATCGAAGAGTTATGCAGGACGAACGAGCTTTGCGCATTTGCACGGTGACCCCAGTCTCATTTGTCACTCCTTCATAAACACCAGATGCGTCGCACTGCCTGAGCCCTCTCTGGAGGGGGCACCGTACTCCGCCCCCGTCTCGGAGTCACAGAGAAATAAACACTTGAAAACTGTGAATTCTAAGCGCTCGTTGGAGAAGCTAGTGCCGAGGGTGGGATTCGGATAAAACGTGGGAGGGGACGGCGCCCGGGGCAGGGGGCTCGGCGCCCTTGCCTCCGATGAGCCATCATTTTCATTAACTGTGTTTTCAGCTAACGAGCACAAATCAGGCACACTAGGAAGATGCCGGAGACAGTTATCACATGGCTGTCTGTGAGGGAGGACAATGACCGAGCCGTGGGTGGGGAACAGCCCCTCGCTGCGGTGCTTGGAGGGGAGGGGGCGTTGACCCTCACCGTTGTGACCACTAATGACCTCCTCTAGTGGGATGGCCTTTCTGCCTCGTTTGGGCGGGGCCAGCCAGGAAAACAGTGCGGTGCATGGTAGGAAAAGCTTAATCTTTCTCAGTCCACGCGAAGTCTTGTTCCCCACGCAGACTCCTTGCTCTCGGCCAGCTCGGTGCGGCCCTGGGCTGTCACCGCATCGTACCCACAGCCCCCAGCCCCCAGCTGCGGGAATGATGTAGACATTTAATTCTGCGTATTGAAAAAAAAAGTTTGGAATTTTTAAAAATCAGCAATGCTTTCTTCTGCTAAGATACACCCAGTCTGCCCAGCGGGCCTGTGCAGAAGCATGAGGGGGTGTGGCCAACAGCCCTGGGGCGTGGCTGTCGCGGCCCAGCCCAGGCCGGCCATTCACACTGTCTGTCCTCAGTTGTCTTGTCCACAGCAGTGGCTCTTAGAGCATCCGTCATCCGATAGGCCTTTAACACTGCTGTACAGTTTAATAAACCGGCACGTCAAAGATTCAATGATAATTCATATTTATGAATATTTGCATTTGTAAGAACCTAGTACATCAAAGACAGAAACATGTAAACGCCATACGGCTCTATGCAACTGTATCCTAATTTATCATTATATTAAAAATTGGTGGTATTTAGAGAAACAAGCTTAACCAGAATATCCATTAAACCACGACAGCACAGTCTTAAAAAATACAAGGGAACAGGCTCCTGCTCTCAGCTTCGACCGCTGTTTACTTAGTTAAACGGTGGATTATATTTCAGAAAGTCACAAGTTTCCCAGTTAGTTAGAGTGTCGTCTGCTTTCTCCAGGATCCAAGAGGAGGTGGACGTGCAGCCCCCGACTGCCCCTGGCTTGTTCTTCGGGCAGGCGGCGCTGTGTTTAAAAAGCACCGATCGCTGGGAACATTCTGGATTGGTTACTTCAACTGTCTCTTTTTAACATGACCCCGAATTATGCGGCTTCCAGACCGCAATGACATAATTTGAGGAGGGGAAAAAAAATCCAGAGCCTATTCGAGAAATGATTCTTTTACATGGACGGTTCGTCTGTCTGGGCAGATTCTTCCAGAAGAGGTCGAGGTCCTTCTCTCCTTTCCCGTGCTCTCTCTACCCTGCGACAGGAAACGATTCGTTTTATCTGCTCTTTTTCCTGCCATCGTGGAAGACCGGCTAACGGGGGAGAATTCGACTGCTTCCCAGTCCTGACACGGTCTCACGGCGCTTGTCTACACAGCCTGCTGCACAGACACAGCCAGCCGTTGCCGTCAGGGGTCACGGAAGCCGACCCCACCCTCGCCTAGTGACATCCCCTCAGCCAGGGTGTGTCCTTTCCAGATCATTCATTTCTTTCTTTCTCTGTTTGTTTCTTTGTTTATTCACTTACTCATTTCAATTAGTGACTTTTTTTAAGGAAATTAGCTCTATCTTAATTTTCCCTTTCCTTTAACCACGTTTAATAGAATAAGTCTTGACAAATAACGACAGCTGTGAATGTGAGATGTTTTGGTGTTGATGACCCGTCGGACCCCAGAGTCGATAATCCCTAAATTGTCGCTGTGAATTTGCCGTGAATCCACGGCGCTGAGCTGCAGGTTTGCCTGACTAATTAGCTTTTAGCAAAGCCAACATTGACAAGGGTTTGCGTTCCCCGGGCACGCACTAATTAATTCTGCGTTGAGCCCTGTGCATCTGATCAGCAATTTAAAACCAATGGCACAGATGCACGTCGCAAGGCTGCTGCATCGAGTGGGGTTAAATTGAGCGTTTTTGTGCCTTTTAATTCTCACGCTTGACTTCCACGTCCAGGAAGGTGCAGAGGCGCCGTCCTTGCTCCTCCGCGGCTGCGGGATGAGGGGCGGCCCGCGGAAGACCCTGAAGGGCAGGGAGCCGCCGGGCTCGGCGTGGCGGGCGCTTCCCGGGGGGGTCTTTGCGTCATTCGGGCTCACGTTGGAGCAGAAGCCACAGCCTGCCAGCTCCCGGGGAGGGAGCAAAGCAGCCTGGTGGCCTTGGAAAGGGGGCGGCCTAGCAGGACCGGCGGCTGGGCCGTAACCCCTCTGCTCCAGCCAGACTCTGTGGAGAAACGGTGCCCCACGCCCGCCCCTGCCACCAAAGGCCAGGTCACCCTCTGAACGCCCAGCCTCCTGGGGCTCTAACGAGGAGTCCTGAGCACCTGGGGTGTCAGGGCGGGGCCTCTGCGCGGCAGCCCCCGGCGCGTCCCGTCCAGCGGCTGTGTCGGTCAGCGGGGCGATGCCAGCAAGCGATCTTGGTCCCCGGTTCCCCGCGGCGGCGGGTCGCGGCGGCGCCACACGCCCCAGGTCCCGCGGGTCGCAACGTTTCCCGGCGAGGACGAGCGCAGAGGGCGCGCACGGCGGTTTCGGGGACCGGGCAGCGCCGCGCGGTCACCGCCGCAGCTGCAACGACCGGACGGCGCGACTTTGACCGCAGCACGCTCGGGACCGCGACCCGGGGACCGTGTCCGCGCCGCCGACGCGGTAGTTACCAGCTCGGGCTTGGGACGCGCAGAAATCGGTTCTCCACAGCTGGATATATTGTCACGGGGCAGTACATTGTCTTGATCCGTGACTGAGACGACTCGCTGACCTCGGAATCCGAGCAGAGGAGCAAGTCGCGAATGCAGGTCGCGGACGCGCGGGGCTGCGCTCCGTCTGTGACCGAAGGCGCGAGCTCGTTCTCTAGAAATCAACCCACCGCGCGCAGCTCAGTCCTGCAGGTGGCTGGCGGGAGGCGGCCTTGTCTGGGGTGGTCACCCGCGGTTCGTGGGTCCCTTTGGGAGACCCCACTTGACGCCTGCGCGTGTCTACTGAAAGCCGAGCCAGCCCGACGTGGGGACCCGACGTGGGGACCCGACGTGGGCTTCGGAGGGGACTGAGCGCGTTCGGACCCGGCACAGTCTCTGTTCTGGGACCGTCCGCCTTGCCCTGCGTGGTCTCCACCGGGTAAGGACAACGTTCTCCCAGGGTCCGCCGCGGCATCGGGGCACCTCCGCCCGGCACGTCTGGACCAGCAACCGTTACCCTTGACGTGTGGCCAATGATTGATGAGACCACGACCACCCCGCCGGGCGACCCCTGAGAGCCACGCACGGGGCCACTCGCGACTCTGCCAGCGCCCCGTGAGCGGTCCACAGACACCTTTAAGACCTGCCTTCGGAGCCCACGGCCACGGAGGCATCCTCCCTCAGGTGTGACAGGCAGGCAGACGCAGCTGTGCATGCCTGGGACACCGGCCTCCAGCCCGGCCACAGGAGCCACTGAGGCTGGGGCCGCTGCCCTCCAACGCCCCGCTCCCCCCAACCTTCCAAGTTTGTCATGTCTGTCAGGATTATTGGGCGTCAGGGCTCAAGACATTTCCCGCTCACCGGCCTGGAGCGGGGCCGCTGGACGACAGGGTCACTCACCAACAGGGTCACTGATATCGGCCAATAATGGCTAAAATGTGGCAGAAAGAACACACTCCGCTCCCTCCCGTGTGTCCCCGCCGTCAGAGGCTTCTTCTGCTGCTCTTAAGATGACATTATTGCCATAATAGTAGTTTGACAAGTGGCCATTAACGAGTACCTAGAGTTTCAGGGTTTGACTCTTTGTGACATTTGAAATGCCACATCTCGTAACATGGAGAAATGAGCTAGTACTTAGAGAAACATGAGCGCTCTTTTTTTTTTTTAGTAACGCTTTACGTTATCAATTAAGGCAGTTATTATGTCAATTTTTGGTGCTATGTGACATTCTTTCGTCGTTTAAATGTAAAAACTTGCCAGCAGTCGTTAATAGCACTGAGCAAGACAGCCGAGCGGGGGGATCGCGTCCCGTGGGCACGCAGAGCCTGTAACCCCGTGAGCTCCGCCCTGATTCTGGGGCTCCGACGCACAGATGAGAGGCGCCTCAGGCCGGCAGGCAGAGCGTTGCTGTCCCCGAGTCCACGACCTTGCCTCCCACAAGGACGTCGCATTGTATTCGCAACAGAACTTACTCCACAAAAGTAAGTTGCACACGACTCCAGGTCCGGACTGTCTCCTCTGCGAGCTCCTGCATCGCCCGTGCTCTGCGGCCACGCCGCTCACCCGTGTCCAGGGGACGCCGCCTGCACGCGTGTCCGTGGCTCCTGGAACGCGTGGGCACCTGTCACGCGCCGTCTCATTTTTGTGCCTAGGAAGTTATTCAGTGCATGCTAGGGCTGGATTTGTTGAGTTTAAGTTACATTTACAATAGAGGAATTCGATTTTTGATAATGATAAAAATGCAGAGATTGTGAGAAAAATAGAGAAATTGAGATGCTGTTTAAATACAAGATCCAGTTTTTCAATTTTTATAATCCTCTCATGTGCTCCTGTCAAAAGTTAATTTTATTACACCGTGAATGCAGTTGAGATTTATGTGGAGAAATATTTTGATTCAGAAACAATACAGCTTTAAACCAACACCGCATTTGATAAGCATATATTTAGATAAAATTAGTAAACTAATGCAAATTATCTATTCATTAAGTGCTGCCAAGTACATTTAAAGACCATTGTTAGCTGAGTTAGAAGATTAACATAACTTCGCAGACAAATGTTTCTACATTTTATTAGCATTTTTCTTCCATTCTTCATTTGGCCGATGCACCCAGTGCAGTGACACGTCTGTATTAGCAGCTTTCGAAGGGACTTGCACACAAGCCGTGGACAGCGACATAAAGAGGGAACGTCGTTCATCGCCGAAGAATTTCCCCTTGCCTCATACCTCGCTGTGTAACCTCTGCTTGAATTGCGAAATCATTTGTGCCTCAGCTGCTTGTGATAAATATAACAAAAAATAAAATTTTCATAAGTGTAGTCATTCAAAAATACCAAGAGAAGACTTGATGAGTCACGGTGTAATTTCAAAATAAAACTTCTTTAAAACAGCTATGGGTTAAGATTACCATTTTATACTGATAGTTGCCTGGGAGAAATGAAAAGTAAACGAGATGTCTATTTATATATAAGGAGATTCGAACAATGTGTTTCCAGCTACAGGTAATTTTATGTTTTTAATGCTTTGGTTGAAAATTGTATGTTAAAACTGATCAAGGTATTTAACACTCTGTGGAAACATCTTTGACATTTGGGGAAGGTGATGTTCTATGCTGACCGTTTCAGTAAGGAGGAGAAACACCGGTTCTATGCTCCTTCCAGTTTCTAAACATTCACGTCCTCCCGGGAAACAACAGTGGCCACCAGTTTTCTTTAAATGCCAGGTGCTTCGGCCAGACGACAGTGGCCTGTGCTGCCAGGTTATTCGTTCTATAAACACGGATCCGAAGCTAAAACAGCCAGATAAACACTTCGCCAAGTGGTGTTTGTGTTCTCTCTGGGGGTTGATCGAAGGGACGAACGACAGAGCAGACGAGACGGGGAATCGAAACATTTAACTGTTGCCCGATGGCCAGCGTCCTAAAGGCAAAGCGGCCTGAGCGGGAATTCCCAGGAGGTCGAGTGTGCTCGCCAAACGCGGTTTGGCGGATTCTCGACTGCGCTGAAGCCTGAACTAGTGTCCCCTCAGGACGGTCGCGGATGATGGACCCGTGAGTGAAGCAACGGGTTGGGGTCTCTGGACCCTCGGGTGGGGCCTGGAGGGCCAGATGCGTTGCCAGGCAACAAGGTGGGGGAGCGTTGCTCTCAGGCGCTGCCAGCACCGGGGTCTCCAGCCCCGAGGTCCTGGGAAAGCCAGCCCCTCGGAGCGACTCTCTCCTGCAGACCCGTCAGACCCACACCCCTTCCTTCTCCTGCAACGGTGTCACTCACGGCGTCACATAGTCGTGAGAGAAGCCGTCCCCGGAAGGGACTAGAACAAAAACAACTTAAATAAATAATGTGCAATATTTCCAAAGCGTGTCACAGAGAGGGTGTTTTCTCGAGTACTTTCTTAAAATCGTTTCTCCTACTCTGAAGTATTGACGTGTAAACTGATTACAAACTGGGGCATATGTCTGTTCAGGGATTTAAAAATTAAATGTGGAAATATTTTATATCGTTATAAACTGATATGCTTGCTTTCGGAAATATCTCACAGTACGAGACCCTCAGCAGACACTGCGGATTGCTATTAGTTTGTTAAGCTGGTCGATGCGTGCTGGGGTGTGGGGCGGAAGGGGGTTGCTTCTGCTGTTCCCCCGCTCGGGGAGGCCAGCCTCACTGGGGACACCCTGAGGCACGGCCAGTTTCCCAGGAAGCATTCTAGGACACAAGTTGGGGCTGCATCACAATCCAAAAATGCTGACAGCCCGGGAGCCGTGGCCAGCTCGCTGCTCTGAGTGTGGGATGAGGATACGTGGATGCTTTGGGAAGAGCCTGGGCTGCCCCGAGTCAGATCTGATCCACTTAGGAGAGCGACACGGAGCATTAGTCAGGGCGCCAGAGGAACAGAGCCAGTGAGATTCATATATATATAGAGAGAGGGACTGATTATAGAAATTGGCTCCCATGACTGCGAAGGCCAGCAAGTCCCAGAACAACATTTTGCCAGCTTTCCAGTCACCCCTTAGGCCGGACAAATTGACACATAAAGTCAATCCTCACAGTCCCTAAGCAGGAACGCTAAACAGCCTCCTTCCTGTGGGCCGGGGATTACGAACTCCAACCCAAATTCCCCGAAGAGAAAAAGAGAAGTAATCACTACGCATCCTAAAAATGTCAGTAGAAAAAAACAAGAAACAGAGTTAAACGCAGTGAAAAGAGGAGAAACAGAATAATAAACACAAACTAATCAAACAAAAACCAGAGCTGGTTCGGCGCGTGTGCGTTAAGACGTCGTGTTGCTCATTAAAACATAAAAAGCCTTCCGGTCGAGACCTCGCAAGAATGCAGCCCATGGCATCGTGCTGACGACCTCTGGGCCAGAACCGCCCAAATCGGTCGTTTCTGGACCTCAGACCCGAAAATAGAGGGTGACACGAATGGAAAGGAGCAGCGGAATAAGATGTGTTTGTCCGCGCAGCGTGTGGGTGCGTAGAGAGATGCATATGTAATGTAGAACATACATGCAAGAATTGAGAAAGGAAAAACGATATGCCATTTTTTCCACAAATAAGTGACAGTCTACACGGAACACTTAATAGCATCTGTAGACAAAATCAGAAAAAATAAGTTGCATAGTAAATTTCCTTGATACATAATTAGTATGAAAAGTAAGTGGAATTTCTACCTATCAAGTACGGTTACAATTTTTAATTTTAAATTATGGCGTAAACAGGAAAAAATGCCATTTACAACAGAATGACGATCTGATACCTACAAATAATATATAAAAAGAAAGGCATGAAGTTTTTATAAAATTAAACAATGTTATTGAAAGACATCAATATAAACTACATAAAGACATATAGTCATGTATATGAAGACTCAATTTTATAAAGGTGACAGTGACTCTGAAATTGATTTATAGACTAAATTCAATTATAATCAGAAACCATAGCCAGATTAGGTGAATCTGAATTTATTCCTAAACTCGTAGGGAGAAGCCAAAGGCCAGTATGATGCCAACTCAGCTCTGAAAAAACGCAGTGGGGACTTGTTCTTCCAGAGGATTTCCTGAATAAGACACAACGCGGACAAATCTACAAAGAGAAAACGATAAAATTATTTCTTCTAAACTTGTAAACTTGCAAGCAATGCAATGACGTGAAAATACCAGCTGCACCGTGGAAGAAGGTAATTTACACTTACATTGTGACAAAGGCTTAGGATCCAATCTAGTAAAGGATTCACACACGTCTAAAAGCAAACCCACCAACAAGACTAATAACGTGGTAGAAAAAGAAAGGCAAAGGAAACGAAGCAGAAATTCAAAAAGAAGAAACTGCGTTCCCCAAACGCGATCAGCAGCTCACCTCGATTAGTGTTCGGGGAGCAGCCAACTCGGAATGAAGTGAGACACAGTGCAACACCCAACAAATTGCAAATAAAAATAAAGGATTTGCTAACGCTAAATATTTTTTAGCAAGGAAAACTCATCTACTTATTTAGATTAAGTCAAATCTTGCAAAAAAAGTTTGGACCGATATTAGCAAATACCTGCTGTATTTGAGGACATTCTGACATGTAAGTCCCCCCACCTCCAAATGCCATCAACAGGTGATTTCTGGGGAACACAAACCTTCTGTTCATAGCAAGGAGATACAACAGTACATCATGTACTGAGCGCTATAAAATCAATCACACATCTCCTACGGTTGTGTGTATGAGTGAATTATTTAAAAATATTCATAGGAATAATAAGCAGAGGCCAAGAAAGGAAGAAACAGGAAGAGGATGAGCGAGAACACACAGACACATTTGTTCTGATCACTTACGAAGCTAACGATCTGAAGCACCCTCGGTAAAATAATATTTGCCGGTACGTGGGGAGCAGGGACACGGGCTTTCCCTGGAAGAGTATCTGCCCTCTGTGCTCTCCTGACAACCATTCTGAAAGGCCGGGGGTCACCAGGGTTAATGTCTAAATTAATTTGATTAGTCAACTCTCGCGAAATGTGTTTAAAATCTGATTCCGTGGTAACACACAGTCGTCAAATAAAGATATTCTAGTCATGCTTGTCTGCATGCTGCTTAAGCCCAAACTGATTTTTTTCCTTTTGAAAGAGAGAAGTGAACCTAGGAGTCAATGAACAAAACAGCAAAAGGAGCACTCGGTTACTGTCCTGCTTTCTGATAAGTGATGACAGGATCTTGACACTATCTCATGAGGTGACAGCCCCGTTCATTCTCATGAGGTGGATGAACTGTAGGTCTGAGGGCCAAGTCTGTGTCCTACAAATAAAAGTAGGGTACGTCCTTATAAAATAGCTCCTCAGAACCTTCGTGGTATGAAGTCAATTTTCCAAAGGCCAGACAAGAAGGAGACCGTCTACTTTAATGGATGTACCGTCCCCGCCCCTCGCCAGGTGGCCGTGACTATGCTGAGGGAGGACATAGGAGTTCACGAGGATGATGCACAGGCTGGAAGCAGGTGTGAATCCAGCCAGCGGCATTCTCCTACCGCCTCGTTTCGTTTTCAGGTAGCACAGAAAAGCCACACGAGCGGACGAATCTAGTATGTGTTGCCTTCCCAGGGATTAGCGAAATCGAGGGCTCGGTGTTCGGTTCAGCTGCACAGTATTCAATTGTGGCCAAGTCCAGTTTGATATTTTGCACCGAGGCTTTAGGTTATAAAATGATTAAGCGGGAAGAAAAACGAAGGTATCTTAAAAAATGCTGTAGAAGACTCGAAGCATCTTAACTAATTATCTTAATTAATTCATAAACGGTGAAAACATAGATTGAAATGTCACGTTTTCGGCAAGGGGACAAGATGAGTAACGAAAGGACAGTGAGCAGGGATGAACCACAGCGCAGTAACAAGCTTCCTCGCTGTGGCCGATGGGAAGGGAATCTGCTTAGAAACAGGGCGTCGGGCATTGTCGCTCCACGGGGGTTCCCTGAGGGGATCCTGCACCTGGAGTCGAGGCCAGCACTTGAACTGCCAAAGCCCTTCCACTCAGAATACTTTATTTTTCATTTTATGCTCAGTAATAATGTGATTAAGAAACGAAATCGCGTTTCAGTTGTTACGCCGGGGTTCACGGTCTTCATTCCGGGGCGGGCGGCGGGAACTGTGTGGCAGCTCTGAGCTTGTCCGGATTTCAGCCGGCATCACAACTCACCTAGGAAATTGAATTTGTGCCTGAAAGAAATGGAATGATTTTGACACATTTATCATAAAAAAGACATAATGGAAGCTGATATGCACAAGCTTGAGCTGGAGGAGCATTTTGGGACCCCCTGCAAATCCTGCTGGCAAACGGTCACGTGCCACAAAGTGCCGTCGGCTGACGAGTCACTTAACCCGGGCAATGCCTGTGGGAACACGCATAGCAAGGAAGGGCGGACCGGTTTTTCAGACGCTTTCGGACTGAGGAATTTTGAATGTATCTCCCTCCCACGCCCTCCCTCGGGCATTCCCTGTAATCTGGAAATGCACGAATATCCACCGCTGCATTTTTATGAGAATAATCCACGTCGGCATGATCAAAACACGTAAGCAGTGTCAGAAAATGCCAAGGTAAGAGCAAAACGTTGTCGGTAACCTTACCATTTAGAAAAAATACTTGACGCCCTCCACAGGCGCGTTGGCGGAGCAGGCAGCCAGGGCGACAGAAAGAAACAGGTCAATGCGGACTTTCCCAAATACACGATTGCACCCCACACGCGGCGTTTCTGGGATCCAGTTCAATCGGACTGAAATGAAAAATAGAAGTAGAGATAAAATACTGGAATTTAGATCCGTGCGTCTTTATTATGAGGTACACGTGTCTACAAGATACTGAAAAGACAAGCTCATTGTAACACTACGAAGAAGGTCGTGATCGTTATTTTTAACTGCAAATTTCCGTTTGGGGATCGCGAGGGGTCACGTGCTACAGCATCAAGAGATTAAACGCGCGTCTCAATTCACCGCTGTTGAGCCTCGTCGGGGTGCAGAGCCACGGCCTCCTCAGCCGGATGCCCCGCCCCGCCCTGGGTCCCACGTCCGCATCCTCGGGCTCCTCGTTTCCATTCGCTTTCGCGTGGTTGGCATTCATGCTCGTTCTTTTCCTCAAGGTTTGCACGTGCTTCGTGCTTTTAGCTCCCCACGGAGTGTCGGCTCTCTGCTGTCCCCTCCGCTGTGACGATCGCGTGGGGACCGTTGTTCAGATCTCTTGAATCCCCATGCCTCTTCTTTCGGATGTGTATTTCCTGATGCCATCATCATAGTTTTACGATTAGGTCCCTTTGCTTTCCGGGTCTTATGCGAGCAGGTTTGGAGTTTGCTCTGTTGTTTGCGAGGGTTGGGACGTCTCTCCCTTGGAGGCCGTGTCTCCACTTTATTATACGGTGCAGGCTGCGTGTGTAGGAAAGTGTCAGCTCCACAGGCTGCGGCGTGCACATCCTGCGTGTTCTAAGAAAGGCCGGTTTCAGCACGGGCCCCGGACAGCTCCTGGAGCCCAGCTTCAGTTCTGTTTAGCAGTTTCTGCGGGGCCCGAGGTACTGACGCGTGCGTACGCGTTTGCGCGGACAGTTTGTGCAGACAGCGTGACGGGCGATGCTCGCCTGCTGGCCTTCTGGGCGCTGGAGGTCAGTGCCGCAGGTCAGTCACACAGGCGCTACAGGCTGCGTGACTGGCTCCCCAATAAAATCCCCGGACACGTGTGCTCAGGGGGCGACCTGAGCACGTTTGGCAACATTCCAAACGTGTGGTCTCACGTCGCTGGGAAAATCACGTGCATCCTATGCAGCCTCGGGGAGGGGAGCAGCTGGTGCCCCGGGCCGGGCTTGCCGAGGGCTCTGTCCCATGCATGTCGCCCCTGCCGATTTTACTCTGCGTTCTTTGCCGTGAAAAAGAAAGCCGTGAGCGTGTTGTTAAGTATGTAATTATTCTCTTTCTAGAACTAACTCAAAACATCTCTTTATCTTTGATCCTCCGGCATCATTTACTTAGATCGTATTTGACAACTGCCATTGCGAAGTCACGAGGTAGCGAGTGACTTATAACTGTGACACAGACCGGTCTCCAGTTGGTCACCTGGATAGTTAACAATCTCCACTGTTCTGCTTCTTGTGCCTACTTATAATTCTTCTGATCTGTGCCTCTGTAGTCTGATACAGACCGACTATTTGTAACCCCCAGAATTCATACGTTAAATCCTAACACTCCGTGGGATAGTGTTTGGGGAGTGATTTGGTCATGAGCGTGGAGCCTCCCCAAATGAGATTAGTGTCCTTGTAAAAGAGGCCTCGACGGCCCCCTCCTCATCCACCACGTGGGGACACAGCCAGAGACACCGTCTGTGAGCCAGGAAGAGAGCCTCCCCAGACACCAGGTCTGCCGGCACCTTGATCTTGGACTCCTGGCCTCCAGAACCGTGAGGAGTGCATTGCTGTTGCTTGTAAGCCGCCCGTCTGTGGCTGACTTAACATAGCCTTTCGCTCATGAGTCACGAGGGTGAAATTCACCTTGAGTTCTAGAAATTCACACGTTTATTTTATTCAATGAAGACACTGCTGCCCATCTATCTCAGAGCATTTGTGATGTATTTTTTAAAATTTATTTTACTAAGAGATATGAGAAAGGTACATTTATGGCATCATCAACCACCTGGAACAGAAAGTCATTTTAGTGTGTAGCACGATGTTTATCTTCCACACTTATTCTGAGTGAGGGAACTGGCTAGAAGGAAACTCGCCTGAAAGGCGCCCCGGATTATCGTGGGGGGCTCGCACGT
The DNA here is from genome assembly GCF_902729225.1 of Pteropus medius. Taxonomy (NCBI): domain Eukaryota; kingdom Metazoa; phylum Chordata; class Mammalia; order Chiroptera; family Pteropodidae; genus Pteropus; species Pteropus medius. Next base: position 13,294,918 of record NW_024347788.1, on the reverse strand, counting down.
GGGTCCAGCCCCCCGGCCGCGGCCGCGAGACCCCTGCGAGGGCCCTGGTAATGCTCTTCCAGGGGTGCACCCTCGTGCAGGACAGCGAGAGGACCTCGCTGAACTCAGACGCCTCCCAAACGCTCCCCGCTCTCTAAACCGAAGCGTTCCCAACAGCCGTTTAAACTCAGAAACTGGATCATTTGTGCCAAGTTTTAGAAAATTCTCTGACACACCTAATTTGAATTTTATGATTCCCCTTTTAAGCTTTTAAAGAAATTAATTCGTTAGCGTTCAGATTTTAAAAAGCTTTAAAAAAGTTAACTTACGTGGGTTCGGTTTTCCCGTGGTAAATTTCTAATGCCTGTTAGTTTCCAATAAAAAGAAATGCTAAACACCAAAGCGGAATTCAGAGCGAGCATATGATCAGGCCAAACAAAAGACGGGCCTTTCAATGATGATCAATAAACGTCATCGCGCCGAGGGAAACACCGATGTTCTTTAGCATTTAATTGATATTTCAAAAGTACTGTCGATGGTGAAAGCGTCGGTGATAATAAGGGCCTCTGAGCTGATTTATGCCATATATATATAGAATTTATGCTATATATATAAAAATTCTATATATATATATAGAATGCTAACAAAATAATAAGAAGAAAGAAATCGTTATTAAAACGTGACACTCTTGGAATTTCAGGACTAGACTCAGTGGCAGCGTCCTCGCAGCCCCTGGCGACAGCATGACGTCCCGGGCCCCCTCGGCTTCCACCTGCGGGAACTTCTTTTTTAAACGCCGACCCGGGACAGTCCGCGTGGACCTGCTGTTCGAACTGTCTTCTCCGGTTTATCTACCTGAATTTTATCGACAGAGAAGGTTATTAAATCACTGCATTCTGCAGAGAAGCGATAATCGAGTTATGTACAACGAAACTGTCACCCAGCAAACGTCTCTCTGTCTGAGATACGTGCGGACAGCGGCCGGGCACCGCGCGAACCGTCGGTGCCTCACGCTCGCCCCGCAGGCGCGCGCCTGGGCAGAGCTGCACGCGACCCCAGGTGACATTGAAGGTATAGCCTCGCCTCGCCCCCTCACGGCTGTCTACATCACTTCCGGAAGCATCCTCAAAAATCGTGACACACAGGGACTAAGCCGGTGAGCGCTGAGCCACGCGGCAGCGGAGGGGGGACCACGGCGCTTCCACCGCGGCCGCGCGGGGAGAAGGTGAGCGCCCTACAGGCTGCGCGCGTCCCCTGCGGAGTCCGGTGGCCAGAAGCCCCGGCGCCACCGGAGCGCGCAGTCTCCGTGGCTTCCCATCGTCCTCACCGGGCGCAGGAGGTGAAGAGCCGCGGAGAGGGGCCCGGGTCTAGCTGGGTCTGCGCGTGGGGAGCGGGACCGTCCCATGCGGGTCTTTTCCACTTCAGTTGCTCTGATCTGAAAATGCTGGGGTTGTTGGGGAGGACACGGGCGCCCCTTCAAGCTGGCTCTTTCGCACGAAAAGTGATGAAGTCCGGACTCATTAAGAGCCGGTCCTTGGGGCCAGGGGAGGAGTAGAACTGGGCAGACGGATGGGGAGACCCCGTTTTTCTCCGAGGGAGGACAAAGCAGGTTCTACTCACCGCAGCCTTTCTGGGTAGGAAGGAAATCCAGAAAGCTCATGGCGGAGAATGCGGATGCTGAAGCCCGGCAGGTGAGACCCACAGACAGGGGACCCCAAAAGTTTCTCTGCCCAGCTCGCACTGGACGTGTGACAAGGGCTCATTGCGCCGCCATTCAAGACAAGGTCTAGGCTGGGACTGGGGCCGCTGCCTGGCTTGTCAGCTCGCGGGAGCGCGGGGAGATGACCCGCTGGGACCGAAGTGTCAGCACGCAGGGGCAGAAGCAAGGACGGACCGAGCCCTCACAAGACACCATTCACGGTGTCTCAACTAGCACCCCAGGCCGCCTCGAGAACCAAGAAATAAACCGTATTTTCAGTAGCAAAGAGAAATGGGCCAACGGTTACCTCCAGGTAACCCGGATGTTGAAACTGGCAGCGTGCATAGAAGCCGTTACCTTTATACCCAACGAAATAAAACAAAACGCGCTTTCCCTGAACCCAGGGAAATCTCAGCAGAGTGACAGAGCTGAGGAAAAGTGGGATCTGAATTCTTAAGGAAAACACGACAGGTGGACTTAGCAGCTGAAAGTTGATGGCAGAGAAAAGAGTAGATCTAAAGACAGGTTAAATAGATCGATAGAAAATTTTCAGGGTCAAGAAGAGAAAAAAACGAGGATTGGCATTTACATAAATGCGACACTCGAGATCTATTAGTTTATGCGAAGTGGTTCCGCGTATGTGAAGTTGGGATGACTGGAGGGCAAAAGGGGTCAGAAAAGTCTCTGCAAGAAATAATAGCCCAAATTTCCCTAGTGAGGTGAAAGCCATTCACAGAGAAGATTATTTTTCTTTCTGCCAAAAGTCTCGGGAAGATGGACAGACTGACGAGGAGTTGCAGGTGCGCCCGCCTGGGCTCCGCGCTGCGAGGGGGCGGGGCCCGTATCCCATTCCGGGGACACAGTGGTCAAACGTGCCCAGGAAGCCTGAGCGGCCTCCATGCAGCTTCCAAAGCCACGCGTGTGTCCTCCCAGTGCCCCGAGCCTGGGCAGCCCCGCACCCTCCCCGCCCCTGCGCTGGCCTTTCCCAGTGGATTTCTCGTGGGCAGAGCACGGCCCCCACGCGGAGCTCACGCCCTCAGCGTCCAGGGCCAGGCCCGCGGCGTCCGCTGTCCAGGGCGCCCGGATGCCCCTCCTTACCTGCTTCTTCTTTGCTTTCTTCCGTGTCTTTCAGGATTGCAGACTTACCGATTTTTCTGTTATTTAGTAGACGAAACTTCACAATTGTCTTTTGAACAGATTTTCACGACATTTTCTTCCCCCAAAGCAATCACTCTCCGCCTTGGAAACGTGTATCGATTTAAAATGTTATTTAGATCAGGGGTGGGCCCATCCCCGAGGCCAAATCCCACCTGCAGGCCCCAGTTCTAAGGCCCTTTAGTGAAGAACTGTTTGCATAATTAACATATTCTATATGTTATAATATGAAAATGATATGAAAACCGCAAAGCCTAAATTATTTACTATCTGGCCTTTTATACGGAAAATGTCTTTGATAGTGGCAAGCACCTTTGGTTATAAATTTGAATTTTTAGAGAATAGATAATCCTGAAGATTAGGTCTATTCAGCATATGAATGTTGAGATGCTGTTATCATCTTGGGAAGGTCCAGGTCACAGAATGAGAGAAATGAGCCGAGCACCCGGCTCTGAGGGCCATCCATACTCATGAAATGAATGCATGTGACACTCTGACACGGAGTGCTGCGAGGTGACAGCAAATCGGAGACCACCACAGTAGATCACGTGACAGAAGACAGGGTTAGCTCCAGCGGCAAGGTGGCTCAGTGCATCGCGTTACCTCGTTGCCAAGTAGATTAAAGTGGATTTATAGTTTTAATGATGCTTCGAATGTAAATGAAGAGGAAAGTAATTAAGATATTTTTGATGTGTTTATTGTGCACCTAGCACAATTCCTGGCTCTCGTGATACATGGCAGAAAAACTGTTGAATAAATACACGGATGAATTACTAGAAGTCAATCAACTAATATCGAAGTATTAATGTTTAATAATGGACAATTCTCATTTATGTTTCGATTTGGTATTTAGAAAAATACGAAGTGACATTTACGATGCCTGATAGTTATTATAAACCAAAAGTTGTAGACTTTCTACTCTTATTAATTTTTCCCTTTTGCCTTTGGTGTGAGGACAGCGGGTTTTGAATGATGAGGGAACTCCCTTTGTCACTGCCACCTGCGTCACAGTCTGTGACTGGTTCGCACACTCACACGGACTTGATGACTCTCTCGATTGGAAGAATGTTCTTAGCAAATCCATTGGTTCGAAGCCCTGTGGATCTCAGGCCTCCTGGCAGAGTTATTTAACAATCTACTTTTTAAAATTTCAGCTACTAAACATTGCCTAACACCAGGTAAAGCATCAGCCATATGACAGTTAACAAAAGATAAAGGTTTGATGACCTAAAGTCTTGTAACATAGAATTGTAATTAACCCACCTTATGTAAATTGCAATTCATCTGGCAGTCGAAGAATGTCGTTGGATTTGCCATCGCAGGCGACATTATGAGTTTTACCTTCTGTTCTTCAGCGCGGATTCCTCTTTGGCTAAGATCGAGGTTTTTCTTTTCCTGATATATTGTGCACAAATATTCCACGCAGGAGAATTTGCCAAAATATCCATTCTTTTAAAAATATTTTATACTTTCACTTTGTGAAAGATGGTGAATCATTATAAGACGTTTTAATTTTCTCTAGAGGGTCAGAGCAGCCTTTAATCTCATGCCTTTAGATGAGAGTTCAAAGCCCAATGCTGGGAGCCGACCCAGAGTGGGGACACTGGGCTGTGCACTGTGCGTCGCGTGGGGCGTGGGAACCGTCATCAGGGAGGTCAGTAGTTTGTTGTGCTAACTGCTGCACTGGCCCCCACCACACGCCTGCTGGGGCTTTACTCATCTGCGTCCTGGCACTTTATTACACATCCCGTTTGCCATCTAGATGTAAAAAGACTCAAAGTGGGAAATCTAGAGATCGATCGGTTCTTTTCATTACTAAAATTTCACAGAACACTCTCTCGCTGATATTGGTTGGAGAACTGTCTTTTTCCCCTCATGCTTTGCTGTAGATTTGGAATACTGTATTTTCCAGGCCACATTTAAAAAATTTCTAAAACATACATTCTCAACTGGAATTTGGAGGGTTTTCTGAATTAATTTCTTATCATTAAAATTGCCACATGCAGAGTAAAATTTAGGGCATACGCCAAACACTGACTTCCTCGTCTAGAGGCTGCACCTTAAAACTTGTGGAGTGTGAAGCAGGGTGCTTTGGAGGACGAAGAGTTTGGACGCGTGGCGTGCGGACAGCGTGAGCCCTGCTCTGAAGCTGTAAATCGCTCCCTCCCTCAGCGCGTGTTTGCATAAAAATAGGCAATTATATTCCACATCTTTTTCTAAATGGATGGAAAACAGGACGAGGTCTCGTCATTTTAACCAGCGTCACTCTCACGCGGACTAAGATGCATCCTGTTTTGAGCATCTAAACGCAGGCTGAAAGTGGAGTTTTAAGAAAAAAGATTTTCTGTCATCTTATGAACAAAGTTGGTGCCATTTTTTAATGAACATGTCACGACGCGTGTGTCTATTCGAGAGCAACGCCGGACGATGGGAAAGCAGGGCAAGAAACGCCAAAATGCTAAAGACGTCGCTGCGTCGCTTTCACTTGCTGGAAATAAACTGTGCAAACAATCACACCGGCTTCCGGTTGTGTCGTGGGCACCGTTTACAGACACGCGTGCGCGCCGGACATGTGGCTCCCGCCGCTCGGGGACACCTGACTGGGCCTGTCCCCTCCCGACCGAGTGCACGCCTGGCAGGGCTGCGGCCGGCAGGGCCGCGCCTCGGAAGAAGCTCCCTCGTCTGGAAGAACCATCCGGGGACACATCGGGGCCGCCCCTGGGCCCCAAAGCCGGGTGGAACGGAAGCTTACACGCAGCCTGTCGCGGCCCGCGCTGCACCTGAGCGCACACACCTGGGCAGGCTGCTCACCTGCGCGGCCCGCGTGGGGGCTGCCGAGGGCCGACGCTGACGCGTCACAGTCCGGGACAGTCGGGACCTCGCTCCGCTGGGTGCTGTGACAGAAACGCCGTCTGTGTGTCACCAGCATTCTCTAAAGCCAGGGGACCAGTTCGCGCGCAGGCGCGGTCACTCGTGAGCGGCGAGTCCGGGGCGGGATGCGTCAGCCTCGCCGAGCCTCAGTGGCCCCGCCTGCGAACCCGGGTCACGGTGCGCCCCGCGTGGGCTGGTTTCCTGGGGTGCAGTACGACGATTTCTGTGACTCAGTCACCACCGTGCCTGGCAGGTAGCGACCTGCTGTTCGGTCCGTATGTGTTTGTCACAGAAGCTAGACAGATGCCACGAAAAGCCACTGGGGACTTTGCCTTCTCATTCTCATGGGAGACCGACCGGCAGGAGGATTTCTCACCACCGCACGGCAGAAGGACCCACGGCCACGGCCACGGCCAGTCGGCTGCCCCGCGTGTCCTCGGCCACTGCCGCCGCCGCAGACTTTCCGGCAGCACAGGCACCGGCCGGCGAGAGGCGCGGCTAGGTCGTTCGCAGCCTTGTGGATGGGACATCACGACATGTGGATTCCAGAAGGAGCGGGCACGCGCGCGGGCACACGCGAAGCCGCGCCGCGGGCCGGGCGAGGGCGCGCTTAGTGGCAGCTTCTGGGGTGTCACCAGGGCTTATTTACGGGATCGGTTACGTCGGTAAGAACCCCGGACTTCTCCCAGGGTTGGCGGAGGGCGAAGGGAAATCGGTGTTGCGAATGGGCCTGAGCGGTCCGACCCGCCGGAGCAGAAGACCCCGCGGTCCAGGAGACGCGGCAGGAGGTGGCCTGTCGCGCAGTCCACGGTGTGCGCCCGCTGCGAAGCCGCAACGAGACGTCAGGGACCGCGCGGCCGTGACGCCACCCGTACCCCGCCGCGCTGGGTCTCACGAGAAGGCGGGGCGCAGGGCGGGTACTGGGGTCCCCGGAGGGGTTCCGAGGACGGAACTCAGTAAGCGACCGTGTCAGAATGCGGCTCAGAGAGCGAGGCGGCCGCGAACCCGCAGAGGGACTGGGTCCGATTAGGGGCAAACTTTCCAGCGGTTAAAGACGACGCTCGCAGCCGCGCGGCTTGGGGTTCGGCCTGGTTACTTAAGGAGCTGCCTAAAAATGGACGAAGCCTCGGATTCGCCGCGCGCAGGGGGGTTCACCGAGCGGCCGTGGGGTGCACCGCGCAGCCCGGGGTGCCGGCGTCTCGCGGCCACCTGGCCCTGGTTTCCTCCCTGCGCGCCTTGGGCAGCTGACCGCGCGCCGGTGCGGCTGAGCCGCGGCTCTAACGCGTGCGCGCGCTCCGCATCCGCCGCCGCCACGAGACGGGTGCCCCGCGGCCACCCGCAGGCCCCCTCCCCCAGCCCCAGGCGACCGCGATCTGCTTCCCGACCCCTGACCGTCCTCTGCTCCTCTGGAATGGTTTGTGGACAGCGTCGCCCAGCACGCCCGACACTGCCCGGCTGCTGGACTCAGCGCGAGGTGCCCGGTCGCCTGTGTCACCCTCGCCTGTCGGATGCGCGTTCGCTTTTCTGCGGAGCGAAAGTCCCGTGTGCGCGTAACCGTTTACAGACGGTTTTCTTCTGAAGCGCGCTGCCGTGTACCTGCGACACCTGGATGTGCTTACCTGTTCTGTGTGTTTAGACTACGCCCCCGAAATAAGTAAATAAAAATGAAAAAAAAAATAAAACTGCCGTTTTTGCCTTGGACGTTTTCACCTGTGACCCCCAAACACACACACTGGTGTAAACACATAAGCATATAAGCGTGTACATAAACACCCTGGGTTTATAGAACTGAAAAAAAAAAAGTTCCAGAACGATGTCAGGCCTCGCTCCCGGGGGCACGTGGACCGACCCGCCTCATCCCGGTCCTGGGCAGAACCGCGTGTCCACTTCCAAGCCCGTCAGCAGGTCGCGATGCGCAGCCGGCAAAGCAGGGGTTTGGACTACGCGGATGACCCAGAAGCTTCAGGACAAACAAGCCGGCGCCCTGCTGCGTATGGTCTCACATTCTTTTTTGTTTTTTGTTTTTTTAAATTTCAGCTTGATTAAGATGAAAGTGGTAGGTTTTCAGTGTACATCCCGGCGGCTTGCTGTCCGGACTCGCGTGGCGGGATTCCCGCGTCTGGTCCATCACGCGTCCGCCTCCTCTCATTTTGTCCTTGGCGTTGGTTTGTGTTTGGCGAGAACATTTACCTTCTACTCTCTTGGCCAATGTCAGTCCTACTGCAGCGTAACCAGCTATGGCCGCCAGGTCCAGGGGCAGATTCTCAGATCTCGTGCGCCTTACAGCGGAGGGTTCGCACCCTTGGACTAGCCTCTGCCATCTGTGGGTGTGAGGGTACACACCCACAAAGTGACCCGCGTGCGTGTCCCCGCGGCGGACGCGGCGGACGCTCGGCAACGGGCCGAGAACGCCCAGGCGTTCCGCCGCGCGGCTCCCTGCGCTTCCTGGGCCCACGGCGACTCTCGTGACAGTGAGCGTGACAGTGAGCGCTCCTGCCAGTCCCCCGCAGGGTCCCCATCGGAGCAAGACTAAGGACCCCGCTCCGTGCTGAGCGGACGCCGCGGTGGGGACCGCTCTGGTTCCCTCCCGAACTCATTATCCTCATTGATTCCTTTTCTCGTGTTGTAAAAATGCCCTTGAATTCTTAGTCTGGAATGATTTTTTTCTTCATTTGCATGACTGGCTGATATTATCGAATGCTGTTTTGCTTTTAGATAAATGTTCATGCGGCTCTTATCACTGGATAAATTACGTGGTGAATTATGTGGACAGGCACCCGGATGTCGGGTGATGCCTGCGTTCTTGATATGAACCCCGCTTGTCCACGGTGTATTTGAACTACTATCGAATTCGTGTCGCTCGTGTTCTACTTAAGAAGACGTCAATAAAGGAAATTGCCTATAATTTTCTTCACTGTTCTTTGCTAGTCCCAGTTTAGTATCAAGATTCTAATTACTGCGAAAATGGTTTGAGAAGTTTTCTCTTTTATTTTTTTATATGTATTCCTTGAAATCTGGATGACCAGCCTGCAAAACAAAAACAACACCAGAACCTAACGAAACAAAACCAGGACCTAACGAAACAAAACCAGGACCTAACGAAACAAAACCAGAAAAGCTCGCACCCTCCTCCCTCCGTCTCCCTCTGTCGTCCTGTCTGTTTCGTCCTCGTTTTCCAGGGTCCCGCCCTCCGGTCATTCAGGCGGACACCAGCTTCGGCACTGGGGGAAGGACTTTTGCAGATGCAGTGAAGGTCCGAGGTCCGTGGCTCTAAGCCATGGAGACCACCCAGCAGGCCTCTGCCCGTCCAGCTAAGCGCCTTGAACGCGGGTGCTTCCTTCTGCTGGTGGAAGGGCAGGCAGCAGAAAGGACTTGAGGCGTGAGGAGGATTCGACGTGGCCTTGCTGAGTGAAAGAGGGAGCCAGGAGGGAAGGAGTGTGGCCGTCCCCAGGGCCCCCACTGGCAGTGAACTTGGGGATCTCAGAGAACTGGGTTCCGTGCCCAGCCTGGACAGGCGTGGGCGTGAGTTCTTCTCCCAAGGACACCAGTAAGGGCCCAGCCAGGGAGGCCCGCGAGTGACACGTTCATCACAGAACCCAGCCCGGCCCCCAGACTTCTGGCAGGAAGAACTATGAGCTAATGAATAGGTGTGGTTTCAGCTGCCAATTCTATGCAAATTTTTGCTTGGTAATAAAAAACTCTAGGCAGTGAGGGTCGAATGCAGGACTTTGATGTTTTGATCACCTTTACATATTATTAAAATATTATTAGTTTATTTGGATATTGGATCTATATTTGAACCAATTTGAAAAATTATATTTTAAAGACCCTTGCCTTTGTAATTTATGTTTATAAACATATATGACAATTTGCAAGCAAATGTGAAAAAAATTGTAATCAATAGTGTAGAAAAACGTAATTATCCAAATTGATTCAAGAAGATATCTAAATACAAATAAACTAGTAATGACAACGTAAATTCCACACACACACACACACACACACACACACACACACACACTTTCTTCGGCCCAATGTTCCAGAGCAAAAGTTTAAAAACAGTTCACTGGACGAGAGATGGGAAAATGCAGACCAAACCAGAGAAAGTCCTTGATAGATGTTTCATACAAATAAAAACTCCTGAAACGTCTTTTAAGAGTGTGGACCATTTTTTCAAATGTCTACTTATAATAGAAAATGCCTTTTATATCCCTAAAAGATCACTACGTACGAAACAGTTTTCATTTTTATTTTCGGAAAACAAACTCTTGAATTAATTCCCCCAAATCGCTTATCCTGTGGTGAGCTCCACAGAGGTGGGTGCTTTGCCCCTAGTTTGTAAGGAGTGCAGGGTGCACACGCGTGTTAAGGGGGCATCACCCTGTGCCCACTCGCTCCATGGCACAGGGAGCCATGTGCCACCAGCCAGGGGGACCCCGGCAGAAGCACTGGCGACCAGCTCAGCTCGGACCCCGTGGCCCTAAGCAGTCACTCTACTCCCCACAACGGGCTCTGCTTTTGCAAACAGGAAGGAGACATTGCCGTCACCCTGATGTCCGGCCACCCAGCCACCAGGGTCAGGTGACATCTGGGAAGGGTTATTGGGTGAATACAGGACCAAATATTTGTTTTAATGAAGCAGCGAGGAATTAGACTCGACGAGCAGGCAAATCGTTCTCATATGCCTGGCGGTTTACCGGTCCCCAGAGGCAGGCTCTGCCTGGCCGACTCGCTCCCTCCTTTGGGTGACGTGGGGACTCGGCTCACTCAGCCCCTGCGGCTGCAGCAGGCCCCGCACTCAGTGTGCAGCCCATTGTGACTCTAATGCGCCACCAACCCGGCTAGCTGAGCCTGGGTGTACTTGCCTCATCTGAGTGTGTTGCTCGTGGCCCCCTTTACACGTGAGACTTACGCTTGGTGCCATGGTCGCACATCTTCCAAAGCAGTGACCCTGGGCAGTTCTTTCAAATACCCCTTCCCGTCGCCCCAGGACGAAGGAAGAGCTTGAGGGCGTGTGTGGTTCAGCAGCCGAGAGTCGGGGGCAGGCACGGTGTGTGGGGTGGACGGGGGACGGGGCGGGCGGCTTCCGAGGAACACACGGCACACCCGCGCGTGCCTCTCGGGGGTGAAGACACCTGTGTTTCCTTGCCGGACACGGCGGGGTCTGGAGGCCCGAGCCACCTGTCCCTCCCCGGGGCTTTGCCCGGGGCTGCGTTCCACGAAGCTGCTTATTAAGTGGCTTCGCTTTAAAATATTGACATCGCCGTTTCCGAGGCAGCCGCATCCACAGTCAGAATTTCCTTTGCCACTGGGAAAAATGCCGTCCCGATCCATCAGCAGATGGCAAACTTGCTCCACGCGAGAGCCCAGGGCCGGCCCTCCGCCCGAAGCCGCGCGGACATTGCGTCCCGAGCTCGTGCTCGCCGCGTCTTTGAGCGGCAGCGAGGGCAGAGCCCCTCGTTTTCTGGGACACCCGGCCACGCACGGGGCCGTCGCACGGGGCCACGCACGGGGCCACGCGCGTCTCCGCCAGCTCCCGTGTCTCAGAGGCGTGCGAGCCCATCTGGATTCCCGGCTCCCGCAAACAGACGCCTCTTTTTAACCTGACGGACCGAGGGAGGGTTTTCTTGTTCATTAAAGCTTTTCCTCATTTCCTTCCCAAACACGACCCGGGACGGCTCGACCTCCGGCTGGTCGTCGGGAAGCGGGTGACCAGCCTGCCACGGCTGCCATCGTCTCCTGTGCCCCGGCACCGTCCCCGTTACTGCTTCAGTACTTCGTGGCCGCAGGTGAGGGGACAGTCCCCACGCCGAGGTTTCCTGCATGAAAGCGGCAAATAGGAATTCCAGGGACGAGGGGTGGAATTAAATTCTTAAAAACAAATTAATGTGACTGAGGTAATTAAGAGGCGGCCTGAAGCCCAGCGCATTTTAATCGACTGGGATCAGAAATACATGTCAGGTTTCGAGTTGTTTTCTAGTTAACAAGGCGTTCGAAGTTCGACGTTTGACCTGAAGAGAAATGGTGACTTTTCATTGGCAGTAAATAGTATTTTCCTCGACGTATTTTAGTGGGTCTTTAACAGTCAATATTCTATAGGCTGCAGAGAGCATGAGGGGACAAAAGTCACAGCTGA